>NC_029778.3:35411183-35418245 GCF_000817695.3 Arachis duranensis | reverse complement strand
CCATTTCGAGTGCAGGGAGGTCAGATTCCAACAGCATCAGCAGTCCTTTTGTCAGCCTTCTTCAGAGTTTTGCTCAAGTCCCTCAATTTCAGCCAGAATTTACCTGAAATCACAGAAAAACACACAAACTCATAGTAAAGTCCAGAAAAGTGAATTTTAACTAAAAACTAATAAAAATATACTAAAAACTAACTATATCATACCAAAAACATACTAAAAACAATGCCAAAAAGCGTACAAATTATCCGCTCATCAAGTTCTTCACAAACCATGGGCTCCCAATGTTGATCCTCATATGTTCCCGGATCCCATATTTTGTCTTCACACCCATCTCCAAGTTGATTATCATTAATCCATATGGGTGGTGAGCAAGGTGAATTCTCAACAAAGTGACCAAACATCCTTCTAGACCCATGTATTCTAGTTATACACCAACCTTTGCTATCAAGCTTTGGACATGTGACCATAATGAACCTAGAATGATGCTTCCAACCACTAACCATCTCCTTTTTACTCTTAAAGCCACTAATATATCTAAGTTGACCATCCGTTTCAAGCAAACCATATTCAAGGGGAATAATAAAGCTTGAGTATAAGGAATTTACCCACTTGAATGAGAGAGTGGATGGTGGTGGCTTGGGGAGAGGTATTTCCAATGTGCTAGTAAGCTCCACTCCCTTATTTTCTTCCTTGATTGCCTCCACCTTTTCATAAACTTCTTCATTCTCAATCCTTTGTTGATCATTTTCATCCCACTCTTCTCCATCACTCAAATGATAAATGGGAGGACGAGAGAAATCTATCTCCATATCCCTTTCAAATTTATTAGGAGAAGGTTCTTCAAATTCAAAGGATTCTTCACCAAGAAGATTAGATGCATGATCTTCATCACCAAGAAAACTCAATTCTTGCTTCACTCCTTCCAAGTCTTCATATGGGATATGCCTTGAAGGTTGTGCACATTCCTCCTCAACATCAAATTCAATCTTCATGGAGGGGTTTTCTTCAACGTTAGATTCCCATGGCGATTCCGCATCTCCTAGGTCTTCAACCACTGTTCCGCATCTCCTAAGTCTTCAACCATTTCTTCCTTTTCTTCAATAATCATAGGCTTCTCCAATTGTTCTAACACAAAGTGGTATTCCTCCTTTTCCACCGGAGTTTCCAATCTCTCCTTCATGCTATGTTCCTCTTTAGATTCTCCACATGTAGCCATGGGAGTTCCTTGAGTGTCCAAAAGTTGGGATGCTAGCCGGTTTACCACCTCATCCAAGGCGGTCATGAATTCTTGCACATCCCTTGTCATCTCCTATTGTCCTTGAAGAAGAACACCGAGGGTTTCATCCATTAGAGGTTGGGGTAGATGGGAGGGTTCATCATATTGGAAAAATGGTTCATTATAGGAAGGTGGTTCTTCTTGGTAAGGTGGTGGTGTGTGTTGAGGTGGTTCTTGGGAGTAGTAATCTTGGAATTGTGGTTCCATGTATGGCTCATATGGTTCAAAAGGAGGTTGGTATGGTGGGTAAGGATCATGGTCATATGGAGGTGTTTGTTGAAAATAGGCTTGTGAGTGTGGTTGAGGTTCATGTTGAGGATATGACTCATAGGCATATGGTGGTGGTTCTTGAAAATCACAAGGAGATTCACCATAGCCACTTGATTGATATGCATCATAGAATGGCTCTTCTTCATAGTGCATTGGTGGAGGTTGTTGCCAAGAGGATTGATCATAAGCATATGGCTCCTCCCACCTTTGGTTATCCCATCCTTGATACACATTCTCATTATAGTTCTCATCACCTACAACATAGTTGTAACTACACTCATAGCCAAAGTGAGAATTCATGATAGCAAGAGAGGGTAAAAACAAAAAAATTAGTAACAAATAAAGAGAACAAACTAAAAACTAACATAGAAGCAAAAAGTAAACATATTCACAATATTCACATATATACAATAACCAATAACATAACACCATTGCAATTCCCCGGAAACGGTGCCATTTTGATGATTGGATTTTTGATGGTATAGAATTTCACTATTGAAGTCTCGTTGCAAGTATAGTTTCTAAACCAATCAAAAATCCTTTCATACAAAAGATTGTTTGTCACAAGTAACAAACCCCTAATTTTATAAACCGAAGTATTCAAACCTCGGGTCGTTCTCCCTAGGAATTACAAAAAAGTGCCTTGTTATTGGTTAGAAATGTGTTTTGGGGTTTTGGATAAGAAGCATGAAAGTAAATGGCAATGAAAATAAACTAACAACTATAAAAGGCTCTTGGCAAGGTATGAAAATTAGAAGTCCTATCCTAGTTATCCTTCTCAATTGTGATGAGAATTGTTCATTGCTACCACTTAATTAACCCTTACTAAATAAAGAAAAGTCAAGTGGATGAATTGACTTGAGCCACAAGTCCTAGCCAACTCCCAAGGAAAGACTAGCTTTAGTGCACTCCAAACCAACTAGCAATCTCTCCAATTACCAATCAACAAAAGAATTAGATAACTCAAGAGTCACTAATTACTCTACCAAGTCCAAGAGGAACAAAAGCTACACTAAAATCCAACCAAGCATTTCATCAAACACTTGGAAGGCACAAAAGAAAAGCATAGTAAATTGACAACAAGAATGAAATCTAACAACAATTATTGAAAGGAATTAACAACAACAATCAAAAGAAACACATTTATTATGAATTACCTTGATTGAATTGAAAGAAAAATGGAAGGAACAAGAGTGGATCTACAACAAAGTATAAGAACAACATAAAAAAATTACAACAAAAGAATAGAAGAATGAGGAATTGGGAGGTAGAAGTAAAAGAAAGCATGAATCTAAATCTAGATCTAAGAACTAATCCTAATCCTAATCCTAATCCTAGAGAGAAGTGGGAGCTTCTCTCTCTAGAAACTACTTCTAAAACTAAACTAAAACTAAGGGTAACTAACTTCTCCATCCCTCTTCAATCCTTGGCTTAAATAGCATCATAAATGAGTTGGATTGGGCCCACAAAGCTTCTAAAATCGCTGGCCACGAGTTGCATTAAGTGGGTCATGTGCCATCATCGGCGCGTCCGCGTACTATCCGCGTGCACGCCCCTATGCACGATGCAACTATGGCAAATCTTATATCGTTTCGAAGCCCCGGATGTTAGCTTTCCAACCCAGCTGAAAAAGCATCATTTGGACCTTTGTAGCTCAAGTTATGGTCGACTAAGTGCGAAGAGGTCGGCTTGACAGCTTTTGCGTTTCCTTTATTTCTCCATGAGTTCCTCATTTCTACATGCTTTTCTTTCATTCCCTTGGTCCAATCCTTGCCTCCTAAATCTTAAATCACTTAGCAAACATATCAAGGCATCTAATGGAATCAAGGAGAATTAGATTTAGCTATTTTAAGTCTTAAAAAGCATGTTTTCACTCTTAAGCACAATTAAAGGAGAAGTTATAAAACCATGGTATTTCATTGAATAAATGAGGGTAAAAGGTGATAAAATCCCCTAAAATCAATACAAGATAAACCCTACAAATGGGGTTTATCAATATTCCACGAATTAATACAAGACGAACTAACATATTTAAGTGCAAAACAATCCTCTTGATTAAACATTCACTTAGTATCATTCATTGCATCAGATTTCACTTGCATATTCATGGAATAGTGATGAAAGAATTTATGCCTGTCTAGAATTTCTCAATCGAAAAGAAATATCTTCGTTGCATGCATAGTTTAGACCAACAATGGATTTTCCATCAGAGTTTAATTTCATTTGTCACAAGTGAAAACCAATAAAAATACCGAGAGTATTAGATCTTGGGTCGTCTCTCAATGGAATTGCAGTGATGTATGCATATTATCGGTTGTGCAGTTCAACGGGGTGGTTTGTGGATAAGAAATAATAAAATACTGAAAAAAACATTCAAGGCAAGAATTGAGAATCAAGGTCTTCTATCCTAGTCATTAGTTATAACATAATAATTACCAAGAATTAAGCCTATTCCGTTATCTACAACATCGGGAGAAGATCAAGTAGGCCTAGCTAATCCCAATCCATAAGTAGCATCAATGGAAACAAGATTAACTAGCAACTCTAGATCACCAATCCAAATTGGGTATCAATGACTCAAGATGACCTAATTTCTCTTTCCAAGCCAAGAATGTAAAAATCTACTCTAAAATCCAACCAAACATTCTATCAAACACTTAGAAGGCATAAACGGCAAGCATACTAAAATAGCAAGAAATAATAAAATCTAAAACTATCAAATGCAAGAAAGTAACAATAATGACTCAATCAAAGTATAGTTTTAGTTTTACTTGGGTTCGATTGGCAAGTATAGTTTTAGTTTTACTTTACACTTCATCTCTTCCATCTCACGTACTTTTTCTCTAAGATATGAGTAGCTAAACTCCCTCTCATTGGGAAAACAGAAAAAAAAACTTAGCATAAGACTCTGTGTGGTAGGGTGTTACACTGGTAGTTCTACGGAATATTGATTTGTAAATTCCGTATCAAGTCCCTCCTAGAGGTTGACAACGGAGAAACAAGAGTTTATATTGTAGTTTGTGTTATGCTTTTGGGTTGTATATGTATGTGTATGTTTGTATCTTTTGAAACTCTAATCACTTCAAATATGTTTTATCTTTCCGCTCTATCTTGTTAACCATTTTACGTTTATCCAGACGAGTGTGATACAATTTTCCTGTTTCAAATTTCTATGGCTTATTATTCAAGGCTCCTAGTTATAATTTCTTTCAACTATGTATACTTACCTCTTTTTCTTTTAGAGGTAGTAGAACCTCATCACCTTAGATTTATGTCCTAGGTTTAAAGCTCTATGTGGTAGGGTATTACAGTTATTGATTACGCTTAAATTTTATAAACCAAAAAACGGTTCTCAAAGAATACCTACCAATCTACTTAATATACTAAAACTGGGTTTTTTCTCAGCTACTAAAGGTGACGTGTCGATCTCTCATGCCGATGGTGGGGGCTGCTGCCTTCGGCGATGGTAGGGGCTGGGTAATGAGTTCTGAACTTTTGATGATGATGACTCAAAACAGAGATATTCAAAACCCTAAGGTTGATTTGGGAATTGGGGATTATCTGAACAAAGAAAGAAGGAGGAGAGTTAGAGTGAGGGAGAAGGTATGAGTGACTGAGTGTGACAGACTGAAACCACGTTTGGCGCCAAATTGACGGATTTTTCGGAGATTGGGCTCGTATGGCCTAGCGCATAGGTGTTTAACTGTTTAATTTGATTAAAAAAATGAATATTACAAAAATTTTGGATTATATATATAAATAAATGAATAAACTATCCAAATAAAATTCAAAAGTTCATCAATAATTTAAAACTGAGAAAATTTTACTCTTTTTTTTGAGAAATACTAAAATGACAATTTTTTTTTATTTGTAAAATATACTTATCATCAAAATTTAATTTAAGATATAGAGCTAGCAACTTTTTATTGACTAAATTGAATTTTAATTGGACGCAATATATAATATTAAAGTTTAGATCTTGTTTCGTTATGGAATAATTTGTTAGTATATTAGTAGTTTTTATGTTTTTTAAATTGAGTCATTTATAGGAATTAATAGGGACATAAAAAATATTGTGTAAAAATTAATTATCATATATACGGATTCACATAATTTACTTCTACTTAATATATTAAAACTGAGTTTTTTCCCAACTAATAAGAGTGAGATGTTAATTTTTCATAAATCTATTTTCCTCCAAAATGAATGCATTTAATGAATAATGCATAATTATACTAATTTAGGAAAATATCTTTATTTTAATTATATAAAATCAATATTTAATTTATTATTAAACTACTTATCAATTATTAATTAGAAATATTTTTTATTATTTTAATGAATAATACATAATTATACTCATTTAAGAAAATATCTTTATTATAATTATATAAAATCAATATTTAATGCATCATTAAACTAATTATCAATCAAAAATATTTTAAAATATTTTAATTATATTCATATCCTTCTAATTCTTATTCATTATCCAATGATTTTATTAGTGGCAAGTTGTTAACCCATTTATATTGATAATAATAATAATTTTATTAGGATAAATATCAAATTCTATTCCTAATATAAAAATATAAAATTTGATTCCTTCTATTTTTATTTTACCATTATAAAAGACCATGTATGCTAGAAGAAAATATCATTCGTTTACCAATTACTCTTTCATTTGATAGCTTTTACAACAATTCTTTTTCTTCCTATGAGGCATCGTTGGAAGAAGACAACTATCGTGGATACAAACTACACACTCTCCAACTTTCGTGCTTATCATTTGGAGCTCTATAAGATATGTTATCTATGAAGTATTTATAGATCATGTATGTATAAATAAAAATTGTTATGTATTTAAATTTAAGTCATTTACCTGTTGGTGATATATTGTAGTGTGAAATTACTTTCAATATGTGTTATGTAATAATATTATGTTCTAATTTAAGCTTTTACTTTAGAACTGTATTATGATTTTATCTCATCATTTTTTCTTAGATATCAAGTTGACGTATTTTTATTTATTATTATTATTATTAAAACGAATGTGATATGAAATGTACCAAAAAAACTCTCACATTTAATTTATTTTATTGTAGTCTTCTATCTATTCTATTTATTTTTATTTTCTTCATATTCATTTTATTTTCTTTTCAAATGTTATGTAATCTATCATAATTTATACCAATCTACTTCTATTTAATATACTAAAATTGTGTTTTTCTCCAACTAATGAAAGTGAGGTGTCACTTTTTTGTGAACCCATTTTTCTTCCAAAATGATTGCACTATTTCTCTCTTTTAAATTTATTTTTAAAAATTATCTTTAATTGATATAATTATATTATAATTAGTATGTAATGAATGATACATAATTATACTAATTTAAGATAATCTCTTTATTATAATTATACTAATCTCTTTTAAATTTATTTCAGAAAATTATCTTAATTATAATTATATAACAATATTATACTTAGCATTTAATGAATAATTCATAATTATATTAATTTA
>NC_029778.3:35404849-35408407 GCF_000817695.3 Arachis duranensis | reverse complement strand
ATTCAATTTATTTTATTATAGTCTTCTATTCTTCTATTTCTTTTTATTTTTTTATTCATTTTATTTTCTTTTTAAATATCATATAATTTATTATAATTTATACCAATTAATTAATTATAATTCATTATATCAGTTAGTTTAATTCATTAATTTATAATATACATGATAAAATAGATCATTTGTTACTTATACGTTTATTTTTTTAAAATCTAAATTTGAATAATTATATTTTCATTTTTTGTTATGAACAAAATATTATTAATAATGAATAATAATTAACCACTCATACTTTTCAAAGTGTTTGGATGATTTTTATATTTATTAATATTAATTATTGATTATTTTTTCATAAATAAATTATATTATAATTTGATGTTATTTCATAATTGATTAATGTTCATGAAACTATGTTACTCTAAATTTTATATTTTATAAATATTTTATTTAAATATAATTTTTTACCATAAAAATGTATTATTTTTAATAATATCATAATTTTATTTTTTAATTATTCTAATTGAATATTTTATCAAATACTAATTAAAGTCATTCTTCCATTAATACTGAAATAAAGTTACAAAAGGGTCCATAGGGTAGAATAAGTAAAATAATGTGATACCCACATTGCAATATCCAAATGAAACAACTTAGGATTTAAAATTTTTATCTTTCTCTTTCTCGCCGTTTATTATATTATCTATTCTATCTATTCTATTATATAAAAATCGAATTTTTACCTTTAATGATAGAATCAACGTAGCATGCTTCTGCTTTATTTTGTTTAACTCATTAAAGTCAATTCATTATGATGAATTAATTATATCAACTAATTGATTTGAATAGATATTTAAGTATCATACAATTTAAAATTATATATATTAATTGTTTGATTTAATTTTTATTATATATAAATTTAAGAAATAAATTAAAATAAGATAATTTATTACTTATTTAAATTGAATACAACAAATATAAATTAATTTAGTTAAAAATTTACTATTTTCTAATTTTCTATACATAAAAATGACAAAACAAAATTATAAAAATAATCTTTTTATCACTTTTGCTATTTTAATTTTATTTTCTTTGCTTTTTTTTATGTATGATTTTATTTTATATTAACTTTGTTTATTTAATAATAAAATATACTCATATTAATTCTATCATATAATAGAAGTTTAACCCAAGTTTAAAATGCTAAAACAAAAAAAGAAAATAGTGGATATATGATTAGAGAAAAATGTATAATAATGACAAAATATACTAAAACTTGGATTTTTTCTCCAACTGTATTTTAGAAAAATATCTTTATTATAATTATATTACAATATTACAATTAGTATTTAATGAATAATGCATAATTATAATAATTTAGAAAAATAAAACAAAGTCCAGTAATTTATCTTTCGACTGCACACGTGTATAGAATAACTTTTAAGAAGGAGTCATGTATAGTAAATACGCTCGATGATTGTAAAACTGTATACTAACATTGATATAATATTATTTTAGGTATATATTTTGCAGGCATCAAAGAAAAGTGTTGAGTTATTTTTTAGTAGATTTAAATTATTCATTGTTTATTAGAGAATTTTGTGCATTAGAATTTTCTAATAATTTATTATTTATTTTGAGCTAATTTTGATATGCTCTTATTTGACAGTAAAACAACATATAAAAATTTGTTGGTGGGTCTAAGTATTATTAAGTTATTTATGGTCACATTGAGTATATATGTTTGATTTATTGAAGAAAGTAGATTACTAAAACCAATTAATAACTATTTTAGAGTTAATATATTTAACACTAGCTTAAGAAAAAACAAATAATACATAACATATTATATTTTTATTAATCAAATTATTATAATTTAAATTAATTTTAATAAAATAATTTAAAATTATAATTTCAATCTTATCACGTGCATAGCACGGGTGATTAAACTTGTCAATTAATTAATTTAGGATACATGTTTGATTATATTAAAATTTTAACTATGTTGTAAAAATTGTTTGGGACATAAGATTAATGCATTAAAATTTATATCAATACTATATTAATAATCATTGAATTGAAAATGAAGAAAATTTAAAATTAACAAATTTAAAATTATTGATAAATCTTTTTTGAAGAGGTGCTTGTGTTTCTAAAAAGCACAAGTATCACGTTTTGTGTTTGATAAATTAAAAACTCATGTGCTTAAACTTGTAGGTTTTAAAAGTTAGGAATATTTTTGTAAGCATCTAAGGAGGAGCTTTTCAAAATTGGCTTGTACTTATCAAAATTAAAAAGTCGAATACAATCCTATATATAATAAATATCCAAATTACCCTTTACATTTTAATTTTTTCCAAATATATGGTATGTTTGATTCTTTCGATAAATGCATTTGTGAATCATTATCTACGAGGGAGAATAATCTTATCTAAATAAGGATAAACGTATCATTTGATTGATTCTTTCAATAAATGCATATGTGAATCATTATCTACGAGGAGAATAATCTATGTGTGATGTATCTATTTAAATAAGACTAAACGTATCTTATGTTTGATTCTATCCAAAAAAAATTCAATTGCATGTAATATCTATCTAAATAAGACTAAATGTGTTTTATAAAAAAGTTGATTACTAGAAGAATTCTCGCATGTTTTTTAATTATTTTGTCCAGTGAATTTTTTTATCATTTAATATTTTTTGTATTATTTTGTCCCATTTAAAAAGTGTATAGTAAGATATTACACTTTGTAAAACAATTAAGGAAAAAATGAGAGAATCTATTTCCTAATTTGGATAACACATCAATGTCAAGGAAAGATATGTAAAATATTAGTTTGATTCCAAATGTGTGGGCTTAATCTTAATTTAGTCTCTAACATTTCAAAGATTTTATTTTTGCTCCAAAAAGTTTTAAATGAGTTCAATGTTGTCCAATTGTTAAATTCGAAACGAATAATTGATAGAATGACTAATATGGACGTTAACAACGTTATTATTAAGTCATATCTTTTTCCGTGTGTTAGAAAAACATAACCAAAATCCTCATGACACTTTTTCTTGTCAATCTCTTTCTCATAAAAAAAAAACATCCAAATCCTATCAATTAATCATCAATATTCCATAATCAAAGGAAAAACTTTTAAGTTTGTGATCGTTAGTTGATCGATTTTACTTATATACCAAAATCAATAGTTATTGACTCTTTAATATGCTAATTTTTTAACAATGATCCAGGGCTTTAGGTAATTAATTCGCCATAAAAAAATGACCATGCCTTTTTTTTCTTGGGTGTAAAAATGACTATGCCCTTGACATAGCATCATTTTCTATAATGAAAATCAAGGATGTTTTCCTTATAAATATGCAAGCAAGCTTTATATTCTTTCATTCCATAGGAAATTAAAACAAATATTTTCCAAAAATTTTTTCAAAATGGCAAAATCTTCGTTGTTACTTCCTTGCTTGCTTCTCTTATTCCTGGTAGCCTATGAATCTGGTATTCCTCTCTATCTATTTTTAGTTTTCTTCTTCACAGTTCTATGTGCCTCTTTGATTTAT
>NC_029778.3:35389789-35404000 GCF_000817695.3 Arachis duranensis | reverse complement strand
ATATATATAATGAAAAAAAGTTTAGTTGAGGATTTTATTATTCAAAAATAAGATGTAAAAATTCCATTATATTTGGGATTTTGATAATTTAATAAAATATTCCTCAACAATGGTATGATCATATATTATTATAGCATTATGATATTATTTCTCTCGAGCATACGAAGTATATTATTCCTTGTTATTGCACCAGCGTTATTCAAGGGTGGCGCACTTAGATCCTGGCGTTGCCAACGCCAATGCCACCATTGCCATCATTGTTTGGGTTGGCTCCTTTTGTTATGGGCATTGCCAATGCCCACTATCCTCCAGTGTTGGCGTTCTTTGAGATAACGCCCGTGTACCTTGGCATTACCAATGCCAAAATTCAGTATACTCCAGGGGTCAGAGTGTGTCGAAGGTGTTACCCTTGAGGGTGCTTTTATTGTGGGCGTTAACAACGCCTTGCTCAATTACTTCCAAGCATGCTTTGCTTCACATTGATTTCCTATGGAACATTAAACAAAATACAGTGCATTAAAGTTTGATATTCCACGAATTAATACAAGACGAACTAACATATTTAAGTGCAAAACAATCCTCTTGATTAAACATTCACTTAGTATCATTCATTGCATCAGATTTCACTTGCATATTCATGGAATAATGATGAAAGAATTTATGCCTGTCTAGAATTTCTCAATAGAAAAGAAATATCTTTGTTGCAAGCATAGTCTAGACCAACAATAGATTTTTCATCAGAGTTTAATTTCATTTGTCACAAGTGAAAACCAATAAAAATACCAAGAGTATTAGATCTCGGGTCGTCCCTCAAAGGAATTGCAGTGATGTATGCATATTATCAGTTGTGCAGTTCAACGGGGTGGTTTGTGGATAAGAAATAAGAAAATACTGAAAAAATATTCAAGGCAAGGATTGAGAATTAAGGTCTTCTATCTTAGTCATTAGTTATAACACAATAACTACCAAGAATTAAGCCTATTCCGTTATCTACAACATCGGGAGAAGATCAAGTAGGCCTAGTTAATCCCAATCCGTAAGTAGCATCAATGGAAACAAGATTAACTAGCAACTCTAGATCACCAATCCAAATTGGGTATCAATAACTAAAGATGACCTAATTTCTCTTTCCAAGACAAGAATGTAAATATCTACTCTAAAATCCAACCAAGCATTCTATCAAACACTTGGAAGGCATAAACGGCAAGCATATTGAAATAGCAAGAAATAATAAAATCTAAAACTACCAAATGCAAGAAAGTAACAATAATGACTCAATCAAACAATAAGAAACATAAAACCTCAAATTGCATTAAATGTATATTAAAATCAACAAGAGTTCAATAACATAAAAGTAATTACATAAGGAAATAGCAAGTAAAACTAAGAAAATAAAGATACAATAACAAGAAATTGCAAGGAAAACTAAATTAAGACAAGAATTAAAACCTAATTTTAAGGGAAAATTAAACTAAAAACCCTAATTTTTGAGAGAAGAGAGAGCTTCTCTCTATAGAATATGATCTACAACATGTTTCTAACTAAACATAATTGCCTCCACTTGTTCCTTGTTGAATTTGGCCACATATACTTCATAAATGAATTTGATTTGCACTTGAACAAGTCCAAAAATCACCAGCCATGTTTTCTTTAAGTTAGTCACGTACTTCGAGTCACGTGTACGCGCAAGGTCACACGTACCTGGCATATGGCATTTTCTAAGTCATGCGTATGCACAAGGTCACGCGTACACGCCACATGGCGGATTTCCAAAACTTTATTTCTTTGTGAATTCTCCATTTTACATGCTTTTTCTTCATTTATTTAATCCACTCATTGCCTTCAAAGCCCGAAATCACAAAACAAGCACATAAAGGCATCGAATGAAATTAAAGTGAATTAAATTTGGCAAATTAAGTACCTAAAAAGTATATTTTTACTCTTAATCATAATTTTGGGAGAATTTACATGCAAGTTTCATGGACTTCCATCTGAATATCCTTATCAGTTTTTAATTGAGTTCTTGCAGATTTGTGAGACTGTTAAGACGAATGGAGTAGATCCTGAAGTCTACAAGCTCATGCTTTTCCCTTTTGCTGTAAGAGACAGAGCTAGAACATGGTTGGACTCACAACCTAAAGATAGCCTAGACTCCTGGGATAAGCTGGTCACGACCTTCTTGGATAAATTCTTTCCTCCTCAAAAGCTAAGCAAGCTTAGAGTGGATGTTCAGACTTTCAAGCAAAAAGATGGTGAATCCCTCTATGAAGCTTGGGAAAGATACAAGCAGATGACCAAAAAGTGTCCTTCTGACATGTTTTCAAAATGGACCATATCAGATATATTCTATTATGGTCTATCTGAGTTTTTCAAGATGTCATTGGACCATTCTGCAAGTGGATCCATTCACCTAAAGAAAACGCCTGCAGAAGCTCAAAAACTTATTGACATGGTTGCAAATAATCAATTCATGTACACTTTTGAGAGGAATTCCATGAATAGTGGGACGCCTCAGAGTAAGGGAGTTCTTGAAATTAATGCTCTGAATACCATATTGGCTCAGAACAAAGTGTTGACTCAGCAAGTCAACATGATCTCTCAAAGTCTGAATGGATGGAAAATGCATCCAACAGTACTAAAGAGGCAGCTTCTGAAGAAGCTTATGATCCTGAGAACCCTTCAATGGCAGAGGTAAATTACATGGGTGACCCTTATGGAAACACCTATAATTCATCATGGAGAAAACATCCAAATTTCTCATGGAAGAATCAACAAAATCCTCAACAAGGCTTTAATAATGGTGGAAGAAACAGGCTCAGCAATAGCAAGCCTTTTCCATCATCTTCTCAGTAACAGATAGAGAATTCTGAACAAAGCCCCTCTAACTTAGCAAATATAGTCTCTGATCTGTCTAAAGCCACCTTAAGTTTCATGAGTGAAACAAGGTCCTCCATTAGAAATTTGGAGGCACAAGTGGGCCAGCTGAGTAAGAAAGTCATTGAAACTTCTCCCAGTATTCTCCCAAGCAATACAGAAGAGAATCCAAAAGGAGAGTGCAAGGCCATTGATGTAATCAATATGGCTGAATGCGCAAGGGAGGAGAAGGACGAAAATCCTAGTGAGGAAGACCTCCTGGGACGTCTTTCAAATAAGAAGGAGTTCCCTATTGAGGACCTAAAGGAATCTGAGGCTCATATAGAGACCATAGAGATTCCACTAAACCTCCTTCTGCCATTCATGAGCTCTGAAGACTATTCTTCCTCAGAAGAGGATGAAGATGTGACTGGAGAGCATGTTGCTCAATATCTAAGAGCCATCATGATGCTGAATGCCAAGTTATTTGGTAATGAGACTTGGGAAGGTGAACCTCCCTTGCTCATTAGTGATCTAGATACATGGATTCAGAAAAATTTACCTAAAAAGAGATAAGATCCTGGTAAATTCTTAATACCCTGTACCATAGGCACCATGACCTTTAACAAGGCTCTGTGTGACCTAGGGTCAGTTATAAATCTTATGCCACTCTCTGTAATGGAGAAAATAGGAATCATTGAGGTACAACCTGCCTTATTCTCATTACAATTGGCAGACAAGTCAGTAAGACAAGCTTATGGACTAGTAGAGGACGTGTTAGTAAAGGTTGAAGGCTTTTACATCCCTGCTGATTTCATAATCTTAGACACTAGGAAGGAAGAAGATGAATGCATCATCCTTGGAAGATCCTTCCTAGCCACAGTAGAAGCTGTGATTGATGTTAACAGAGGAAAATTAGTCCTTCAATTTAATGGGGACTACCTTGTGTTTAAAGCTCAAGGACCTTCCTCTGCAACCATGGAGAGGAAGCATGAAAAGCTTCTCTCAGTACAGAGTCAAAAAGAGCCCCCACAGTTAAACTCTAAGTTTGGTGTTGGGAGGCCACAACCAAACTCTAAGTTTGGTGTTGAGAAGGCCCCACATTCAAACTCTAAGTTTGGTGTTGGGAGGCCCTCATCATGCTCTGAACATCTGTGAGGCTCCATGAGAGCCCACTGTCAAGCTAGTGACATTAAAAGAGCGCATGTTGGGAGGCAACCCAATTTTTATTTATCTAATTTTAATTTTATTTTATTGTTATTTTGTGTCTTAGTAGGTTCATGATCATGTGGAGTCACAAAAAAAAATTAAAATTAAAAACAGAATCAAAACCAGCAGAAGAAAAATCACACCCTAGAGGAAGAACTTACTGGCGTTTAAACGCCAGTAAGGTGCATCTGACTGGCATTCAAAGCCAGAACAGAGCATGGATCTGGCGCTGAACGTCAGAAACAAGCAACATCCTGGCCTTTGGACGCCAGGAATATACCTTGAGGAAAGCTGGCGCTGAACGCCAGTAACAAGCATGGAACTGGCATTCAACCCCAGAAACATGCTGCGTCTGGGCATTGAACGCCCAGAACGTGCATCACTTCAGCGTTTAAATGCCAGAATGGTATGCTAAGGCATTTTACATGCCTAATTGGTGCAGGGATGTAAATCCTTGACACCTCAGGATCTGTGGACCCCATAGGATCATCTCAGGATCTATGGACCCCACAGGATTCCCATATAACATATTCCCACCTTACCTCCTAATAATCCTATAACACACTTCCCCAAAAATCCTTTACCCTAAATGGCCGAACCTACCCTCCCTCCCCTCCCTATATAAACCCCTCCATTCTACTTCTTTTTCACACAACACAACCCCTCTTCTATACCTTGGCCGAATACACATCCCCTCACTCTAATCCATATTTTCTTCTTCTTCATCTTCTCTTCTTTCTTCTCTTGCTCGAGGGCGAGCAATATTTTATGTTTGGTGTGGTAAAAGCATAAGCTTTTTGTTTTTCCATTACCATCAATGGCACCTAAAGCCGGGGAATCCTCTAGAAAAGGGAAAGGGAAGATAAAAGCTTCCACCTCCGAGTCATGGGAGATGGAAAGATTCATCTCCAAAAGCCATCAAGACCACTTCTATGATGTTGTGGCAAAGAAGAAGGTGATCTCTGAGGTCCCTTTCAAGCTCAAGAAAAATGAGTATCCGGAGATCTGACATGAGATCCGAAGAAGAGGTTGGGAAGTTCTAACCAACCCCATTCAACAAGTCAGAATCTTAATGGTTCAAGAGTTCTATGCCAATGCATGGATCACTAGGAACCATGATCAAAGTGTGAACCCGAATCCAAAGAATTATCTTACAATGGTTCGGGGGAAATACTTAGATTTTAGTCCGGAAAATATGAGGTTGGCATTCAACTTGCCCATGATGCAAGGAGATGAACGCCCTTACACTAGAAGGGTTAACTTTGATCAAAGGTTGGACCAAGTCCTTATGGACATATGTATGGAAGGAGCTTAATGGAAAAGAGACTCCAAAGGCAAGCCAGTTCAACTAAAAAGACTGGACCTCAAGCCTGTAGCTAGAGGATGGTTGGAGTTCATCCAATGCTCCATCATCCCTACTAGCAACCGATCCGAAGTTACTGTTGATCGGGCCATCATGGTTCATTGCAACATGATTGGAGAGGAAGTAGAAGTTCATGAAGTTATCTCTTTTGAATTCTACAAAATAGCCGAAAAGTCCTCCACCACGGCAAGGCTAGCTTTTCCTCATCTTATTTGCCATCTATGTTACTCAGTTGGAGTTATCATAGAAGGAGACATCCTCATTGAAGAGGATAAGCCCATCACCAAGAAGAGGATGGAGCAAACAAGAGAGACCCTCCACGGATCTCAAGAGATACATGAGGAGGCTCATCATCAAGAAATCCCTGAGATGCCTCAAGGGATTCACTTTCCTCCCAACAACTATTGGGAATAACTCAACACTTCCATAGAAGATTTGAGTTACAATGTGAAACAATTAAGGGTGGAACATCAAGAGCACTCCATCATTCTCCATGAAATTAGAGAAGACCAAAGAGCAATGAGGGAAGAACAACAAAGGCAAGGAAGGGACATAGAGGAGCTTAAGGACATTGTTGGTCCTTCAAGAAGAAGACGCCACTAAGGTGGATTCATTCCTTGTTCTTATTTTTCTGCTGTTTGGTTTTTATGTTATATGCTCATCTATGTTTTGTGTCTCTACCTCATGATCATTAGTAGTTAGTAACTATGTCTTAAAGTTATGAATAATTCTATTAATCCTTCACCTCTCTTAAATGAAAAATGTTTTAATTCAAAAGAACAAGAAGTACATGAATTTCGAATTCATCCTTGAATTTAGTTTAATTATATTGATGTGGTGACAATACTTTTTATTTTCTGAATGAATGCTTGAATAGAGCATATTTTTTATCTTGTTGTTTATGAATGTTAAAATTGTTGGCTCTTGAAAGAATGATGAACAAAGAGAAATGTTATTGATAATCTGAAAAATCATAAAATTGATTCTTGAAGCAAGAAAAAGCAGTGAAAAAAGCAAAAGCTTGTGAAAAAAAAAGAAAATGGCAAAAAAATAGAAAGAAAAAAGAAAAAGCAAGCAGAAAAAGCCAATAGCCCTTAAAACCAAAAGGCAAGGGTAAAAAGGATCCAAGGCTTTGAGCATCAATGGATAGGAGGGCCCAAGGAAATAAAATCCCGGCCTAAGCGGCTAAATCAAGCTGTCCCTAACCATGTGCTTGTGTCATGAAGGTCCAAGTGAAAAGCTTGAGACTGAGTTGTTAAAGTCATGATCCAAAGCAAAAGAGTGTGCTTAAGAGCTCTGGACACCTCTAACTGGGGACTCTAGTAAAGCTGAGTCAAAATCTGAAAAGGTTCATCCAATCATGTGTTTGTGGCATTTATGTATCCAGTGGTAATAATGGAAAACAAAGTGCTTAGGGCCACGGCCAAGACTCATAAGTAGCTGTGTTTAAGAATCAACAAACTTAACTAGGAGAATCAATCAACACTATCTTAACTCTGAGTTCCTAGAGATGCCAATCATTCTAAACTTCAAAGGAAAAATGAGATGCCAAAACTGTTCAGGAGCAAAAAGCTACAAGTCCCGCTCATCATATTAGAATTAATATTCATTGATATTTTGGGATTTATAGTATATTCTCTTCTTTTTATCCGATTTGATTTTCAGTTACTTGGGGACAAGCAACAATTTAAGTTTGGTGTTGTGATGAGCGGATAATTTATACGCTTTTTGGCATTGTTTTTAGGTAGTTTTTAGTATGATCTAGTTACTTTTAGGGTTGTTTTCATTAGTTTTTATGTTAAATTCACATTTCTTGACTTTACTATGAGTTTGTGTATTTTTCTGTGATTTTAGATATTTTCTAGCTGAAATTTAGGGACCTGAGCAAAACTCTGATAGGAGGCTGACAAAGGACTACTGATGCTATTGGAATCTGATCTCCCTGCACTCGAAATAGATTTTCTGGAGGTACAGAACTCCAAATGACGCGCTCTCAACAGCGTTAGAAAGTAGACATTCAGAGCTTTCCAGAAATATATAACAGTCCATACTTTGTTCGAGATTTGATGACGTAAACTGGCGCTCAACGCCAGTTCCATGTTGCTATCTAGAGTCAAACGCCAGAAACACGTCACGAACCAGAGTTGAACGCCCAAAACACGTTACAACTTGGTGTTCAACTCCAAGATAAGCCTCATCTCGTGGATAGATCAAGCTCAGCCCAAACACACACCAAGTGGGCCCCGGAAGTGGATTTATGCATCAATTACTTGCTTCTGTAAACCCTAGTAGCTAGTCTAGTATTAATAGGATAATTTACTATTGTATTAGAAGTCTTTTGACTGTTAAGTCTTTGACCATTCAGTCTCTTGACCACGTTTGGGGGCTGGCCATTCAGCCATGCCTGAACCTTTCACTTATGTGTTTTCAACGGTGGAGTTTCTACACACCATAGATTAAGGGTGTGGAGCTCTGGTGTACCTCAAGTTTTAATGCAATTACTACTCTTTTCCATCCAATTCGATTTATTCCTGTCTTAAGATATTCGTTGCACTTCAACTTGATGAATGTGATGATCCATGACACTCATCATCACTCTCAAGTGAGATTCATGATTGAGAGCACCAAGTCTTTGGAGCCATAGTTGATGATCACAATTTCATCCACCAAGCAATTAGACCAAGGAATTGGCTATTAATCAAGATCTGAGAGATTGAGTCACCAAGGGATTGGGGCTCAATCAATCATGATTGCCAAGAGGTCAATGAGTTGCATGATTAAAGAGGATATGAGCTGGATTTAATCCAAAGAGGCAATATCTCTTGATCTCAATGAATTCCCCCATTCTTATCTCTCCTATTCTGTTATAGCTTTACTTACATTCTGCAAAATCCCATTCCCCTTTACATTCCTGTTATTTCTATTTCTGCATTTTATTGCTTTCTTTTATTCCTTTGCTATTTATGTTTTTTTGCCATTTATAATTCCGCACTTACAACTTATTCTGTTGAGCTTGACTAATTCACTAATTGATTAAAATTGCTCAAATCTACCAATCTCTGTGTATACAATCCCACTCCACTGTGGGTTAATACTTGACGATAATTTTGGTGCACTTGCCAAGAGCAGATTCATCAATATTATTGGGAAAGGGTAGTGAATTCCGCCCATCAAGTTTTATGGCGCCGTTGCCGGGGATCAATTTGAATTTGACAATGATTAAATTGATTGGAGAGCTAGATTAAGCATTTTTTTTATTTTTATTTTTCCTTAATTGTTTTCTTATTCATTTCCTAGTGTAACCTTTAAATTCCAGCTATCATCACAGCTATAGCACAGCTATCATCATAGCTCACAGGGGCCATTTCCACGCTCTTGGAAAGGCAAGCACAAGCTGAAAAGAAGATAGATGCCAACCAAGAAGAATACAGGTCAAATTTGAAGAACGAAGGTGCAGCAATCTCAAAACTAGAAGCACAAGTGGGGTTCTTATCCAAGCGAATCCCAATGCCTACACACACATTTTCAAGTGACACCATGGCCAACCCAAGGGGGGAGTGCAAAGCCATCACACTTAGAAGTGGAAAAGTGGTAGAAGAGGCCACCCCAAACCAGGAGAACCATGAAAAAGAAGCTGCAGAAAAGCCTGAAAATAGGAAGAAAGAAGAGGTCCCTAGCCCATCTTCACCAAAGCCAACCTTGAAGCTTTATGTACCAAAGGCACCATACCCACAAAGGCTAAGGAAGGATGGGAAGGATAGCCATTTTTCCAGATTTTTGGAAATCTTCAAAAAGCTCCAAATTAACATACCATTTGCTGAAGCACTGGAGTAAATGCCCCTCTACGCAAAGTTCCTGAAGGAGCTCATGACAAGAAAAAGAAACTGGGGAGAAAAAGAGACTGTAGTCCTAAGTGAGGAGTGTAGTGCCATCATACAAAAGAAACTCCCCAAGAAAATGAAGGACCCATGGAGTTTCCAAATCCCCTGCATCATAGGGGATATCACTATTGAAAAGGCTTTATGTGACTTGGGGGCTAGCATCAATCTCATGTCCTTGAACATGATGAGGAGGATGAGAATTGAGGAAGCCAAACCAACAAGAATGGCACTCCAACTAGCTGACAGGACATTAAAGTTTCCACATGGAGTGGTGGAAGATTTGTTGGTGAAGGTGGGAGAATTCATCTTCCTAGTTGACTTTGTTGTGCTGGATATGGAAAAAGATGGTGGACACAAAGGAGAACTAGTCTTGAGACTATATGAGGAAAAGATGGTCTTCAACATCTTCAAGGCAATGAGTTATCCCAAGGAAGCAAAAGGAGAATGCAAGATGGTGGACACCATAGAACAAATAGTCCAAGGAGTCTTGGAAGAAGAGCAATATGAAAGAAGTATGGAATTAGAGCAACAAGCACCACATGAAGAACCACCACAAGGAAGCATGGAAAGTTCAATCATGACAACCCGCACAGACAACAATGGAGAAGAGGCACCAAAACTAGAGCTAAAAACCCTACCTCCAAACTTGAAATATGCCTATCTAGGTGACAACAGCACCTACCCAGTGATCATCAACTCAAGCTTGAGTAAGAGCAAGAAGAAGAGTTCATCCAAGTGCTAAAACAACACAAGGATGATATAGGCTGGACACTCACAGACTTAAAAGGGATCAGCCCTTCAATGTGTATGCACAAGATCCTACTTGAGGAGGGTGCTAAGCCTTCAAGGCAACAATAAAGAAGGTTGAATCCAACCATGAATGAGGTAGTCCAGAAGGAAGTGTTGAAGTTGTGGCAAGCTGGGGTGATCTACCCCATCTCAGAAAGCCCTTGGGTGAGCCCGGTACAAGTAGTTCCAAAGAAAGGAGGAGTCAATATTGTACCAATTGAGAAGAAAGAGCTGATACCAACAATAACAGTGATTGGTTGGCGTATGTACATCGACTACAGGAAGCTCAACGAAGCCACCAGGAAGGACCACTTCCCCCTACCATTCATGGACCAAATGCTTGAGAGGCTGGCTGGACATGAATACTACTGCTTTCTTAACAGTTATTCGGGTTACAACCAAATAGTTGTGGACCCAAAGGACTAGTAGAAAACTTCATTTACTTGTCCATATGGTGTCATTGCTTACAGGAGGATGCCCTTTGGACTGTGCAATGCACCTGCAACATTCCAAAGGTGCATGCTCTCCATATTTTTAGACATGATTGAAAGATTTATTGGGGTGTTTATGGATGACTTCTCTGTATTTGGTAACTGATGAGCGGATATTTTATACGCTTTTTGGGGGTAATTTCATGTAGATTTTAGTATTTTTTAGTTAGTGTTTAGTATATTTTTATTAGTTTTTAGGCAAAATTCATTTTTCTGGACTTTACTATGAGTTTGTGTGTTTTTCTGTGATTTCAGGTATTTTCTGGCTGAAATTGAGGGAGCTGAGCAAAAATCTGATCTAGGCTGAAAAAGGACTACTGATGTTGTTGGATTCTAACCTCCCTGTACTCGGAATGGATTTTTTGGAGCTACAAGAGTTCAATTGGCGCGCTCTCAATTGGGTTAGAAAGTAGACATCCAGGGTTTTCCAGCAATATATTATAGTCCATACTTTGCGCAAAGATAGATGACGTAAACTGGCGTTCAACGCCAGTTCTATGTTGCAGTCTAGCGTTCAGCGCCAGAAATAGGTTGCAAGTTGGACTTCAACGCCAGAAATAGGTTACAACCTGGCGTTCAACTCCAGAAACAGCCCAGGCACGTGAAAAGCTTAAGTCTTAGCCCCAGCACACACCAAGTGGGCCCCAGAAGTGGATTTCTGCACCAATTATCTTAGTTTACTCATTTTCTGTAAACCTAGATTACTATTTAGTATTTAAACAACTTTTAGAGACTTATTTTTTATCTCATGACATTTTAGATCTGAATTTCATACTCTTTGACGGCATGAGTCTCTAAACTCCATTGTTGGGGGTGAGGAGCTTTGCAGCGTCTCGATGAATTAATGCAGTTATTTCTGTTTTCCATTCCAACACGCTTGTCCCTATATAAGATGTTCATTCGCGCTTCACTATGAAAAAAGTGATGATCCGTGACACTCATCACCTTCCTCAATCCATGAACGTGTGCCTGACAACTACCTCCGTTCTACATCAGATTGAATGAGTATCTCTTAGATTTCTTAATCAGAATCTTCGTGGTATAAGCTAGAACTGATGGCGGCATTCATGAGAATCTAGAAAGTCTAAACCTTGTCTGTGGTATTCCGAGTAGGATTCAAGGATTGAATGGCTGTGACGAGCTTCAAACTTGCGATTGTTGGGCATGGTGACAGACGCAAAAGGATCAATGGATCCTATTCCGACATGATCGAGAACCAACAGATGATTAGCCATGCTGTGATAGAGCATTTGGACCATTTTCACTGAGAGGATGGGATGTAGCCATTGAAAACGGTAACTGATGAGCGGATAATTTATACGCTTTTTGGCATTGTTTTCATTATGTTTTTAGTATCTTTTAATTAGTTTTTATTATATTTTTATTAGTTTTTAGTTAAAATTCACTTTTCTGGACTTTACTATGAGTTTGTGTGTTTTTCTATGATTTCAGGTATTTTCTGGCTGAAATTGAGGGTCCTGAGCAAAAATCTGATTCAGAGGCTGAAAAGGACTGCAGATGCTGTTGGATTCTGACCTCCCTGCACTCGAAGTGAATTTTCTGGAGCTACATAAGCCCAATTGGCGCGCTCTTAACGGCGTTAGAAAGTAGACATCCTGGGCTTTCCAGCAATGTATAATAGTCCATACTTTGCCCGAGATTTGATGGCCCAAACCGGCGTTGCAAATTAGCTTCAGAATTCCCAGCGTTTAACGCTGGAACTGGCATAAAAATTGGAGTTAAATGCCCAAACTGGCATAAAAGCTGGCGTTTAACTCCAGAAAAAGTCTCTACAAATGAAAGCTTTAATGCTCAGCCTAAGCACACACTAAGTGGACCTAGAAGTGGATTTTTACGTCATTTACTCATTGCTGTATACCCTAGGTTACTAGTTCACTATTAATAGGATCTTTTGACATTGTATCTGGAACTTATGACACTTTACACGTTTCTCATTGTATCTTTTACAGCATGAGTCTCTAAACCCCATGGTTGGGGGTGAGGAGCTCTGCTGTATCTTGATGGATTAATGCAATTACTACTGTTTTTCATTCAATCATGCTTGCTTCTATTCTAAGATATCACTTGTTCCTAAACCTGATGAATGTGATGATCCGTGACACTCATCATCATTCTCACCTATGAACGTGTGCCTGACAACCACCTCCGTTCTACCTTAGATTGAGTAGATATCTCTTGGATTCCTTAATCAGAATATTCGTGGTATAAGCTAGAATTGATGGCGGCATTCAAGAGAATCCGGAAGGTCTAAACCTTGTCTATGGTATTCTGAGTAGGATTCGAGGATTGAATGACTGTGACGAGTTTCAAACTCCTGAGGGCTGGGCGTTAGTGACAGACGCAAAGGAATCACTGGTTTCTATTCCAACCCGATTGAGAACCGACAGATGATTAGCCGTGCTGTGATAGAGCGCGTTGAATATTTTCACTGAGAGGATGGGAGGTAGCCATTGACAATGGTGAAACCCTACATACAGCTTGCCATGGAAGGAGTCTTGCGTGCTTGAAGAAGAAGACAGTGGGAAAGCTGAGATTCAGAAGATAGAGCATCTCCAAAACCTCAACGTATTCCCCATTATTGCAAAATAAGTACTTATTTCATGTTCTTTTGCTTTTTACAATCAACCCTGATAATTATTGATATTCTGACTAAGTTACAAGATAACCATAGCTTGCTTCAAGCCGACAATCTCCGTGGGATCGACCCTTACTCACGTAAGGTATTACTTGGATGACCCAGTGCACTTGCTGGTTAGTTGTGCGGAATTGCAAAAGTGTGATTGCAATTTCGTGCACCAAGTTTTTGGCGCCGTTGCCGGGGAGTGTTCGAGTTTGAACAACTAACGGTTTATTTTGTTGCTTAGATTAGGACTGTTTTATTTTGTTGGTTTAGAGTCTTTTATTTGAGTATAATTTCGTATTTTAAGTTTGGTGTCAATTGCATGCTTTTGTTTTTCTCTTAAATTTTTGAAATTACTTGTTCTTAGTCCCTTTTTGATCTTTAAAAATTCTAAGTTTGGTGTCTTCTTTGTGTTTTTCTTTAGGTTTTCGAAAATTTATGTTTGGTGTCTCTTTGTTGTTCTTATCTTTCCTCTTTTCAAAAAAATATATATACATATATATCTTGATTACTATTCACATCAATTCCCTTTTCTCCATCATGGACATAAATGGGAATGAACAGTCCAAAAGGACTCTGGGGTCATATGCTAACCCCATTACAGCTGCATATGGAAGTAGCATCTGTATACCTCCCATCAAAGCAAGCAGCTTTGAGCTAAACCCTCAACTCATTATCATGGTGCAGCAAAATTGCCAGTATTCCGGTCTTCCACAGGAAGAACCTACTGAGTTTCTGACGCAATTCTTACAACTTGCTGACACAGTACGTGATAAAGAGGTGGATCAGGATGTCTACAGATTATTACTGTTTCCATTTGCTGTAAAAGATCAAGCTAAGAGGTGGTTAAATAACCAACCTACAGCAAGCATAAAGACATGGAAACAGTTATCAGACAAATTCCTGAATCAATTTTACCCTCCAAAAAGGATGGCACAGCTAAGGCTGGACATCCAAGGCTTTAAACAAAAGGATAATGAATCC
>NC_029778.3:35386420-35389767 GCF_000817695.3 Arachis duranensis | reverse complement strand
TTTTCAGAGTGGGTACAGCTGGACATCTTCTACTATGGGCTTACAGAAAAAGCTCAGATGTCTCTAGACCACTCAGCTGGTGGATCTATACATATGAGGAAGACGATTGAGGAGGCTCAAGAGCTTATAGATACTGTTGCTAGAAATCAACAATTGTACTCTAGCAATGAGTCCTCTACAAAAGAAGAAGTTATGACAGTAGCCACTGATCCTAATCCTCAAGAACAGATGGTTGAGCTTAATCAACAATTACACCTGATGACAAAATAGTTAGCAGAATTTAAAGAGAAGCTCCAAGAAACTAAAATTGCTAACAAGAACATAGAATCACAATTGAATCAGGCAAAACAGCAGCTATCTAAACAGATAACAGAAGAATGCCAAGCAGTTCAACTGAGGAGTGGGAAGACATTGAATAATACTGCTCAAAGTAGCAAAAAGCCAACAAAGGAACAATTGACAGAGGATAACCAGACCACTGTGCAAAATCCCTCTGAGGACAGTAAGAGCCCAGAGAGGAATACTCTTGGCATTCAAACGCCAGAAAGGGGGGAAAAGCTGGCGTTAAACGCCCATTCCCTGCCCAATTCTGGCGTTCAAATGCCAGAAAAGGGGGAAAACTTGGCGTTAAACGCCCATTCCTCACCCAATCCTGGCGTTCAAACGCCAATGAGGGATCAGACACCTAAGAGTGCTGATAGTAACCCCTATAAAAAGGCTTCTCCAACCACCTCTGTAAGGAATAAACCTACAGCAACTAAGGTTGAAGAATATAAAGTCAAGATGCCTTATCCTCAGAAACTCCGCCAAGCGGAACAGGATAAGCAATTTGCCCGCTTTGCAGACTATCTAAGGACTCTTGAAATAAAGATTCCGTTTGCAGAGGCACTTGAGCAAATACCTTCTTATGCTAAGTTCATAAAAGAGATCTTAAGCCATAAGAAGGATTGGAGAGAAACTGAAAAAGTGTTTCTCACTAAAGAATGCAGTGCAGTCATTCTGAAAAGCTTACCAGAAAAGCTTCAAGATCCAGGAAGCTTTATGATACCATGCACATTAGAAGGTGCTTGCACCAAGACAGCCCTGTGTGACTGGTGCACGAAATTGCAATCACACTTTTGCAACTCCGCACAACTAACTAGCAAGTGCACTGGGTCGTCCAAGTAATACCTTGCGTGAGCAAGGGCCGATCCAACGGAGATTGTCGGCTTGAAGCAAGCTATGGTTATCTTGTAAATCTTAGTCAGGATATCAGAAATTATCAGGATTGATTGTGAAAAACAAAAGAACATGAAATGATTACTTGTCTTGCAGTAATGGAGAATAGGTTGAGGTTTTGGAGATGCTCCATCTTCTGAATCTCTGTTTTCCTATTGTCTTCTTCATCAAACACACAAGGCTCCTTCCATGACAAGCTGTATGTAGGGTTTCACCGTTGTCAATGGCTACCTCCCATCCTCTCAGTGAAAATGTTCCTATGCTCTGTCACAGCATGGCTAATCATCTGTCGGTTCTCGGTCAGGCCGGAATAGAATCCAGTGATTCTTTTGCGTCTGTCACTAACGCCCCGCCTTCAGGAGTTTGAAGCTCGTCACAGTCATTCAATCATTGAATCCTACTCAGAATACCACAGACAAGGTTTAGACCTTCCGGATTCTCTTGAATGTCGCCATCAGTTCTAGCTTATACCACGAAGATTCCGATTAAAGAATCCAAGAGATAACTACTTAATCTAAGGTAGAACGGAGGTGGTTGTCAGGCACACGTTCATAGTTGAGAATGATGATGATTGTCACGGATCATCATATTCATCCGGATTAAGAACAAGTATTATCTTAGAATGAAAGCAAGCATGATTGAATGAGAAACAGTAGTAATTGCATTAATCCATCAAGACACAGCAGAGCTCCTCACTCCCAACCATCGGGTTTAGAGACTCATGCTGTGGAAAATACACAAAGAAATGTGTAAAGTGTCATGAGGTACAGATACAATGTCAAAAGATCCTATTAATAGTAAACTAGTAACCTAGGGTATACAGAAATGAGTAAATGACGTAAAAATCCACTTCTGGGTCCACTTAGTGTGTGCTTGGGCTGAGCATTGAAGATTTTATGTGTAGAGACGTTTTCTGGAGTTAAACGTCAGTTCTCATGCCAGTTTGGGCGTTTAACTCCAAGTTTTATGCCAGTTCCAGCGTTAAACGCTGGAAATTCTGAGGCTGATTTGCCACGCCGGTTTGGGCCATCAAATCTCGGGCAAAGTATAGACTATTATACATTGCTGGAAAGCCCAGGATGTCTACTTTCTAATTCCGTTGAGAGCGCGCCAATTGGGCTTCTGTAGCTCCAGAAAATCCACTTCGAGTGCAGGGAGGTCAGAATCCAACAGCATCTGCAGTCCTTCTCAATCTCTAAATCAGATTTTTGCTCAGGACCCCCAATTTCAGTCAGAAAATACCTGAAATCACAGAAAAACACACAAACTCATAGTAAAGTCCAGAAGAGTGAATTTTAACTAAAAACTAATAAAAATATACTAAAAACTAACAAAAACATACTAAAAATAATGCCAAAAAGCGTATAAATTATCCGCTCATCACAACACCAAACTTAAATTGTTGCTTGTCCCCAAGCAACTGAAAATCAAAATAGGATAAAAAGAAGAGAATATACTATAGACTCCAAAATATCAAGGAAACTTAGCTCCAATTAGATGAGCGGGACTAGTAGCTTTTTTGTCTCCGAACAGTTTTGGCATCTCACTCTATCCTTTGAAGTTCAGAATGATTAGCATCTATAGGAACTCAGAACTCAGATAGTGTTATTGATTCTCCTAGTTAAGTATAATGATTCTTGAACATAGCTAGTGTAAGAGTCTTGGCTGTGGCCCAAAGCACTCTGTTTTCCAGTATTACCACCGGATACATATATGCCATAGACACATAATTGGGTGAACATTTTCAGATTGTGACCCAGCTTTGCTAGAGTCCCCAATTAGAGGTTTCCAGGGTTCTTAAGCACACTCTTTTTGCCTTGGATCACAACTTTATTTCTTTCTTTTTCTTTCTCTTTCTTTCTTTTTCGAAAATTTTTTTTTGTATCCACTGCTTTTTCTTGCTTCAAGAATCAATTAGATGATTTTTTTAGATCCTCAATAACAGTTCTCTTTTTCCTCATTCTTTTAAGAGCCAACAATTTTTAACATTCTCAAAACAACAAATTCAAGAGACATATGCACTATTCAAGCATTCATTCGGAAAACAAAAATTATTGTCACCACATCAAACTAATTCAACTAGTTTCAATGATAAATTTCGAAATCCTGTACTTCTTGTTCTTTTGTGA
>NC_029778.3:35385314-35386112 GCF_000817695.3 Arachis duranensis | reverse complement strand
TTTTTCTTTCTGTTTTTGCTTTTTCAATTGATTTTGTGACTTCTCATGATCATCAACCTATAGAAAACATAAAATAACAAAGGAAATTAGATAAAATATAACATTGGGTTGCCTCCCAACAAGCGCTTCTTTAATGTCAGTAGCTTGACAGTGGGCCCTCATGGAGCCTCACGGAGGCTCAAAGCAATGTTGGAACCTCCCAACACCAAACTTAGAGTTTGGTTGTGACCTCTCAACACCAAACTTAGAGTTTGACTGTGGGGGCTCTGTTTGACTCTGTTTTGAGAGAAGCTCTTCATGCTTCTTCTCCATGGTTACAGAAGGAGAACCTTGAGTCTTATAATTTGCACTGTCTGCAAACCATGGAGCTTCCTGAATGGCAAAGAGTTGCTCATCTGGGAAGGTCTCAGAGATCTCAGTAGAAGGGAGGGACGCCCCAGCTACTGGTTCTATTCGGGACAGATGATCAGCTACTTGGTTCTCTGTCCCTTTTCTGTCTCTTATTTCTATATCAAACTCTTGCAGAAGCAACACCCATCTTATGAGCCAGGGTTTTGAATCCTGCTTTGTGAGTAGATATTTAAGAGCAGTATGGTCAGTGTACACAATCACTTTTGATCCTACTAAATAAGATCTGAACTTGTCAATGGCATAAACCACTGCAAGTAACTCCTTTTCTGTGGTTGTGTAGTTCTTCTGTGCATCATTTAAGATACGACTGCCATAATATATGACATGCAGAAGTTTACCATGCCTTTGTCCCAATACTGCACCAATGGCATGGTCACTGGCATCACA
>NC_029778.3:35384806-35385057 GCF_000817695.3 Arachis duranensis | reverse complement strand
CTTAACATTGGCAGGTGGTGGTAATTTTTCAATTACCTCTACCTTTGCCTTATCCACCTCTATTCCCCTGCTTGAAATTTTTGTGTCCAAGGACAATTCCTTCAGTCACCATAAAGTGACATTTCTCCCAGTTTAAAACCAGGTTAGTCTCTTGGCACCTTTTCAGGACAAGTGCTAGGTGGTTAAGGCAGGAGCTGAATGAGTCTCCATATACTGAGAAGTCATCCATGAAGACTTCCAGGAATTTTTCC
>NC_029778.3:35382689-35383583 GCF_000817695.3 Arachis duranensis | reverse complement strand
GGAATCTTTATTTCAAGAGTCCTTAGATAGTCTGCAAAGCTGGCAAATTGCTTATCCTGTTCCGCTTGGCGGAGTTTCTGAGGATAAGGCATCCTGGCTTTATATTCTTCAACCTTAGTTGCTGCAGGTTTATTCCTTACAGAGGTGGTTGGAGAAGCCTTTTTAGAGGGGTTACTATCAGCACTCACAGGTGTCTGATTCCCTATTGGCGTTTGAACGCCAGGGTTGGGTGGAAAATGGGCGTTTAACGCCAACTTTTCCCCCTTTTCTGGCGTTTGAACGCCAGAACTGGGCAGGAAATGGGCGTTTAACGCCAGCTTTCCCTCCTTTTCTGGTGTTTGAACGCCAATAGCATTCCTCTCTGGGCTCTTACTGTCCTCAGAGGGATTTTGGATAGTGGTTTGGCTATCCTCTGTCAATTGTTCCTTTACTGACTTTTTGCTACTTTGAGCAGTGTTATTCAGTGTCTTCCCACTCCTCAATTTAACTGCTTGACATTCTTCTGTTATCTGTTTAGATATCTGCTGTTTTGCTTGATTCAACTGCAGTTCTATGTTCTTGTTAGCAACTTTAGTTTCAATGAGCATCTCTTTAAATTCTGCTAACTGTTCTGTCATCAGGAGCAATTGTTGATTGAGCTCAATCATCTGTTCTTGAAGATTAGGATCAGTGGCTACTGCCATGACTTCCTCTTTTGGGGAGAACTCATTGCCAGAGTATAAATATTGATTTCTAGCAACAGTGTCTATGAGCTCTTGAGCCTCTTCAATTGTCTTCCTTATGTGTATAGATCCACCAGCTGAGTGGTCTAAAGACATCTGAGCTTTTTCTGTAAGCCCATAGTAGAAGATGTCTAATTGTACCCACTCTGAAAATATTTCAGAGGGGCATTTT
>NC_029778.3:35381557-35382249 GCF_000817695.3 Arachis duranensis | reverse complement strand
AATTTTTCCACCATATCAGAGAAGATGGATAACATGCATCTCTGAAAGGTTGCAGGAGCATTACACAGACCAAAAGGCATCCTCCTTTAGGCAAAAACGCCAGAAGGACAAGTAAATGATGTTTTCTCCTGGTCCTGGGGATCTACTGCAATTTGGTTGTAGCCTGAATAGCCATCCAAAAAGCAGTAATAATCATGACCAGCTAGTCTTTCTAGCATTTGGTCTATGAATGGTAAAGGAAAATGATCCTTTCTGGTGGCTGTATTGAGCCTTCTGTAGTCAATACACATACGCCATCCTGTGACTTTTCTTGTAGGAACCAGTTCATTTTTTTCATTATGAACCACTGTCATGCCTCCCTTTTTGGGGATAACTTAGACAGGGCTCACCCAGGGGCTATTAGAAATAGGATAAATAATCCCAGCCTCTAGTAATTTAGTGACCTCTTTCTGCACCACCTCCTTCATGGCTGGATTTAGCCTCCTTTGTGGTTGAACCACTGGTTTGGCATTATCCTCCAACAGGATCTTGTGCATGCATCTAGCTGGCCTAATGCCCTTAAGATCACTTATGGACCACCCAAAAGCTGTCTTGTGTGTCCTCAGCACTTGAATCAGTGCTTCCTCTTCCTGTGGATTTAAAGCAGAGCTTATAATCACTGGAAAAGTGTCACCCTCTCCCAGAAATGCATA
>NC_029778.3:35377628-35378423 GCF_000817695.3 Arachis duranensis | reverse complement strand
AGATCTCTGAGACTTTTCCAGATGAGCAACTCTTTGCCATTCAGGAAGCTCCATGGTTTGCAGATATTGCAAATTACAAAGTTGTGAGGTTTATACCCCAGGAGTACAGCAGGGTGCAAAGAAAGAAATTAATTTTAGATGCCAAGTACTACCTATGGGATGAGCCATATCTCTTTAAGAGATGTGCAGACGGAATGATCCGCAGATGTGTACCCAGAGAGGAAGCACAAAGGATCCTATAGCACTGCCATGGATCACAGTATGGGGGACATTTTGGAAGTGAGCGAACAGCCACTAAGGTCCTCCAATGTGGCTTCTATTGGCCTACTCTCTATAGAGATGCCCGAGAGTTTGTGCGTAACTGTGACAGTTTCCAAAGAGCTGGTAACTTGCCTCACGGATACGCCATGCCTCAACAAGGGATCTTAGAGATTGAGTTGTTTGATGTATGGGGTGCTACACCCACTAATGATACTAAGACCGTGCTGAAATTCCTCCAGAAACACATCTTCAGTAGATTTGGTGTTCCCAGAGTCATAATCAGTGATGGGGGTACTCATTTCTGCAATAAATAGCTGTACTCTGCTATGGTCCGATATGGAATTAGCCACAAAGTGGCAACCCCGTATCATCCACAGACAAATGGGCAAGCTGAAGTCTCTAACAGAGAGTTAAAAAGAATCCTAGAACGGACTGTAATTGCCCGTAGAAAGAATTGGGCAAAGAGCTTAGATGATGCTCTGTGGGCATACAGAACAGCATTCAAGACTCCAATAGGAACCTCTCCATACCAAC
>NC_029778.3:35375274-35377365 GCF_000817695.3 Arachis duranensis | reverse complement strand
GTATCACCATATGGATATGTTGAGCTTCAGGATACTGATTCTGACAAGAAGTTCATTGTTAATGGACAGAGGATCAAGCATTATCTTGAAAGCAATTTTGAGCAAGAATGCTCAAAACTGAGACTTGAGTGATTCTCAGTGAAGGTCCAGCTAAAGACAATAAAGAAGCGCTTGCTGGGAGGCAACCCAGTCAATAGCAAAGGTTTGATACATATTCTAAAAGGGCAATTATCAAAATTGAAGGAATTCACAGAGTTACAGAAGGATTCAGTGCAAAAAGCAGAGAAAAAGAGCTTGCTGGCTAAAAAATGCCAGTAAGGGGTACTTTGGGCGTTAAACGCCAGAATGGGCACCATTCTGGGCATTTAACGCCAGGTGTGCAGCATCCTGGGCGTTTAGTAAAACGCCCAGTGAAAAAGAGATTTCTGGCGTTTAACGCCAGCCAGGGTACCTGGCTGGGCGTTAAACGCCCAAATTGGCCAACAAATGGGCGTTAAACGCCAGAATGGATACCATTCTGGGCGTTTAACGCCAGAAAGGCATGGGGAGGAGATTTTGGTTCCCACTTCAAATTTTTTCAAACTTTCTTGTTTTGATCCATATTTTTCTGCATACACACATTACAAACTTTCATCATTCACCTTCCAATTTCAAAAATTAAAATCTTCTTCAAATCTATTTCAAATCCTTTCCTAGGCTCTTTCAAAAACTCCATTATCTCCTCAAATTTTTTCCATATATTCTCGAATCTCCCTCAAATTTTCGAAAATCTCTCCTCCTCTCCTATTTAAACACGTTCGGCCACCCTCTTTCCCCACACCATTCGAATTTGCTCTCCTCCTCTCTCCCCTCTTTGCCTTCTTTTGCTTGAGGACAAGCAAACCTCTAAGTTTGGTGTGCTTTCCGTGATCACTAGGCCATGATTTACCAAGATCATGGCTCCTAGAGGAAAACAAACCAATTCAAGAGGTAAGAAAGAGAATAATCCAAAGGATGTCTGGAGTCAAGAGAAGTTCTTAACCAAAGAACATGCAGACCATTACCACAAAATAATGGGTCTGAGGTCAGTGATCCCGGAAGTCAAATTCAATTTGAAAGAAGATGAATATCCGGAGATCCAAGAGCAAATTCAAAATAGAGGATGGGAAGTTCTAACCAATCCTGAGACAAAAGTTGGAAGGAACATGGTTCAGGAATTCTACTCAAATCTGTGGCTGACAGATAAGCAGAGAATGACTGGAACTGCTTTTCATACCTATAGAACCATGGTCAGAGGGAGAATTATTTACTTCCATTTGGACAAAATAAGAGAGCTCTTCAAATTACCTCAACTGCAAGATGATCCTGAATCCTTTAATAGGAGGATGGTGAGAGCAGATAAAGGGTTGGATCAAGTTCTAGAGGACATATGCCTCCCTGGAACTAAGTGGATAACCAATTCAAAAGGTGTCCCAAACCAACTCAAGAGGGAAGACCTCAAACCAATTGCAAGAGGTTGGCTAGACTTTGTTGGGCGTTCCATATTGCCCACTATCAAGAGAGCAGTGATGATTCATTGCATTATGTTGGGAAAAGAAGTGGAGGTTCATAATCTGATTGCTTGTGAGATCTACACAATTGCAAACAAGAATTCCACTGAAGCCAAACTGGCGTATCCAAGCATGATCTCCTTGCTCTGCAAAGAGGCTGGGGTGAAGATGGGAGTAGATGAATTCATCCCAATTGAACATCCAATCACCAAAAAGTCAATAGAAGGACAAATGCAAGACAACTCTATCAAGAGGAGGGCGCAGGAATTCCTCCCGGGTCAAATACCCCACAAGTTGAGGGAGCATCCACTTCTCAAAATCAAGGTTGTTGAGTCCTAACTTTGTGATAACCTCTATCATTAGGAGCCTATTTAAATTTTTGTTTTCTATTCCTACTAGTCTCATCTTATATCTATTTTTGAGTCTTGTTCTTAATTCATGATTAATAAAATTTAAAGTTCATGTCTTAAAGCTACGAATGTCCTATGAATCCATCACCTCTCTTAAATGAAAAGTGCTTTAATCACAAAAGAACAAGAAGTACAGGATTTCGAATTCATCT
>NC_029778.3:35370450-35375075 GCF_000817695.3 Arachis duranensis | reverse complement strand
AAAAATCATCAAATTGATTCTTAAAGCAAGAAAAAGCAGTGATTCAAAAATCTGAAAAAAACCGAAAAAAATAGAAAAGAAAAAAAAAAGAGAGAAGAAATAAAGTTATGATCCAAGGCAAAAAGAGTGTGCTTAAGAACCCTAGACACCTCTAATTGGGGACTCTAGCAAAACTGAGTCACAATCTGAAAAGGTTCACCCAAGTATGTGTTTGTGGCATGTAAGTATCCGATGGTAATACTGGAAGACAGAGTGCTTTGGGCCACAGCCAAGACTCATAAAATAGCTATATTCAAGAATCATTATACTTAACTAGGAGAATCAATAACACTATCTGAGTTCTGAGTTCCTATGGATGCCAATCATTCTGAACTTCAAAGGATAAAGCGAGATGCCAAAACTGTTCGGAAGCAAAAAGCTAATAGCCCCGCTCATCTAATTGGAGCTAAGTTTCTTTGATATTTTGGAGTCTATAGTATATTCTCTTCTTTTTATTCTATTTTGATTTTCAGTTACTTGGGGACAAGCAACAATTTATGTTTGGTGTTGTGATGAGCGGATAATTTATACGCTTTTTGGCATTGTATTCAGTATGTTTTTAGTATGTTTTAATTAGTTTTTATTATATTTTTATTAGTTTTTAGTTAAAATTCACTTTTCTAGACTTTACTATGAGTTTGTGTGTTTTTCTATGATTTCAGGTATTTTCTGGCTAAAATTGAGGGTCCTGAGCAAAAATCTGATTCAGAGGCTGAAAAGGACTGCAGATGCTGTTGGATTCTGACCTCCCTGCACTCGAAGTGGATTTTCTGGAGCTACAGAAACCCAATTGGCGCGCTCTTAACGGCGTTGGAAAGTAGACATCCTGGGCTTTCCCGCAATGTATAATAGTCCATACTTTGCCCGAGATTTGATGGCCCAAACCGGCGTTGCAAATCAGCTTCAGAATTCCCAGCGTTTAACGCTGGAACTGGCATAAAAATAGGAGTTAAACGCCCAAACTGGCATAAAACTGGCATTTAACTCCAGAAAAAGTCTCTACAAATGAAAGCTTCAATGCTCAGCCCAAGCACACACTAAGTGGACCCAGAAGTGGATTTTTACGTCATTTACTCATTTCTGTATACCCTAGGTTACTAGTTCACTATTAATAGGATCTTTTGACATTGTATCTGGAACTTATGACACTTTACACGTTTCTCATTGTATCTTTTAGAGCATGAGTCTCTAAACCCCATGGTTGGGGGTGAGGAGCTCTGCTGTGTCTTGATGATTAATGCAATTACTACTGTTTTTCATTCAATCATGCTTGCTTCTATTCTAAGATATCACTTGTTCCTAAACCTGATGAATGTGATGATCCGTGACACTCATCATCATTCTCACCTATGAACATGTGCCTGACAACCACCTCCGTTCTACCTTAGATTAAGTAAATATCTCTTGGATTCTTTAATCAGAATATTCGTGGTATAAGCTAGAACTGATGGCGGCATTCAAGAGAATCCGGAAGGTCTAAACCTTGTCTGTGGTATTCTGAGTAGGATTCGAGGATTGAATGACTGTGACGAGCTTCAAACTCCTGAGGGCTGGGCGTTAGTGACAGACGCAAAAGAATCACTGGATTCTATTCCAATCCGATTGAGAACCGACAGATGATTAGCCGTGCTGTGACAGAGCGCGTTGAATATTTTCACTGAGAGGATGGGAGGTAGCCATTGACAACGGTGAAACCCTACATACAGCTTGCCATGGAAGGAGTCTTGCGTGCTTGAAGAAGAAGACAGTGGGAAAGTAGAGATTCAGAAGATAGAGCATCTCCAAAACCTCAACCTGTTCCCTATTATTGCAAAACAAGTACTTATTTCATGTTCTTTTGCTTTTTACAATCAACCCTGATAATTATTGATATCCTGACTAAGAGTTACAAGATAACCATAGCTTGCTTCAAGCCGACAATCTCCGTGGGATCGACCCTTACTCACGTAAGGTATTACTTGGACGACCCAGTGCACTTGTTGGTTAGTTGTGCGGAATTGCAAAAGTGTGATTGCAATTTCGTGCACCAGTAACACCCTACATATAGCTTGCCATAGGAGGTGCCTTGCGTGTGTGAAGAGGAGGACAAGAGAAAAGCTGAAATTCAGAAGACAAAGCATCTCCAAAACTCCAACATATTCTCCATTACTGCTTAACAAGTAATTATTTTATGCCCTATTCACTGTTTACGAAACTAAAGAACCCTATTGGTATCCTGACTAAGATTAATAAGATAACCATTGCTTGCTTCAAGCCAACAATCTAATCTCCGTGGGATTCGACCCTTACTCACGTAAGGTATTACTTGGACGACCCAGTGCACTTGCTGGTTAGTTGTGCGAAGCTGTGAAAAATAGTCCATTAATATTGGCATACACAATTTTGTGCACCAAGTTTTTGGCGCCGTTGCTGGGGATTGTTTGAGTTTGAACAACTGACGGTCATTCTTGTTACTTAGATTAGGAAAAATTTGTCTTTTTGGTTTAGAGTCACTAAGATTGCATCTTCTATTATTCCTTTTAAAAATTTTTCAAAAATATTATTTTTCTTTAATTGAATTTTCATTTTTTTTTGAGATTAGTGTCATGTTCTAAGTTTGGTGTCAATTGCATGCTTTTCTTTGTCTTTCAATTTTCGAATTGCATGTTCATTGTTCTTTCTTGGTCTTCAAGTTGTTCTTGTTTATTTTTCTTGTTTGATCTTTACTTTTTCTTGTTTTGTGTTTTTCCTTGTTTTTCTTGTGATTTTCGAAAATTTCAAAAAGATTTTTCTTTTAGAAAATATTTTTTCCTTCATAGCTCAGTTGGTTAGAACGTTGGCTTATGTTTTTTGGTATCTTCTTTTCAAAAATAATTTTTCTTTGATTAAATCTTGCGTAAAATTTTAAGTTTGGTGTTTTCTTGTTAATTTTCTTTTAGTTTTTGAAAATTTGCTTTAGTTTTCTAAAAATTTTTAAGTTTGGTGTTCTTGTTGTGTTCTTGAGTCCAAGTCTTTGAATTTTTGTTCTTCGTTTTCTTGTGAATCTTCAAAGTGTTCTTGAGTCTTTCTTGTGTTTTGATCTTAAAATTTTTAAGTTTGGTGTTCCTTGGTGTTTTCCCTCCAAAATTTTTGAAAACAAGGAACATTAGATCTAAAAAATTTTAAGTCTTTTGTCTTTTGTGTGTTTTTCTATTTCATCATAAAAATTTCAAAAAAAAAATATATCTTTTCCTTTAATTACTCATTATTTTCAAATCCTTTTGGTTGACTTCGTCAAATATTCTTTAAAAATCATATCTTTTTCAAAACTTCCTAACCACTTTTTCTCTCTCTTCAATTTTCGAAAATTATATCCAAAATTTTTCAAATCTTTTCAAATAATTAATTATTTTTGTTTTCAATTTTTTGTTTTGGTTTTCTAATTTTCAAATTTTTATTTAATTTTCCATTTATTTTTTTATCTTCCTTTTAATTTTCGATATTCAAAAAAAATTTTAAATCCACATCATCTCCCTTTCTCCATAATGGAACTAAGTGGAAATGAACAGTCCAAAAGGACTCTGAGGTCATATGCTAACCCCACTATTGCTTCATATGGGAGTAGTATCTGTATACCCTCCATCGGAGTCAGTAGTTTTGAGTTGAATCCTCAGCTCATTATCATGGTGCAGCAAAGTTGCCAGTATTCCGGTCTTCCACAGGAAGAGCCTACAGAGTTTCTGGCACAGTTTTTACAAATTGTTGACACAGTACATGATAAGAAAATAGATCAGGATGTCTACAGATTATTATTTTTCCATTTGCTGTAAAAGACCAAGCTAAGAGGTGGTTAAATAACCAACCTAAAGACAGCATAAAGACATGGAAACAGCTGTCAGAAAAATTCATGAATCACTATTTTCCTCCAAAATGGATGACACGGCTAAGATTGAGCATCCAAGGCTTTAAACAAGGAGATAATGAATCCCTTTATGATGCCTGGGAGAGATACAGAGAGATGCTAAGAAAATGCCCCTCTGAAATGTTTTCAAAGTAGGTGCAGTTAGACATCTTCTACTATCGGCTTACAAAAAGAGCTCAGATTTCTCTAGACCACTCAGCTGGTGGATCTATACACATGAGAAAGACAATAGAAGAAGTTCAAGAGCTTATTGATACAGTTGCTGGAAATCAGCATCTTGATGAGCGGATAATTTGTATGCTTTTTGGCATTGTTTTTAATATGTTTTTAGTATAATCTAGTTAGTTTTTAGTATATTTTTATTAGTTTTTAGCTAAAATTCACTTTTCTGGACTTTACTATGAGTTTGTGTGTTTTTCTGTGATTTCAGGTATTTTCTGGCTGAAATTGAGGGTCCTGAGCAAAAATCTGATTCCGAGACCAAAAAGGACTGCAGATGCTGTTGGATTCTGACCTCCCTGCACTCGAAGTGAATTTTCTGGAGATACAGAAGCCCAATTGGCGCGCTCTCAACGGCATTGGAAAGTAAACATCCTGGGCTTTCCAGCAATATATGATAGTTCATACTTTGCCCAAGATTTGATGGCCCAAACCGGCGCTCAAAGTCTCCCTCAGAAATTCCAGCGTTAAACGCCGGAACTGGCAT
>NC_029778.3:35368272-35369743 GCF_000817695.3 Arachis duranensis | reverse complement strand
TGGAGCATCTCCAAACCTCAACCTATTCTCCACTACTGCAAAACAAGTAACCATTTCATGTTCTTTTGCTTTTCACCATCAATCCTGATAATTTCTGACATCGTGACTAAGATTTACAAGACAACCATAGCTTGCTTCAAGCCGACAATCTCTGTGGGATCGACCCTTGCTCATGCAAAGTATTACTTGGACGACCCAGTACACTTGCTGGTTAGTTGTGCGGAGTTGCAAAAGTGTGATTGCAATTTCGTGCACCAAGTTTTTGGCGCCGTTGCCGGGGATTGTTGAGTTTGGACAACTGACGGCTTGTCTTGTTGCTTAGATTAGGATTTTTTTTATTTTTGTTGGTTTAGAGTCTTTTAGTTGGGTCTAGTTTCATATTCTAAGTTTGGTGTCAATTGCATGCTTTTGTTTTTCTTTTAATTTTCGATTTTTGCATGTTCTTAGTCCCTTTTTGATTTATAAAAATTCTATGTTTGGTGTCCTCTTTGTGTTTTTCTCCTTTAAAAATTTTCGAAAACTGTGTGTTTGATTTTCTAAAATTTTAAGTTTGGTGTCTTTTTGTGTTTTTCTCTTTCCTCTTTTCAAAATCAACTCTTTTTCATAAAAACTTTTCAATCATATCTTTCTAATTGCTATTTTCAAAATCTTTTTAATTAACTCATTGATTCAGTTTTCAATTTGCTTTGATCTTATTTTCTTTTTGATTTTCGATTTTTTATTTTAATTTTATTTTGTCTTATTTATTTTATTTTTCGTAAATTCAAAAAAAAAAAACAACAAAATTTATCTCTTTGCAATCATTATCACTTCCCTTTTGTCCATTATGGACTTAAGTGGGATTAATTTATTTTCTTTTTAATTTTCGAATTTTTATTTTAATTTTATTTTGTTTTATTCTATTTTTTTTCGTAAATTCAAAAAAAAAAACAAACAAAATTTATCTCTTTGCAATCATTATCATCTCCCTTTTGTCCATTATGGACTTAAATGGGATTAATCAGTCCAAAAGGACTCTGGGGTCATATGCTAACCCCATTACAGCTGCATATGGGAGTAGCATCTGTACACCTCCCATCAAAGCAAGCAGCTTTGAGCTAAATCCTCAACTCATTATCATAGTGCAGCAAAATTGCCAGTATTCCGGTCTTCCACAGGAAGAACCTACTGAGTTTCTGGCACAGTTTCTGCAAATTACTGACACAGTACATGATAAAGAGGTAGATCAGGATGTCTACAGACTATTACTGTTTCCATTTGCTGTAAAAGATCAAGCTAAAAGGTGGTTGAATAACCAACCTACAGCAAGCATAAAGACATGGAAACAGTTGTCAGACAAATTCCTGAATCACTTTTACCCTCCTAAAAGGATGACACAGCTAAGACTGGACATCCAAGGCTTTAAACAAGAGGATAATGAATCCCTTTATAATGCCTGGGAGAGGTATAGAGGTATGCTAAGGAAATGTCT
>NC_029778.3:35367036-35368199 GCF_000817695.3 Arachis duranensis | reverse complement strand
TATGGGCTTACAGAAAAAGCTCAGATGTCTTTAGACCACTCAGTTGGTGGATCTATACACATGAGGAAGACAATTGAAGAAGCTCAAGAGCTTATAGACACTGTTGCTAGAAACCAATATTTGTACTCTAGCAATGAGTTCTCTCCAAAAGAGGAAGCCATGGCAGTAGTCACTGACCCTAATCCTCAAGAACAGATAAATGAGCTTAATCAACAATTGCTCCTGATGACAGAACGGTTAGCAGACTTTAAAGAGATGCTCCATGAAACTAAAGTTGCTAACAAGAGCATAGAACTGCAGTTGAATCAAGCAAAACAGTAATTATCTAAACAGATAACAGAGGAATGTCAAGCAGTTCAATTGAGGAGTGGGAAGACCCTGAATAACACTGCTCAAAAGAGTAAAAAGCCAAACAAGGAACAATTGACAGAGGACAACCAAACTCCTGTTCAAAATCCCTCTGAGGACAGCAAGAGCCCAGAGAGGAATGTCACTGGCGTTTAGACGCCAGAAAGGGAAGGAAAGCTGGCGTTAAACGCCCATTCCTTGCCCAGTTCTGGCGTCTAAACGCCAGAAAAGGGGGAAAAGTTGGCGTTAAACGCCCAATTTCCTCCCAATCCTGGCGTTCAAACGCCCAAGGAGAATCAGACACCTGAGAGTGCTGACAGTAACCCCCCTAACAAGGCTTCTTCAACCACTTCTGTAAGAAATAAACCTGCAGCATCTAAGGTTGAAGAATATAAAGCCAAGATGCCTTACCCTCAAAAACTCCGCCAAGCGGAACAGGATAAGCAATTTGCCCGCTTTGCAGACTATCTAAGGACTCTTGAAATAAAGATTCCGTTTGCAGAGGCACTTGAGCAAATACCCTCTTATGCTAAATTCATGAAAGAAATCTTAAGTCATAAGAAGGATTGGAGAGAAACTGAAAAAGTGTTTCTCACTGAAGAATGCAGTGCAGTCATATTAAAAAGCTTACCAGAAAAGCTTCAAGATCCAGGAAGCTTTATGATACCATGCACATTAGAAGGTGCCTGCACCAAGACAGCCCTATGTGATCTTGGAGCAAGCATCAATCTAATACCTGCAACCACTATCAGAAAGCTTGGGTTGACTAGAGAAGTCAAACCAACCCAGATATGCCTCCAACTTGCTGATGGCTC
>NC_029778.3:35356895-35360109 GCF_000817695.3 Arachis duranensis | reverse complement strand
ATTCTAAGATAATACTTGTTCTTAATCCGGATGAATGTGATGATCCGTGACAATCATCATCATTCTCAACCATGAACGCATGCTTGACAACCACCTCCGTTCTATCTTAGATTAAGTAGTTATCTCTTGGATTCTTTAACCGGAATCTTCGTGGTATAAGCTAGAATTGATGGCGGCATTCAAGAGAATCCGGAAGGTCTAAACCTTGTCTGTGGTATTCTGAGTAGGATTCAATGATTGAATGACTGTGACGTGCTTCAAACTCCTGAAGGCGGGGCGTTAGTGACAGACGCAAAAGAATCACTGGATTCTATTCCGGCCTGATTGAGAACCGACAGATGAATTCCGCTATGCTGTGACAGAGCATATGCAATCGCTTTCACTGAGAGGATGGGAGGTAGCCATTGACAACGGTGAAACCCTACATACAGCTTGCCATGGAAGGAGACTTGCGTGTTTGAAGAAGAAGACAGTAGGAAAGCAGAGATTCAGAAGATGGAGCATCTCCAAACCTCAACCTATTCTCCACTACTGCAAAACAAGTAACCATTTCATGTTCTTTTGCTTTTCACCATCAATCCTGATAATTTCTGATATCCTGACTAAGATTTACAAGACAACCATAGCTTGCTTCAAGCCGACAATCTCTGTGGGATCGACCCTTGCTCACGCAAGGTATTACTTGGACGACCCAGTACACTTGCTGGTTAGTTGTGCGGAGTTGCAAAAGTGTGATTGCAATTTCGTGCACCACATCTGTACCTAAGCAGTGAATCTTCCATCAACGAAGAGGCTAAAACAGTAACTGTTGAACTCAGTCCTGCAGATCAAGCTGCTGAATTCAATCAGAAATTAGATTTTCTAACAAAACAGTTAGCCGAATTCAAGGAGATACTACAAGAAACAAGAATGGCTAATATGAATATGGAAGTACAGTTGAAGCAAACAGAACAGTAGTTATCAAAACAAATAACAGAAGAGTGCCAAGCAGTTCAATTAAGAAGTGGAAAAACATTAAATAACTCACTTCAAGGTAGCAGGAAGCCAAGAAATGAGAAAAAGACCCAAAATCCATCTGAGGACAATAAGAGGCCAGAGAGGAATAATTCTAGCGCTCAAACGCCAGAAAATGGGTGGAAAGCTGGCGTTGAACGGCCAAACCATGCTCAGTCCTGGCGTTCAACGCCAGAAACAAGCAAGGAATTGGCGTTGAACGCCTAAAGGAAGTATAGTTCTGGCGTTCAGATTCCAGAAACAGGTAAGGAGCTGGCGTCTAACGCCATTCCAGCTTCCACCCGTGGCATTCAAACGCTAGTGGAAGATCAGACACATACAAGTGCTGATAGCAACCCCTCTAAAAAGGCTTCTCAACCCACATCTGTAGATAATAAACCTGCAGCAACTAAAGTTGAAGAATACAAAGCCAAAATGCCTTATCCTCAGAAACTCTGCCAAACGGAACAGGATAAGCAATTTGCCCGCTTTGCAGACTATCTCAAGACTCTTGAAATAAAGATTCCATTTGCAGAGGTACCTGAGCAAATACCCTCTTATGCTAAGTTTATGAAAGAGATCTTAAGTCATAAGAAGGATTGGAGGGAAACTGAAAAAGTTTACCTCACTAAAGAATGCAGTGCAGTCATTCTGAAAAGCTTACCTGAGAAGCTTAAAGATCCCAGAAGCTTTACGATACCATGCACATTAGAGGGTACTTGTACCAAGCAAGTTTTATGTGATCTTGGGGCAAGTATTAACCTAATACCTGCATCCACTATCAGAAAGCTTGGTTTAACTGAAGAAGTCAAACCAATCCGGATATGTCTCCAACTTGCTGATGGCTCCATTAAATACCCATCAGGTGTGATTGAAGACATGATTGTCAATGTTGGGCCATTTGCCTTTCCCACTGACTTTGTGGTGCTGGAAATGGAGGAGCACAAGAGTACAAATCTCATTCTAGGACGACCTTTCCTAGCAACTGAACCCTCATTGACGTCCAAAAGGGGGAAGTAACCCTGAGAGTCAATGAGGATGAGTTTAAGTTGAATGTTGTCAAAGTTATGCAGCATCCAGACACCCCAAAAAACTGCATGAGCATTGATATTATTGACTCTTTGGTTAAAGAGGTCAATATGACTGAGAGTCTCAAATCAGAGCTAGAGGATATCTTTAAAGATGCTCGGCCTGATCTGGAGGAACCAAAGAAAATAATAGAACCTCTGAAAATCCCTCAAGAAGAGTGATAAACCCCGATTTTGTGGTTTATCTTGTGCTTATTTTGGGGGATTTTATCACATTTTCTCACATTTATTCAATGAAATAGCATGGTTTTGCAATTCTCCCTTGATTTGTGCTTAAATGTGAAAACATGCTTTTTAGGCCCTAAAATTGGTGATTTTAATTCACTACTATGTCTAGGGTCAATTCTCTCAAATCTCTACTAATCTTTCTTTCTATAGCTTGTTCTTCATCTAACAATCAACAAAAATTTAATGCACCAATACACAAATCAAGAGGTCTTTTAAGGGTTGTAATGGGGTTAGGGTCAAGGTAGGATTGTATCTGGCCAAGTGGACTAAAATCTGAATCCTTAATTAACATAAACTTTCCACCTAACTTAAGACAATCCATTTAATTAAAATACAAAATCTAACTTCCCATTAACTGTGTTTACTACATATTTATGCATTCCAAGTTTTGAGTACAGCTCATATGCATTGATTTCATTATTTATTTTGGGGCATTTTGTCCCATTTTATTAATTGCTCTTTTTTTTCTTTTTCACTTTTTTTTTTATTTTTCTCAATGCATATGATTAAAGGATTGAGATTAAAGTATTGAATGCAATAATATGTGCTCAACCATTATTTTGCACATTTTTACTAAAATATACAACACCCAATTATTCAAACCAAATATTTTCAAATCCAACTTCCCCACACTTAAATCATGAGTACTTTTACTAATCTAAGCTAACGAAGGATTCAAATTAAGGACATTATTGTTTTCCGCTTAGAGTTAGTAATGAGCTAAAGTAAAGAACAAATGGGTAAGATAGGCTCAAATTGGTTTTCAAAGGATAATGGAAAGGGTAAGGCCATATGGGTATGTAAGCTTAGTGAAACAAGGCCTCAATCATATAAGTGCATGCATACATCAAATAATGGAAATATAGAATTAAGCAAGACAAAGATCACAATTTTAAAGAGAAAAA
>NC_029778.3:35355940-35356539 GCF_000817695.3 Arachis duranensis | reverse complement strand
TTTGTTGTTTTTCATATGCATTTTTCGTTTGTTAGAGTCCATGCATTAAAGATTTCTAAGTTTGGTGTCTTGCATGTTTTCTTTGCATCAAAAATTTTTCAAAATTATGTTCTTGATGTTCATCATGATCTTCAAAGTGTTCTTGGTGTTCATCTTGACATTCATAGTGTTCTTGCATGCATCACGTGTTTTGATCCAAAATTTTAATGTTTTGGGTCATTTTTATGTTTTTCTCTCTCATCATTAAAAATTCAAAAATCAAAAAAATATCTTTTCCTTTTTTCTCTCCTAATTTTTGAAAATTTGAGTTGACTTAGTCAAAATTTTTTTAAAATTAGTTGTTTCTTACAAGTCAAGTCAAATTTTCAATTTTAAAAATCTTATCTTTTTAAAACCTTTTTTCAAAAATCATATCTTTTCCATTTTTCTTATTATTTTCAAAAAATTTTAAAAATCTTTTTTCAAATTATTTTCAAAATCTTTTTCTTATCTTTATATCATATTTTCGAAATTACACTAACAAGTAATATGATTGATTCAAAAATTTGAAGTTTGTTACTTTCTTGTTAAGAAAGGTTCAATCTTTAAATTCTAGAATC
>NC_029778.3:35349722-35354926 GCF_000817695.3 Arachis duranensis | reverse complement strand
GTCAAGTCAAATTTTCAATTTTAAAAATCTTATCTTTTTAAAACTTTTTCAAAAACTAAATCTTTTTCATTTTTCTTATTAGTTTTTGAAAATTCTTTAAAACATTTTTCAAAATCCTTTTCTTAATTTTATTTCAAAATTTTCGAAATTACACTAACAATTAATGTGATTGATTCAAAAAATTTGAAGTTGTTACTTTCTTGTTAAGAAAGGTTCAATCTTTAAATTCTAGAATCCTATCTTTTTAGTTTCTTGTTAGTTAAGTAATTAATTTTTAATTTTAAAATTTTCAAAATCTTTTTCAACCATATCTTTTTATCATATCTTTTTATCTTATCTTTCTATCATATCTTTTTCAAAATTTTATCTTTTCCAAAAATTTGATTTCAAAATATCTTATCTTATCTTCTTATCTTTTCAAATTTGATTTTAATATCTTTTTCAACTAACTATTTGACTTTTTGTTTGTTTCTTATCTTTTTCAAAACCACCTAACTACTTTTCCCTCTCTAATTTTCGAAAATATCTCATCTCTTTTTCGAAAATTCTTCTTAATTGTTTTAAATTTTAATTTTAATCATATCTTATCTTTAATTTTCGATTATCACTAACTACTTTTTCAAAATTATTTTTGAATTCCCTCTTTCTTCTCTTCTTCTTTTTTTTTATTTATTTACTAACACTTCTCTTCATCCTAAAATTCGAACCCCCCTCTCTCTGAGTTCGAATTTTCCTATTCTCCTTCCTATTCTTCTTCTTCTTCTACTAATAATAAGGATCCTCTTTGTCCAGATATAGAGGATTCCTCTTCCTTTTTCTTTTCCTCTTCTCTTTCATATGAGCAGGAATAAGGAAAAAAAGGCACTCTTGTTGAAGCTAAACCTGAACCTGAAAGGACTCTGAAGAGGAAACTAAGAGAAGCTAAATTACAACAATCCAGAGGCAACCTTTCTGAAATTTTCGAACAAGAGAAGGAGATTGCAGCCAAACCCAACAACAATAATGCAAGGAGGATGCTTGGTGACTTCACTAAACCAATGTCCAAATTTGATGGAAGAAGCATCTCAATTCCTGCCATTGGGGCTAACAATTTTGAGCTGAAACCTCAATTAGTTGCTTTAATGCAACAGAACTGCAAATTTCATGGACTTCCTTCTGAAGATCCTTATTAGTTTTTAACTGAGTTCTTGCAGATTTGTGAGACTGTTAAGACGAATGGAGTAGATCATGAAGTCTACAGGCTCATGCTTTTTCCTTTTGCTGTAAGAAATAGAGCTAGAACATGGTTGGACTCACAACCTAAAGATAGCCTAGACTCTTGGGATAAGCTGGTCACGGCCTTCTTGGATAAATTCTTTCCTCCTCAAAAGCTGAGCAAGCTTAGAGTGGATGTTCAGACCTTCAAGCAAAAAGATGGTGAATCCATCTATAGAGCTTGGGAAAGATACAAGCAGATGACCAAAAAGTGTCATTCTGACATGTTTTCAGAATGGACCATATTGGATATATTCTATTATGGTCTATCTGAGTTTTCTAAGATGTCATTGGACCATTCTGCATGTGGATCCATTCACCTAAAGAAAACGCCTGCAGAAGCTCAAGAACTTTTTGACATGGTTGCAAATAACCAATTCATGTACACTTCTGAGAGGAATTCCGTGAATAGTGGGATGCCTCAGAGGAAGGGAGTTCTTGAAATTGATGCTCTGAATGCCATATTGGCTCAGAACAAAGTGTTGACTCAGCAAGTCAACATGATCTCTCAAAGTCTGAATGGATGGCAAAATTCATCCAACAGTACTAAAGAAGCAGCTTCTGAAGAAGCTTATGATCCTGAGAACCCTGCAATGGCAGAGGTTAATTACATGGGTGAACCTTATGGAAACACCTATAATTCATCAAGGAGAAATCATCCAAATTTCTCATGGAAGGATCAACAAAAGCCTCAACAAGGCTTTAATAATGGTGGAAGAAACAGGCTCAGCAATAGCAAGCCTTTTCCATTATCTTCTCAGCAACAGACAGAGAATTCTGAATAGAGCCCCTCTAACTTAGCAAATATAGTCTCGGATCTGTCTAAAGCCACCTTAAGTTTCATGAGTGAAACAAGGTCCTCCATTAGAAATTTGGAGGCACAAGTGAGCCAGTTGAGTAAGAAAGTCATTGAAACTCCTCCCAGTATTTTCCCAAGCAATACAGAAGAGAATCCAAAAGGAGAGTGCAAGGCCATTTATGTAATCAATATGGCCAAATGCACAAGGGAGGAGAAGGACAAAAATCCTAGTGAGGAAGACCTCCTAGGACGTCTTTTAAACAAGAAGGAGTTCCCTATTGAGGACCTAAAGGAATCTGAGGCTCATATAGAGACCATAGAGGTTCCATTAAATCTCCTTCTACCATTCATGAGCTCTGAAGACTATTCTTCCTCAGAAGAGGATGAAGATGTAACTGGAGAGCAAGTTGCTCAATATCTAGGAGCTATCATGAAGTTGAATGCCAAGTTGTTTGGTAATGAGACTTGGGAAGGTGAACCTCCCTTGCTCATTAGTGAACTATATACATGGATTCAGAAAACTTTACCTCAAAAGAGACAAGATCCTAGTAAATTCTTAATACCCTGTACCATAGGCACCATGACCTTTAACAAGGCTCTGTGTGACCTAAGGTCAGGCATAAATCTTATGCCACTCTCTGTAATGTAGAAACTAGGGATCATTGAGGTACAGCCTGCCTTATTCTCATTACAATTGGTAGACAAGTCAGTAAGACAAGCTTACGGATTAGTAGAGGACGTGTTAGTAAAGGTTGAAGGCCTTTACATCCCTGCTGATTTCATAATCTTAGACACTAGGAAGGAAGAAGATTAATGCATCATCCTTGGAAGACTCTTCCTAGCCACAACAGAAGCTGTGATTGATGTTAACAGAGGAGAATTAGTCCTTCAATTGAATGGGGACTACCTGGTGTTTAAAGCTCAAGGACCTTCCTCTGCAACCATGGAGAGGAAGCACGAAAAGCTTCTCTCAGTACAGAGTCAAAAAGAGCCCCCACAGTCAAACCTTAAGTTTGGTGTTGGGAGGCCACAACCAAACTCTAAGTTTGGTGTTGGGAGGCCCTCATCATGCTCTGAACATCTGTGAGGCTCCATGAGAGCCCACTGTCAGGCTAGTGACATTAAAAGAGCGCTTGTTGGGAGGCAACCCAATTTTTATTTATCTAATTTTAATTTTATTTTATTGTTATTTTGTGTCTCAGTAGATTCATGATCATGTGGAGCCACAAAAAAAATTAAAATTAAAAACAGAATCAAAAACAGCAGAAGAAAAATCACACCCTGGAGGAAGAACTTACTGGCGTTTAAACGCCAGTAAGGTGCATCTGGCTGGCGTTCAACGCCAGAACAGAGCATGGATCTGGCGTTGAACACCAGAAACAAGCAACATCCTAGCGTTTGGACGCCAGGAATATGCCTTGAGGAAAGCTAGCGCTGAACGCCAGTAACAAGCATGGAACTGGCGTTCAACGCCAGAAACATGCTGCGTCTGTGCGTTGAATGCCCAGAACGTGCATCACTTCGGCATTTAAATGCCAGAATGGTATGCTAAGGCATTTTACATGCCTAATTGGTGCAGGGATGTAAATCCTTGACACCTCAGGATCTGTGGACCCCACAGGATCATCTCAGGATCTGTGGACCCCACAGGATTCCCATATAACATATTCCTACCTTACCTCCTAATAATCCTATAACACACTTTCCCAAAATCCCTTCACCAATCACCTCAATCTCTCTTCCCAATTACCCCCCTTCACCACTCACATCCATCCACTCTTCCCCATAAATCTCATGATAAACCACTATTTTGTGGTTTGTCTTGTGCTCAATTGAGTGGTTTTATCTACTCTTTACCCACTTATTCATACTATTTGCATGGTTTTATATTTCCTTCCTGATTATGAGCTTTGATTGAAAACATGCTTCTTTTGACTTATATTTGCTTATTATTAATCCTCTCTTATCACCATTAGATGCCTTGATATGTGTGTTAAGTGATTTCAGAGATTACAGGGCGAGAATGGCTTGGAGGATGGAAAGGAAGCATGCAAAAGTGGACGGAATGCAAGAAGTTGGAAAAACTGCTATGCTGTCCAGCTTGACCTCTTCGCACTCAAATGGCTATAACTTTAGCTATAGAGGTCCAAACGACGCGGTTCCAGTTGCGTTGGAAAGCTAACATCCGGGGCTTCGATTTGATATATAATTTACCAAAGTTGCCTCAACACCAGGCGACGCAAATGCGTGGGTCACGCGGACGCGTGACCTAGCCAACACCCAATCCGCGCGGTCGCGTAGACGACGCGGCCGCGTCACTTTTCCGTGACCTGTACGGACCAGAAAGCACTGGAAGTGATTTCTGGGCTATTTCTGACCCAGGTTTTCGGCCCAGAGAACATAGATTAGAGGCTATAAAGTGGGAGAATGCATCCATTCATAGGGATGCCTCTAGAGAATAACAGCGTTACTTGTTGTGCAGTAATGGGGAATATGTTGGAGTTTTGGAGATGCTTTGTCCTTTGAATTTCTACTTTTCCTTGAAGTCCTCTTCCCACACGCATTGTTCCTTCCATGGCAAGCTCTATGTAGGGTGTCACCGTTGTCAGTGACTACTTCCCATCCTCTCAGTGAAAACGTTCCTATGCTCTGTCACAGCACGGCTAATCATCTGTCGGTTCTCAATCAGGTTGGAATAGAATCCATTGATTCTTTTGCGTCTGTCACTAACGCCCAGCCCTCAGGAGTTTGAAGCACGTCACAGTCATTCAATCCTTGAATCCTAGTCGGAATACCACAGACAAGGTTTAGACTTTCCGGATTCTCATGAATGCCGCCATCAATCCGGCTTATACCACGAAGATTCTGATTAAGGAATCTAAGAGATATTCATTCAATCTGATGTAGAACGGAGGTGGTTGTCAGGCACACGTTCATGGATTGAGGAAGGTGATGAGTGTCACGGATCATCACCTTCTTCACAATTAGGCGCAAATAAACATCTTAGATAAGAACAAGCGTGTTTGAATGGAAAACAAAGGAATTGTATTAAATCATCGAGACGCTGCAGAGCTCCTCACCCCCAACAATGGGGTTTAGAGACTCATGCCGTCAAAAAGTATGTAATTCAGATCTGAAAATGTCATAAGGT
>NC_029778.3:35348741-35349518 GCF_000817695.3 Arachis duranensis | reverse complement strand
GTCGTCTATCTTCGTGCAAAGTATGGACTATTATATATTGTTGGAAAGCCCTGGATGTCTACTTTCCAACGCCGTTGAGAGTGCGCCAATTGGACTCCTGTAGCTCCAAAAAATCTATTCCGAGTGCAGGGAGGTCAGGATCCAACAGCATCAGCAGTCCTTTTTCAGCCTAAGTCAGATTTTTGCTCAACTCCCTCAATTTCAGCCAGAAAATACCTGAAATCACAGAAAAACACAAAAACTCATAGTAAAGTCCAGAAATATGATTTTTGCCTAAAAACTAATAATATTCTACTAAGAACTAACTGAAACATGCTAAAATCTACATGAAATTACCCCCAAAAAGCGTATAAAATATCCGCTCATCACAACACCAAACTTAAACTATTGCTTGTCCTCAAGCAACTAGATAAATAAAATAGGTTTTAACAGAAATTAAGAAGTAATAATATTTTTAGAGTTTTAAATGAAGCTTAGATTCTTATTAGATGAGCGGGGCTTGTAGCTTTTTGTTTCTGAACAGTTTTGGCATCTCCCTGTATCTTATGAATTTCAGAATGATAGGCATCCTTAGGAACTCAGAATTCAGATAGTATTATTGACTCTCCTAGTGTAGTATGTTGATTCTTGAACACAGTTATTTTATGAGTCTTGGCCGTGGCCCTAAGCACTTTGTTTTCCAGTATTACCACCAGATACATAAATGCCACAGACACATGACTAGGTGAACCTTTTCAGATTGTGACTTAGCTTTGCTAAAGTCCCCAGTAAGAGGTA
>NC_029778.3:35343831-35344189 GCF_000817695.3 Arachis duranensis | reverse complement strand
AACACGGCTGGCATAGTAAATGACGTGCAGAAGCTTGTCATGCCTTTGTCCCAACACTGCACCAATGGCATGGTCACTGGCATTACACATCAGTTCAAATGGTAATGTCCAGTCTGGTGCAGAGATTATTGGTGCTGTAACCAATTTAGCTTTCAGAGTCTCAAATGCCTGCAGACACTCTTTATCAAAGATAAATGGCGTGTCAGCAGCTAGCAGGTTGCTCAGAGGTTTGGCAATTTTCGAAAAATCCTTTATAAACCTCCTATAGAATCCTGCATGCCCCAGAAAGCTTCTGATTACCTTAACATTGGCAGGTGGTGGTAATTTTTCAATTACCTCTACCTTAGCTTGATCCACT
>NC_029778.3:35341371-35342414 GCF_000817695.3 Arachis duranensis | reverse complement strand
AAAGTCAGTAGGAAAGGCGAATGGCCCAACCTTGACAATCATGTCTTCAATCACGCCTGATGGGTATTTAATGGAGCCATCCGCAAGTTGAAGACATATCCTGGTTGGTTTGATTTCTTCAGTTAAACCAAGCTTTCTGATAGTAGATGCAGGTATTAGGTTGATACTTGCCCCAAGATCACATAAAGCTTGCTTGGTACAAGTATCCTCTAATGTGCATGGTATCATAAAGCTCCCAGGATCTTTAAGCTTCTCAGGTAAGCTTTTCAGAATGACTGCACTGCATTCTTCAGTGAGGTAAACTTTTTCAGTTTCCCTCCAATCCTTCTTATGACTTAAGATCTCTTTCATGAACTTAGCATAAGAGGGTATTTGCTCAAGTGCTTCTGCAAACGGAATCTTTATTTCAAGAGTCCTGAGATAGTCTGCAAAGCGGGCAAATTGCTTATCCTGTTCCGCTTGGCGGAGTTTTTGAGGATAAGGCATTTTGGCTTTGTATTCCTCAACCTTAGTTGCTGCAGGTTTATTACCTACAGAAGTGGGTTGGGAAGCCTTTTTAGAAGTGTTGTCATCAGCACTTGTAAGTGACTGATCCCCCACTGGCATTTGAGTGCCAGGGGTGGAAGCTGGAGTGGCGTTAGACGCCACCTCCTTGTTTGTTACTGGCGTTTGAACGCCAGAACCATGTTCCCTTTGGGTGTTCAACGCCAGATCCATGCTTGTTTCTGGCGTTGAACGCCAGGAATGAGCATGGGCTGGGCGTTCAGCGCCAGCTTTATTCCTTTCTGGGCTCTGACTGTCCTCAGAGGGATTTTGAGTAACCAGTTGTTCAATTCCTGGTTTCCTGCTGCTTTGAAGTGAGGTATTTATTGTTTTCCCACTTCTTAATTGAACTGCTTGACATTCTTCTGCTATTTGTTTTGACAGTTGCTTTTCTGTCTACTTCAATTGCACTTCCATATTCCTGTTAGCCATTCTTGTTTCCTGTAATATTTCCTTGAATTCGGCTAGCTGCTGAGTTAGAAAGTCTAATTGCTGATTAA
>NC_029778.3:35340266-35341318 GCF_000817695.3 Arachis duranensis | reverse complement strand
GAAAACATTTCAGAGGGGCATTTTCTTAGCATCTCTCTGTATCTCTCCCAGGCATCATAAAGGGATTCATTATCTCCTTGTTTGAAGCCTTGGATGTTTAGCCTTAGCTGTGTCATCCGTTTTGGAGGGAAATAGTGATTCAGGAATTTTTCTGACAGCTGTTTCCATGTTTTTATGCTGTTCTTAGGCTGGCTATTTAACCATCTCTTAGCCTGATCTTTTACAACAAATGGAAACAGTAATAATCTGTAGACATCCTGATCCACCTCTTTATCATGTACTGTGTCAGCAATTTGTAAAAATTGTGCTAAAAACTCTGTAGGTTCTTCATGTGGAAGACCAGAATACTGACAGTTTTGCTGCACCATGATAATGAGCTGAGGATTCAGCTCAAAGCTACTAACTCCAATGGAGGGTATACAGATACTACTCCCATATGAAGCAGTAGTGGGGTTAGCATATGACCCCAGAGTCCTCTTGTCTTGTTCATTCATACTTACTTCCATAATGGAATACAAGAGGGATGATATGTATGTTGATATTATTTATTTTATAATAGTGGAATAAATAAAAATGGAATATATATAAAAATATTTTGAAAATATTTTGTGAAAATTTTTCGAAAAATTTGAAATTGAAATTTGAATTTTATATTAAAATTTTCGAAAATGTAGTTTTAAAATTAGTTAGAAAATAAAAAAATTTTTTTTTTGAATTTTGAATTTTATGATGAAAGAGAAAAACACACAAAAGACCCAAGACTTAAAATTTTTAGATCTAATGCTCCTTGTTTTCGAAAATTTTGGTGGAATAACACCAAGGAACACCAAATTTAAAAATTTTAAGATCAAAACACAAAGAAGACTCAAGAACACCTTGAACACTCACAAGAACAACAAGAACAAAAGATAGAACACCAAACTTAAAATTTTTAGAAAACCACAGTAAAATTTTCGAAAATTAAAGGAAAATTAACAAGAGAACACCAAACTTAAAGTTTGGCACAAGATTTAATCAAAGAAAAATTATTTTTGAAAAAGTTTTAAAAGGAA
>NC_029778.3:35339183-35339424 GCF_000817695.3 Arachis duranensis | reverse complement strand
GAACGGAGGTGGTTGTCAGGCACACGTTCATGGATTGAGGAAGGTGATGAGTGTCACAGATCATCACCTTCTTCACAATTAGGCGCAAATAAACATCTTAGATAAGAACAAGCGTGTTTGAATGGAAAACAAAGAAATTGTATTAAATCATCGAGACGCTGCAGAGCTCCTCACCCCCAACAATGGGGTTTAGAGACTCATGCCGTCAAAAAGTATGTAATTCAGATCTGAAAATGTCATG
>NC_029778.3:35338821-35338961 GCF_000817695.3 Arachis duranensis | reverse complement strand
GGATCATGACGTTTTTCTGGCGTTTAACTCCAGACAGCAGCATGAACTTGGCATTCAACGCCAAGTTACGTCGTCTATCTTTGCGCAAAGTATGGACTATTATATATTGCTGGAAAGCCCTGGATGTCTACTTTCCAACT
>NC_029778.3:35332710-35337912 GCF_000817695.3 Arachis duranensis | reverse complement strand
TACAATTATTATTTATTTTTAATTGCCATTTAATTCACTCATCATTTAAATTACTTGCTTCTCACCTTCTAAACCCCGATTTCATCCTTTATAACCAATAATAAGAACATACTTCCTCGCAGTTCCTTGAGAAGACGAACCGAGGTTTGAATACTCGGTTAACAATTTCTAAAGGGGTTTGTTACTTATGACACCCAAAACGTTTGTATGAAAGGATTTTTGTTGGTTTAGACCACTCACATCCATCCACTCTTCCCCATAAACCCCACCTGCCTTCAAAATTCAAAAATCTTTCCAACACAAACCCACCCTAAATGGCCGAACCTACCCTCCCTCCCCTCCCTATATAAACCCCTCCATTCTACTTCTTTTTCACACAACACAACCCCCTATTCTATACCTTGGCCGAATCATCTCCCCTCACTCTTGTCCATATTTTCTTATTCTTCTTCTTCTCTTCTTTCTTCTCTTGCTCGAGGGCGAGCAATATTTTAAGTTTGGTGTTGTCAAATCATAAGCTTTTTGTTTTTCCATTACTATCAATGGCACCTAAGGCCAGAGAATCCTCTAGAAAAGGGAAAGGGAAGACAAAAGCTTCCACCTCCGAGTCATGGGAGATGGAAATATTCATCTCCAAAAGCCATCAAGACCACTTCTATGATGTTATGGCAAAGAAGAAGGTGATCTTAATTTAATTTTCTTTAATCATATCTTGTTTATCTTTCTTAATCTTTGATCTTTATCTTATCTTTTTCCTTGATATTCAAATTTTGTTATCTTATCTTATCTTTATTTTAAATTCAAATTTTAAGTTTAGTGTTTCTTTAGTTTTTCTCTCTTCAATTTTGAATTTTAAAATCTTTATTTAACTTTTTTTTTTAATTTTCAAAAATCTTCAAAACAAATCATCCATTTTTATTTTCAAATCTTCTTAGTTAATTAATTGCTTTATCTTGTTTTATTTTTAAGTTTGGTGTCTCTTTAATTCTTCTTTCTCTTTCTTTTTCGAAAACTTTTGAATCTCTTTTCTTCTTATCAATTTTTGAAAACTCGTTGAATCAATTTCCCCATCTTTATTTTTACTTCTTTTTATTGTTTTCTTATCTTAGTTGATCTCTTTATCAGAGTTTCTCATAGGGAATCCTCGATACCCTGGCATAAAGAACCCCATTTTTCCTTTTCTTGCTTTGCTTCTTGATTTTTTATGAGTAGAAACAGGGATAAGAAAACCCTTTCTTGATCCTGATCCTGAACCTAAGAGGACCTTGAGGTGGTGTTTGCAACAAGCTCAAGCTTGCAGAGCCGGGGGGAAATCTCACGGAATCTTTTGAAGAGGAAGCTGAAGAGACAACTATGCTAGCCAATCCAAACGCTGGAGGAGACGCAAGGAAAGTCCTTGGCTCTTACACTGCACCCACATCTGACTTCTATGGGCGCAGCATATCCATACCTGCCATAGGTGCCAACAATTTTGAGCTTAAGCCTCAACTGGTCACTCTGGTGTAACAGAATTGTCAGTTTCATGGACTCTCGTAGGAGGATCCCAACAAGTTCATATTGGATTTCTTGTAAATCTATGATACTGTTAAAACAAATGGAGTAAACCCAGAGGTTTACAAGCTCATGTTCTTTCTTTTTGCTCTAAGCGATAGAGCAAAGCTATGGCTGGATTCTTAGCATAAGGAGAGCCTAGACACGTAGGAGAAGTTGGTCAATGGATTTCTGACCAAGTTCTCCTACCTCAGAAGCTGAGTAAGCTAAGGGTGGAAGCCCAGACATTCAAATAGAAAGAGGGAGAGTCCCTCTATGATGCCTAGGAGATGTGCAAATAGCTGATCAGGATATGCCCTCCTAACATGATCTCAGAGTGAACCATGTTGGAGATCCTTTATGATGGCCTCTCTGAGATGTCCAAGATGTCACTGGATCACTCTGCAGGTGGTTCACTCCACATGAAGAAGACACCTGAAGAGGCGCAGGAGCTCATTGAGATGGTTGTTAACAACCAATATATGCACACTTCTGAGAAAAATCCTGTGAACACTGGGACTACTTGGAAGAGAGGAGTCATGAACGTGGACACTCTGGATGCCATTTTGGCTCAGAACAAGCTTATGTCCCAGCAGATTAGCATGATCTCCCAGCACCTGAATGGGATGCAAGCTTCAGCTGTTACAACTTAAGGGGCAACCTATGAAGGAGACCTAGCGACAATGCTTGGACCACCTTGGAAGAGGTGAACTACATGGAAAATTCCTCTAGAAATCCCAATAATAATCCCTATTCGAACACCTTTAATCAGGGATGGAGGAATCTCCCAACTTCAGGTGGAGAGATCAGCAGAGGCCTCAACAAGGCTTCAACAATAATCAGTGTGGAACTACCCAAAATAGATTCAACAAAAGATAGTTTCAACGCCCTCAGCAGCAGATGGAGATGCCCATACAAAGCCTCTCTAACCTGGCTACAATCATTTCTAACCTCTGCAAGACCACTCAGAGCTTCATGGCAGAGACTCGATCCTCAATTCGGAGCTTGTAGATACACGTGGGTCAGTTGAGCAAGAGGATACCCGAGGAACCTTCCAACACTCTTCTAAGCAACGCTGAAGTAAATCCAAGGGAAGAGTGCAAAGCCCTCACTATGGGAGAAGAAGCCGAATCCAAAGAGGAATATGCTATTGAGGAACTAAAGGAGAACAAGACTCAAGAGGAGACTGTAAGATAGCGTTTGTTTTTGGAGGTAGGACACAGAGACATGGACAACACATATTTAAAAAGTGTTTGGAAGTAGAGACGTGGACACTAAACACATTGTCTCTGAGACAATCTTTTATTCTTTTGTGTCGACTCTTTTACGAAGGACAATGATCGACACGGGATTTGGAAGAGTGGACACAGACTTTTTTATAAATTTTATTTTTCTTTTTGTCCATAGATATTTTTTATTATTCCACTATTACTCCTTCTTATTTTTCCTATTGCGTTATTCTCAGAGAGGTACTTTCTTTTTCTTGCTCCTTCTTTATCTCTTTCTTTTTCAGATACTCTCTCTTTTTTGTAAAATTTTTTATTGGGGTGGATAATTCTTTTCTTCTTATCGTTTTACTTCAATATCATTTTAACCTTGTATTATATTATTTTATTTGTAATAAAAATAATTACTCTTGAAACTTTTGAAAGATAAATATTATCAAAAGTAAAATTGATCTTTTAAAATACTAAAAAATAATTTATAAGTTGTAATTAATTTTATATAATTTAAAGAAAAATAAGTTTTTTGAATAGAAAAATCAGGTTTTAGATAAAAAAATAGTTTTCTAAATAAAAATAGATTTTTATGTGCAAAAATTATTTTTTTCATGTAAAAATGGATTCTTTTTTAAAACTAATTTTTTATTAAAAATTAATTTGGCTTATTAACCTAAACAAATTTTTTTATTAATCAAACTCAAAATAAAATAATTATATTTATAAATTTTATTTTAATATAAATACTATTATATATTTTTTTATTAAAATTTTTGGCCTCTTCATACATTTTTTTCAAGTTCTGTCTGTACTCATACATACTCTCATTCTTTATTAAATTAGTTTGTACTTGATGTAGAAAATTTGGAATCACATGGCTATTTTAGTCATTTCATATAATATTTTAGTCTTGTCCATGTGTATCCAAACATAATACTTTACATTACATTAGTGTCTTGTACATTGTATCCAAACACAATACACAAAGGATAATTTTTAGTGTCTCCATCTTATTGCCTCTGTCTCAGTGTCATGTTCTGTCCTGTCTCTAAGAATAAATGCAGCCTAAGTGCACTTATGAACCCCCTATGGAGAAGAAGGAGCCTGAAGGACAACCCTCTCTAAACGTGCAAGAGGAGACTGAGGACGAGCAACTAGCTTAATTCTTGGCAGTCCTCAGGAAGTTGCATGTTAATATCTCTTTTGATGAGGTGTTGGAGAAGAAACCCCCTTATACGGCCTGTTTGAAAAGGGTAATCTCTAAAAACAAGGCCCTGAGGGGAGATGAAAATGTGGTGTTGACCAAGGAATGCAGTGCCCTGGTGCAAAAGAAGCTGCTCAGAAGATGCCAGATCCTGGATGCTTCCTGATTCCTTGCACTATAGGGACGATCATATTTGAGAAGGCATTAGATCAAGCATAAATCTTATGCCTCTCTTTGTGATGAAAAAACTGGGGATCCAAGAGGTGCAACCTATAAGGATCTCATTGGAGATGGCAGACAAATCCCTGAAATAGGCATATGGAATGGTGGAGAACGTCCTTGTAAAGGTTGAAGACCTTTACCTCCCTGTAGACTTCGTGATACTTGACACTGGAGAGGACAGGGACAACTTCATCATCCTTGCAAGGACCTTCCTAGCTACTGCGAAGGCCTTGATTGATGTTGATAAAGGAGAGCTAATTCTGAGGCTATGGGAGAATCATATTCTGTTTCAGATGTCCAACCCTCAGTCTCTCTCTAACAAAGGAGGTATCACTGTACAACATTTAGTGTTTCAACTCTCTCTCTCAGTAGAAAGCCATACAGAACCCCATGACATCAACCCTAAGTTTGGTATTGGGCATTCAACATCCACCATTGAGGAAGGAGGCACCAAGAAGAAGGTACCCAAAGGATGGAAAAACAAGAATATTCCAACTGAGAATTTCTCACCTGGCATGAGAGTTGTCTTCACAAGAAATCCAGTTATTCTATATACCGTGAAATGGATCCTGTCTCTAGAACATGTTAAATTAATTCATGAGAGCACATGAAGGAAGTTCACTGGTAGCGCGAAATTGTGAACAATACTTTTTCACAGCTCTCATAATCCCCGGCAATGGCTCCAAACACGTGGTGGCTCAATACCATGGCATTACACAACTTCGCACAACTAACCAGCAAGTGCACTGGGTCGTCCAAGTAATAAACCTTACGCGAGTAAGGGTCGATCCCACGGAGATTGTTAGTATTGAAGCAAGCTATGGTCATCTTGTAAATCTTAGTCAGGCAAACTCAAATGGATATAGTGATGAACGAAAATAACACACAGGTAAAGATAGAGATACTTATGTAATTCATTGGTAGGAACTTCAGATAAGCGTATGAAGACGCCTTCCCTTCTGTCTCTCTGCTTTCCTACTGCCTTCATCCAATTCTTCTTACTCCTTTCCATGGCAAGCTCGTGTA
>NC_029778.3:35328556-35328719 GCF_000817695.3 Arachis duranensis | reverse complement strand
GGGCCTTAAACACCAAGGATTCTTCATTCACTTGAATGATCAACTCTCCTCTATCAACATCAATCACAGCCTTTGCTGTGGGTAGGAAGGGTCTGCCAAGGATGATGGATTCATCCATGCATTTCCCAGTCTCTAGGACTATGAAATCAGTAGGGATGTAATG
>NC_029778.3:35325709-35325913 GCF_000817695.3 Arachis duranensis | reverse complement strand
CCGTAATCTATGGTGTGTAGAAACTCCACCGTTGAAAATACATAAGAACAAGGTCTAGGCATGGCCGAATGGCCAGCCTCCCAATGATCTAAGATAGCATAAAAATGAAGATAGCTACCAAAGTCTTTTTTATACAATAGTAAAAGGTCCTACTTATAAGAACTAGTAGCCTAAGGTGTACAGAAATGAGTAAATGACATAAAA
>NC_029778.3:35313691-35317081 GCF_000817695.3 Arachis duranensis | reverse complement strand
ACGCCGGTTTGGGCCATCAAATCTTGGGCAAAGTATGGACTATCATATATTGCTGGAAAGCCCAGGATGTCTACTTTCCAACGCCGTTGAGAGCGCGCCAGTTGGGCTTCTGTAGCTCCAGAAAATCCACTTCGAGTGCAGGGAGGTCAGAATCCAACAGCATCTGCAGTCCTTTTTGGTCTCTGAATCAGATTTTTGCTCAGGTCCCTCAATTTTAGCCAGAAAATACCTGAAATCACAGAAAAACACACAAACTCATAGTAAAGTCCAGAAAAGAGAATTTTAACTAAAAACTAATAAAAATATACTAAAAACTAACTAGATCATATCAAAAACATACTAAAAACAATGCCAAAAAGTATACAAATTATCCGCTCATCATTCACCATGAGCAGTGAAGATCTAGGCCCCTATCAACCTCCATAAAGGAGTTGTCTGTCAAGCTAATGATGGTAAAAAAGTGCTTGTTGGGAGGCAACACAACCATATGTATTCTATAGTATTTTTATTTCTGTTATGTTATTTTAGTTGATTTCATATCATTTTATTTTCTATTGATTTTCAATGTTTTTCTCTTTTTATCTGACGTTTGTGATCATGCGTAGCACTTAGCATTGAAACAGGAATGCAAGGGAGGAAAATAGAACACCCTGGAGGATGCCCCTTGCTGGCGTTGAACGCTAGAACTAGCGTTCAGCGCTAGAAGGGTGTGGAAACCAAGGCGTTTAATGCCCACCAGGGAGACTTCCAAAACCAAATTTTAGTCCCTCTAGGGCGACGTTGAACGCCCCAAAGAAAAAAGAGTCCCCTTCTGGTGTTCAATGCTAATCTCGGCGTTGAACGCCCAAAGGGGAGGGAGCAATTTCGAATTTCGAAGCTTCTAGGCCAATGGGTCCCACCCAACGATCAACTACCCCACCATTCATTCACTCCTATCCCTTGTCTCTCCTCTTACACCCACTTTTCCATCCACAAATTCATCCATCCCATCACCCATCAATTGCCTTGATTCCTGCACCCCACTTTTTCCTTTACCCAACACCCTCTCATCAATTCCATCACTTTCTTTTCCCACCAACCTCACCCACTTCAAATTCGATTTCCCTCCCAATTTTCCCTACCACCCACTCTTATATATTCCCCTCATTCCATTCACTTTCTTCATCATACACTTCTCTTTCTTCACTCTTCCCTTCCTTCCCACCCCAAAGGCCGAAGCTTCCAATCTACCATCTCTTTCTCTTTCTTTTGTGTAACCTTCTTTTTCTTTTCCTTTTATTCTTTGCTTGAGGATGAGCAAAGTTCTTAAGTTTTGTGTCGGGAAGCTCTGCTTTTTCTTTTTTATCCTACCTCCATAGCACCAAATACTGAAGAATCCTCAAGAAAAAGAAAAGAAAAAGCCCCCGCTCCCACTTTCGAGCCATGGGAGACCACACGATTCCTCACCAAAGCCCATCAAGACCACTTTTATGACGTGATGAGGAAGAAGAGGGTGATTCCCGAGGTCCCCTTCAAGCTAACGATTGATGAGTGTCCGGAGATCCTACACCAAGTTTTGAGATGAGATTGGGAAATTATGCCCAATCGCATTTCCGAAGTTGGAGTGTTAATGGTGCAAGAATTCTATGCGAATGCCTGGGTCACAAAGAAGCATGACACGACTGTGAACCCAGACCCAAAGCATTGGTGCACCATGGTTAGAGGGCACATTATAGACTTCAGCCCTGAGAGTGTGAGGGTGGCGCTACAGTTGCCAGAGCCATGAGATGACCCGCACTCTTACACTCGAAGGGTTAACTCTGACCAAAGGCTAGACAAAGTTTTTGCTGATATCTGCATGCCTGAAGCTTAATGGAGGAGAGACGCTCAAGGAAAGTCCTACCAACTAGGTAGGCTTGACCTTAAGCCAGTGGCTAGAGGATGGTTGGATTTTATCCAACGCTCAATCATCCTTACGAGTAACCGTTTTGCGGTTACAATTGAGAGAGCAACGATGATCCACTGCATCATGCTCGACAGTGTGGTGGAGGTACATGAGATAATTCCTCAAGAGATTTACAAGGTGGCTGACAAGCCTTCCACCCAAGCACGGCTGGCATTCTCTCACCTCATTTACCGTCTATGCACAGCAGCTGGAGTTTGCATAGGAGGAGATACCCTGATTGACAAGGAGAGACCTATCACAAGAAGCGGTATGGAGCACGCAAGGGAGCCAGCACAAGGACCATAGAAAGAACCCATTCCGCCACTTCCACAGGATATCCTGGAGATGCCTCAAGGGATGTACTTTCCTCTTCATGACTACTGGGATCAATTGACCACATCTTTAGGGGAGTTGACTTCATCAGTCTATCAGCTGAGGTTAGAGCATGAAGACCAGTCTACCTTCCTCCACCAAATGATGGAAGATCAGAGGAGTATGAGGGAGGAGCAGATGAGTCAGGATCGCGACATTGAGGAGCTCAAATACTCTAGAGGGTTCCTCAGAGGGAGTAGTGGCCGCCATCACTGAGGTGGTCTAGTTTCATTCTCCCTTTATTTATTTTATCTCTATTTTCTTTGTACTCTATTTTATTATCCGTTTTCTATTCTAGTGCATGATCGCACTTAGGATTTCATTATTTTTTTAGTATTAGTTTCTCTTTTTTTCATTTTATTTAAGATGCCTTATGTATTGCATATTGATGAGCGGATAATTTATACACTTTTTGGCATTGTTTTTAGTATGTTTTTGGTATGATATAGTTAGTTTTTAGTATATTTTTATTAGTTTTTAGTTAAAATTCACTTTTCTGGACTTTACTATGAGTTTGTGTGTTTTTCTGTGATTTCAGGTATTTTCTGGCTGAAATTGAGGGACCTGAGCAAAAATCTGATTCAGAGACTGAAAAGGACTGCAGATGCTGTTGGATTCTGACCTCCCTGCACTCGAAGTGAATTTTCTGGAGCTACAGAAGCCCAATTGGCGCGCTCTCAACGGCGTTGGAAAGTAGACATCCAAGAAGAGTCTCTACACGAAAATGCTTCAATGCTCAGCCCAAGCACACACCAAGTGGGCCCGGAAGTGGATTTTTATGTCTTTTACTCATCTCTGTAACCCTTAGGCTACTAGTTCTCTATATATAGGACCTTTTACTATTGTATTTTCATCTTCGGACATCTAGTTCTTAGATCATTGGGAGGCTGGCCTCACGGCCATGCCTAGACCTTGTTCTTATGTATTTTTAACGGTGGAGTTTCTACACACCATAGATTAAGGTGTGGAGCTCTGCTGTACCTCGAGTATTAATGCAATTACTATTGTTCTTCCATTCAATTCCGCTTGTTCTTATTCTAAGATATCACTTGTTCTTCAACTTGATGAATGTGATGATCCGTGACACTCATCAT
>NC_029778.3:35303430-35305726 GCF_000817695.3 Arachis duranensis | reverse complement strand
TGTTGCTCAATTGTATTGGATTTTATTTAATTGAAGTTTTTCATCTAGTATATTTTGTGAAATCTTTTGAAATCATGAAAACCTTGAAGAAGCAAATATAAGCAAGAAAAGAAAAAGGGAAGGAATGAGAAAGCTAAAGGCTCTGAGTACCAATGGCTATTTATTTGCTAAGTGCTTGTGGTGTTTATGTATCAAGCCAAATGCTTGAAAATAAAACACTTAGAAGTCAAGGCTAGGCTCAAGTGCAAAAGCACTCCCTCAAAGCTCAAGGCTCTGAGCATCCATGATTAGAGAGTCAAGAAAAGAAAAGAAAAATGAGCTTAATGAAGTCCTCTAATTAAATGCTTGTGGTGCTTATGTATCAAGGGGTAATACTTGAAAACAAAGCATTTAGAAGTCGTAGCTTTGTTATTAACTCATGGGGCAAAGCACCTAAAAGGAGAAAAAAAATATCAAAAGCTTGTTTCAAGGAAGAATTATAAGAAAAAGATTTCATAAAATAAGCTAGATAGAAGCATCAATCATTTACATCTCATTTGTAATTGTAGCATGCATAGAAAACTAGCTTGCCATGAACATTAACTTGCTACTCTTCTTACCTTCAGGAATAAGAAGGATTGGATGAAGACAGTAGGAAAGCAGAGAGACGGAAGGGAAGGCATCTTCATGCGCTTATCTGAAGTTCTGATGACAAGTCATCATATACCCATTTTCTATGCTTTTTCATACAAGAAATTGATGATTTGTGTTTAAATATTAAATGCTTTTGTGCTTAAATGATATATTTTCTTGATCTTTTAATATTATAAATCTTGTAGAAAATTTTGTACTTAAATGATATATTTTCTTGATATTTTAATTTTATAAATCTTGTAGAAAATAAGAAGAAAAAGAAGCAAAGAAGCACAAAAAAGAGGAGAAAAAAGAGCTTTGGGGTACACTTTAAAGTTGGGGTACACTTTGGAGCCTTAGGCCACGCTTTTAAAAGCGTGGCCAATGACAAAATCAAAGAGGAAAACACCCAGCACGCACACTGCCCTGCCCTTGCCAAGGGCAGGGCAGAATCATAATGAAGCAACGTGAGGATGAAGCAAATTTTGGCTAAGTTAAAATCTGGGCGCTCACAACATGACCATGCCTACTTCAAAGGGCTATAACTTGAGCTATAGACGTCCGATTGATGTGCTTCCAGTTGCGTTGTAAAGCTGACATTCAGAGCTTCCCAAAGATATATAGCAATCCATAAAGAAATAAATTCAAGGAAAAAGCTTACCAATGCTTGCCACAAGGATCGAACTCGGCACCATGAGGAAGCAAGGAACTAGGCCTTACTTTGGTGCCAAGAAAACCAAGGAAAAGAAGTAGCGTATGCCTCCACCGAGTTTCGAACGCGGGGATTCACTTTTGGAAACACTGCCCTGCCCTCCGCGAGGGCAGGGCAGCATTTTGTGATGCACACACACACACCAGATTGGCGCACCAAAGAAGACTTCGGCAGCACCAGCAGCACGCACAAGCACCAAATTGGTGCACCAGATTTTTCTGCCCTGCCCTCCGCAAGGGCAGGCAGCATCTTCACACTCCAAGCCCACACCACGCTCGCACCAAGGACACATGCAGCAAATCCTGCCCTGCCCTCCACAAGGGCAGGGCAGCCTCCTGGGAACCCATGGGTCAAAATTCAACTCAAATTCCCTTTGAACCCAAATCTTCACCAATTAAACCAAGGCCATCCAAGACCCATCTCTCCTCAAATCCAAAGCAAGCAAAGCCCACATCATCACTCAAAGGCACATGGATAAATTAGATTAGGATTTTTATTTTAATTGTAATTTGTTTTAATTTCATTTTCACTTTGAAAAGCCTATATAAAGGCATCACTCTCATTTCAAAAGGGAGGAGCTCCACGAAGGAATATTAGGATTTGAGATCTCTCTCTTAGTTTTCATTTCTGTTTTGAATCTGGATTGAGAGTGAAGGAATTCTGTTTCCCTCTTGGTCTAAGATTTCTCTTGTTCTTCTTCTGCAAAATTTCAGTAAATTAAGGATTTGAACCAAAACTCTCTTTACTGCTTTCATCTTCTTTCCATCTATAATTGTTCTTGGTTGGATCAAGGAAGGGAGTGAGATCTAGACTTGTTTTCTAGTCTCTTTGATTCCCTGAGATCAATTTTATTTTGCAATTTAGCCGAGCTCTTTGCTACTCTTCTGTTTTTTTCACTGTTTCATTGAAATTATCAAATGCTCTTTGAGATTTGAGAATTGATCTCAGTCTTCTGCTACATTTACTTTTCTG
>NC_029778.3:35299904-35300399 GCF_000817695.3 Arachis duranensis | reverse complement strand
TCATATACCTATTTTTCTATGCTTTTTCATACAAGAAATTGATGATTTGTGCTTAAATATTGAATGCTTTTGTACTTAAATTGTATATTTTCTTGATATTTTAATTTTATAAATCTTGTAGAAAATAAGAAGAAAAAGAAGCAAAGAAGCACAAAAAAAGGAGAAAAAAGAGCTTTGGGGTACACTTTAAAGTTGGGGTACACTTTGGAGCCTTAGGCCACGCTTTTAAAAGTGTGGCCCATGACAAAATCAAAGAGGAAAACACCCAGCACGCACACTGCCCTGCCCTTGCCAAGGGCAGGGCAGAATCATAATGAAGCAACGTGAGGATGAAGCAAATTTTGGCTAAGTTAAAATCTGGGCGCTCACAGCATTTTGTGATGCACACACACGCACCAGATTGGCGCACCAAAAAAGGCTTCGGCAGCACCAGCAGCACGCACAAGCACCAAATTGGTGCACCAGATTTTTCTGCCCTGCCCTCCGCAAGGGCAG
>NC_029778.3:35297349-35299804 GCF_000817695.3 Arachis duranensis | reverse complement strand
TGAGTTCCCTAATGAGGAACCATGGGAATCTGAGGCTCATAATGAGACCATAGAGATTCCATTGGACTTACTTATGCCATTTATGAGCTCTGATGAGTATTCTTTCTCTGAAAAGGATGAGTATGTCACTGAAGAGCAAGTTGCTAAATACCTTGGAGCAATCATGAAGCTAAATGACAAGTTATTTGGTAATGAGACATGGGAGGATGAACCCCCTTTGCTCACCAAAGAACTGGATGACTTGTCTAGGCAGAAATTACCTCAAAAGAGATAAGATCCTGGGAAGTTCTCAATACCTTGTGCCATAGGCACCATGACCTTTAAGAAGGCTCTGTATGACCTAGGGTCAAGCATAAACCTCATGCCTCTCTCTGTAATGGAGAAGCTAGGGATCTTTGAGGTGCAAGCTACAAAAATCTCACTAGAGATGGCAGACAATTCAAGAAAACAAGCTTATGGACTTGTAAAGGATGTTCTGGTAAAAGTTGAAGACCATTACATCCCTGCTGATTTCATAGCCCCAGAGACTGGGAAGCGCATGGATGAATCCATCATCCTTGGCATACCCTTCCTAGCCACAGCAAAGGCTGTGATTGATGTGGACAGAGGAGAATTGATCATTCAAGTGAATGAAGAATCCCTTGTGTTTAAGGCTCAAGGATATCCCTCTGTCACCATGGGGAGGAAGCATGAAGAGCTTCTCTCAAAACAGAGTAAAACAGAGCCCCCACAGTCAAACTCTAAGTTTGGTGTTGGGAGGCCACAACCAAATTCTAAGTTTGGTGTTGGACCCCCACATTCAAACTCTAAGTTTAGTGTTGGGAGGTTCCAACATTGCTCTGAGCATATGTGAGGCTCCATGAGAGCCCACTGTCAAGCTACTGACATTAAAGAAGCGCTTGTTGGGAGGCAACCCAATGTTATATTTTATCTGTTTTCCTTTGTTATTTTCCAATGTTATATTTTATCTATTTTCCTTTGTTACACACCATAGATTAAGGTGTGGAGCTCTGCTGTACCTCGAGTATTAATGCAATTACTATTGTTCTTCTATTTAATTCAGCTTGTTCTTGTTCTAAGATATTCATTTGCACCCAAGAACATGATGAATGTGATGATTATGTGACACTCATCATCATTCTCACTTATGAACGAGTGCCAGACAACCACTTCTGTTCTACAAGCAAACAAGGCTTGAATGTTTATCTCTTGGATCCCTTAATCGGAATCTTCGTGGTATAAGCTAGAACTGATGGCGGCATTCAAGAGAATCCGGAAGGTCTAAACCTTGTCTGTGGTATTCTGAGTAGGATTCAATGATTGAATGACTGTGACGAGCTTCAAACTCGCGATTGTGGGACGTTAGTGACAGACGCAAAAGAATCACTGGATTCTATTCTGACATGATCGAGAACTGACAGCTGAATAGCCGTGCCGTGACAGGGTGCGTTGAACATTTTCACTGAGAGGATGGGAGGTAGCCACTGACAACGGTGAAACCCTACATACAGTTTGCCATGGAAAGGAGTAAGAAAGATTGGATGAAGACAGTAGGAAAGCAAAGAGACGGAAGGGACAAAGCATCTCCATACGCTTATCTGAAATTCTCACCAATGAATTACATAAGTATCTCTATCTTTATCTTTATGTTTTATTCATCATCCATAACCATTTGAGTTTGCCTGACTAAGAGTTACAAGATAACCATAGCTTGCTTTATACCAACAATCTCTGTGGGATCGACCCTTACTCGCGTAAGGTTTATTACTTGGACGACCCAGTACACTTGCTGGTTAGTTGTGTGAAGTTGTGATAAAGAGTTGGGATTACAATTGTGCGTACCATGTTGATGGCGCCATTGATGATCACAATTTCGTGCACCAGTCATCATGCCCAACACTCGCGAGTTTGAAGCTCGTCACAGTCATCCAATCCCAGAATCCTACTCGGAATACCACAGACAAGGTTTAGACTTTCCGGATTCTCATGAATGCCATCATCAATTCTAGCTTATACCACGAAGATTTTGATTAAGGAATCTAAGAGATACTCATTCAATCTGATGTAGAATAAAGGTGGTTGTCAGACACACGTTCATGGATTGAGGAAGGTTATGAGTGTCATGGATCATCACCTTCTCCATAATTAAGCGCGAATGAACATCTTAGATAGGAACACGCATGTTTGAATGGAAAACTGAAATAATTGCATTAATTCATCGAGACGCTTGGTGGACGAAATTGTGATCCATGTTCTAACTATTTTGAGATGAAAGCTTTATTATGGTACTGGATGAATTTCATAATTCCGTTCAACTAACCAGCAAGTGTACTGGGTCGTCCAAGTAATAAACCTTACGTGAGTAAGGGTCGATCCCACAGAGATTGTTGGTATAAAGCAAGCTATGGTTATCTTGTAACTCTTAGTCAGGCAAACTCAAATGGTTATGGATGAT
>NC_029778.3:35292938-35293798 GCF_000817695.3 Arachis duranensis | reverse complement strand
CCCAAAATTTCGAAATTTTGGAGGGAAATAAGGAAAAGATATTTTTGAAATCAAATTTTGAATGAAAAACACAAAAATGACCCAAAACATGAAAATTTTGGATCAAGACACAAGATGCATGCAAGAACATTATGAATGTCAAGATGAACACCAAGAACACTTTGAAGATCATGATGAACATCAAGAACATATTTTTGAAAAAAAATTTTATGCAAAGAAAACATGCAAGACACCAAACTTAGAAATTTTTAATGCATGGAAAATATGAATGCAAAAATGCACATGAAAAACGACAAACAACACTAAACAAGAATTCATCAAGATCAAACAAGAAGACTTGTCAAGAACAACTTGAAGATCATGAAGAACACTATGAATGCATGAGATTTTCGAAAAAAAATACAAGAAAAATTTTAAAAGCATGCAATTGACACCAAACTTAAAAATTAACACAAGACTCAAACAAGAAACACAAAATATTTTTGATTTTTATGATTTTCTAATTTTTTTTGTATTTTTATTAATTTTTTCGAAAATAAAGTTTGCAAAAACGAAAAAGAAAGAAAAAATTTTTGAAAAAGATTTTTGAAAAGAAAATTACCTAATCTGAGCAACAAGATGAACCGTCAGTTGTCCATACTCGAACAATCCCCGACAACGGCGCCAAAAACTTGGTGGACGAAATTGTGATCCATGTTCTAACTATTTTGAGATGAAAGCTTTATTATGGTACTGGTTGAATTTCACAATTCCGTTCAACTAACCAGCAAGTGTACTGGGTCGTCCAAGTAATAAACCTTACGCGAGTAAGGGTCGATCCCACAGAGATTGTTGGTATGAAGCAAGCTATGGTCACCTTG
>NC_029778.3:35288679-35290835 GCF_000817695.3 Arachis duranensis | reverse complement strand
CGTGGCCCTAAGCACTTTGTTTTCCAGTATTACCACCGGATACATAAATGCCACAGACACATGACTGGGTGAACCTTTTCAGATTGTGACTCAGCTTTGCTAGAGTCCCCAGTTAGTGGTGTCCAGAGCTCTTAAGCACACTCTTTTTTGCTTTGGATCACGACTTTAACCACTCAGTCTCAAGCTTTTCACTTGGACCTTCATGACACAAGCACATGGTTAGGGACAGCTTGATTTAGCCGCTTAGGCCTGGATTTAATTTCCTTGGGCCCTCCTATCCATTGATGCTCAAAGCCTTGGATCATTTTTTTTTTACCCTTGCCTTTTGGTTTTAAGGGCTATTGGCTTTTTCTACTGCTCCTTTTTTTTCTTTCTCAATTTTTCGCCATTTTTTTTCACAAGCTTTTGCTTTTTCACTTCTTTTTCTTGTTTCAAGAATCAATTTCATGATTTTTTTCAGATCACCAATAACATTTCTCTTTGTTCATCATTCTTTCAAGAACCAACATTTTTAACACTCATAAACAACAATATCAAAAGTCATATGCACTGTTCAATCATTCACTCAGAAAACAAAAAGTATTGTCACCACATCAATATAATTAAATTAAATTCAAGGATAAATTCGAAATTTATGTACTTCTTGTTCTTTTGAATTAAAACATTTTTCATTTAAGAGAGGTGAAGGATTCATGGAATTATTCATAATCTTTAAGGCATAGTTACTACATACTAATGATCATGAAGTAGATAAACATACAAAAAAAACGAAAAGTAGAAAGAAAAAAAAATTTTAGAACAAGGAATGAGTCCACCTGAGTGAGGGTGGCGCCTTCTTGAAGATCCAATGGTGCTTTTTGAGCTCCTTTATGTCTCATCCTTGCTTCTGTTGCATGATCCCTAGTGATTTTGGTGTTTTTATCATTATTTGCTCCCAATAGTGCCTTTTTCCCTGTTCCTGCTCATATGAAAGAGAAGAAAACAAGAAAAGAAAGAGGAATCCTCTATGTCACAGTATAGAGATTCCTTTATGTTAGTAGAAGAAGAAAGGGAAGAAGAGTGAAGAAGAATGGGTAAGGATAGAGGTGGTGATTTGAGATGAAGAGAAGTGAAGAGAAGTGTTAGTAAATAAATAAATAAATAGAAGAAGAGGAGAGATAGAAAATTTTCGAAAATGATTTTGAAAAAGTGGTTAGTGATTTTTGAAAATTAAAGATAATATATAATTAAAATTAAAATTTAAAACAATTAAAAAGAATTTTTGAAAAAGAGATGGAGAGTTTTCGAAAATTAGAGAGGGATAGGTAGTTAGTTGGTTTTGAAAAAAGATAAGAAACAAACAAAAAGTTAGTTAGTTGATTGAAAAAGATTTGAAATCAAATTTTGAAAAAGATAAGAAGATAAGAAGTTAGATAAGATATTTTGAAATCAAATTTTGAAAAAGATAAATTTTTTGAAAAAGATCAAATAAAAAATAAAAAGATTTAATTCAAAAATTTTTGAAATTATTTACTTCACTAACAAGAAACTACAAGATAAGATTCCAGAACTTAAAGATTGAACCTTTCTTAACAAGAAAGTAACAAAATTCAAATTTTTGAACCAATCATATTAATTATTAGTGAATTTTCGAAAATATGATATAAAAATAAGAAAAAGATTTTGAAAATATTTTTGAAAAAGATTTTTGAAATTTTCGAAAATTACAAAAAAATGAAAAAGATATGATTTTTGAAAAAGATTTTGAAAAGATAAGATTTTTAAAATTTGAAATTTTGATTTGACTTTTAAGAAACAACTAATTTTGAAAATTTTTGACCAAGTCAACCCAAAATTTCGAAAATTATGAGAAAAATAAGGAAAAGATATTTTTTTTTTGATTTTTGAATTTTTAAAGAAAAACACAAAAATGACCCAAAACATGAAAATTTTGGATCAAGACACAAGATGCATCAAAAATACTCAATGCATGAAATTTTTAGATCAAAACAATGAATGCATGCAAGAATGCTATGAATGTCAAGATGAACACCAAGAACACTTTGAAGATTATGATGAACATCAAGAACATAATTTTGAAAAATTTTTTATGCAAAGAAAACATGCAAGACACCAAGCTTAGAAATCTTTAATGCATGGAAAATATGAATGCAAAA
>NC_029778.3:35287989-35288265 GCF_000817695.3 Arachis duranensis | reverse complement strand
ATCACCCATGGTTGATGGCTACATCCCATCCTCGCAGTGAAAACTAATGCTCACGCACTTTGTCACAGTACGGCTAATCACTGGTTGGTTTCCGCTCCTACTGGAATAGAATCCCTTGATTCTTTTGCGTCTGTCACTAACGCCCAGCACTTGCAAGTTTGAAGCACGTCACAGTCATTCATTACCGGAATCCTACTCAGAATACCACAGACAAGGTTGGACTTTCCGGATTCCCAGGATCCTACTCGGAATACCACAGACAAGGTGAGACTTTCC
>NC_029778.3:35274053-35287873 GCF_000817695.3 Arachis duranensis | reverse complement strand
TGTTGCATGTAGAACGGAAGTGGTTGTCAATCACGCGCGTTCATAAGTGAGAATGATAATGAGGGTTATCTAACTCATCACATTCATCATGTTCTTGGGTATGAATGAATATCTTGGAATAAGAATAAAAGAGGATTTGAATAAAAGAAAATAGAATTTCATTAATACTTGAGGTACAGCAGAGCTCCACACCCTTAATCTATGGTGTGCAGAAACTCCACCGTTGAAAATACATAAGTGAAAGAGGTTCAGGCATGGCCGAATGGCCAGCCCCCATGTGGTCACAAGTAATACAATAGATAAATATTTCTATTTATAATAAACTAGCTCCTAGGGTTTACATGAGTAAGTAACTGATGCATAAATTCACTTCCGGGGCCCACTTGGTGTATGTTTGGGCTGAGCTTGATCAATCCACGAGCTAAGGCTTCTCTTGAAGTTGAACTTCGAGTTATGACGTGTTTTGGGCGTTCAACTTTGGAGTTGAACTCCAAGTTATAACGTGTTTTGGGCGTTCAACTCCGGATCATGACGTTTTTCTGGCGTTTAACTCCAGACAGCAGCTTGTACTTGGCGTTTAACTCCGGATCATGACTATTATATATTGCTGGAAAGCCCTGGAAGTCTACTTTCCAACGCCGTTGAGAGCGCGCCAATTGGAGTTCTGTAGCTCTAGAAAATCCATTTCGAGTCCAGGGAGGTCAGATTCCAACAGCATCAGCAGTCCTTTTGTCAGCCTTTTTCAGAGTTTTGCTCAAATCCCTCAATTTCAGCCAGAATTTACCTGAAATCACAGAAAAACACACAAACTCATAGTAAAGTCCAGAAATGTGAATTTAACATAAAAACTAATGAAAACATCCCTAAAAGTAGCTCAAACTTACTAAAAACTACCTAAAAACAATGCCAAAAAGCGTATAAATTATCCGCTCATCAACGCTGTAGAGCTCCTCACCCCCAACAATAGAGTTTAGAGACTCATGCTGCGAAAAGGTACAAATTTTAGATCTAAAAATGTCATGAGATACAAAATAAGTCTCTAAAAGTTGTTTAAATACTAAACTAGTAACCTAGGTTTACAGAAAATGAGAAAACTAAGATAATTGGTGCAGAAATCCACTTCTGGGGCCTACTTGGTGTGTGCTGGGGCTGAGACTTAAGCTTATCACGTGCCTGGGCTGTTTCTGGAGTTGAACGCCAGGTTGTAACGTGTTTTGGCCGTTGAACTCCAACTTGTAACCTGTTTCTGGCGCTGAACGCCAGACTGCAACATGGAACTGGTGTTGAACGCCAGTTTACGTCGTCTATCTTCGTGCAAAGTATGGACTATTATATATTGCTGGAAAGCCCTGGATGGAGGTCAGGATCCAACAGCATCAGCAGTCCAGAAATATGATTTTTGCCTAAAAACTAATAATATTCTACGAAAAGCTAATTAGAACATACTAAAATCTACATGAAATTACCCCAAAAAAGCGTATAAAATATCCGCTCATCACAACACCAAACTTAAATTGTTGCTTGTCCCCAAGCAACTAGATAAATAAAATAGGATAAAAATAAATTAAGAAGCAATAATATCTCAGAGTTTCAATTGAAGCTCAGATTCTAATCAGATGAGTGGGACTTGTAGCTTTTTGCCTTTGAACAGTTTTACCATCTCACTTTATCCTTTGAAATCCAGAATGATTGGCATCCATAGGAACTTAGAATTCAGATAGTATTATTGATTCTCCTAGTTTAGTATGTTGATTTTTGAACACAGTTACTTTATGAGTCTTGGTCGTGGCCCTAAGCACTTTGTTTTTCAGTATTACCACCGGATACATAAATGCCACAAACACATAATTGGGTGAACCTTTTTCAAATTGTGACTTAGCTTTGCTCAAGTCCCCAATTAGAGGTGTCCAGAGTTTTTAAGCACACTCTTTTGCTTTGGATCACGACTTTAACCACTCAGTCTCAAGCTTTTCACCTGGACCTGCATGCCACAAGCACATGGTTAGGGACAACTTGATTTAGCCGCTTAAGCCTGGATTTTATTTCCTTGGGCCCTCCTATCCATTGATGCTCAAAGCCTTGGATCCTTTTTACCCTTGCCTTTTGGTTTTAAGGGCTATTGGCTTTTTCTGCTTGCTTTTTTTTATATATGTTTTTTTTCGCCAAATTTTTTTTTTCACTGCTTTTTCTTGCTTCAAGAATCAATTTCATGATTTTTCAGATCAACAATAATATTTCTCTTGTTCATCATTCTTTCAAGAGCCAACAATTTTAACATTCATGAAATTCAATATCAAAAATATGACTGTTCAAGCATTCATTATTAAGAACTCGAAATTAAATTGCCACCACATATAAATAATTATAATTTTCCTTATTAAGAACTCAAAATTAAATTGCCTCTTTATTCTAAAAAGATACTATTTTATTCATGTTTGATGATGATGAGAAAAATAATTTATAGCTTAATTGGAAATAAAATCAAAATAGAGATACTAATTACTACTACTAATATATAACTTTTAAGGTAAATTCCTAATAAGAACAGTTATCACAGAGTTAAGGCAAAGATTAGGACTCAACAACCTTTATTTTGGGAAGTGGATGTTCCTCTAGTCTGTGGGTGCTTGGTCCTTCAAGAGATAATTTCTGACGCTTCAATTCCTTCAAGTCACATCCTTGCTTTTCCTGTTCCCTTAGGTGCCATGATCTTGATGAGTTTTAGCTCAGTGATCATGGCAAATCACACCAAACTTAGAGGTTTGCTTGTCCGCAAGCAAAAGAAAGGAAATGAGAGGAATAGAAGGAGAGGCAATTTCGAAATTCAAAAGATATGACGAGTTGAAAAAGATTTGAAAAGAAATTAAAGAAAAATCAAGAAATATGTTTAGGATTAAAAATTTTTGAAATTGAAGTTGAAAGATGAGAGTTTGTAACATATTTATGCAAGAAATCATGAATTTGAAACGTGGAAAATAAAATAAAAAAATTGTGAAGTAAAAATGAATTTACCTCCTCCCCACCATCCTGGCGTTAAACGCCCAAATGCTGCATGTTTTGGGCATTTAACACCCATGTGCTGCTCCTCCTGGGCGTTCAACGCCCAACTGTTGCTTCTTTCTGGCGTTGAATGCCAGGAAATCCTTTGTCACTGGGCGTTTTTCTGAATGCCCAGAACGCTGTTAATCTGGCGTTAAACGCCCAGAAGGTGCTTCCTTCTGGCGTTCAACGCCCAGAAGATGCTCCTTTCTGGCGTTTAACGCCCAGATGGCTATCCTTACTGGCGTTGAACGCCCAGTGGATACTTCTTTTGGGCGTTCAACGCCCAAAATAACTTTTACTGGCTTTTTTCGCACCAGTGAGCATCCTTTTTTGCTGTTTTATCTTGCGAGGCCTTCTGTAACTCTGTGAACTCATGCAATTGCCATTTTACCTTGAGGAAAATTAATATGAATCTATAAAAATTATTAATTCAAAAATAAACTTTGTTAATGGCTAGGTTGCCTCCTAGCAAGCGCTTTTTTATTGTCTTTAGCTAGACTATTACTGAGTTTTAATCAAGCCTCAGTTTTGAGCATTCTTGCTCAAAATTGCCTTCAAGATAATGTTTGATTCTCTGTCCATTAACAATGAACTTTTTATTAGAATCATTATTCTGAAGCACTACGTATCCATATGGTGACATGCTTATAATCACATATGGACCTCTCCACCGGAATTTCAATTTCCCAGGGAATAATCTGAACCTAGAATTAAGCAGCAGAATTTTCTGCCCTAGCTCAAAGACTCTGGATGACAACTTCTTATCATGCCATCTTTTTGCTTTCTCTTTGTATATTTTTGCATTTTCGAAAGCATTGAGTCTAAATTCCTCTATCTCATTTAACTGGAGCAATCGCTTTTTTCTAGCTAACTTGGCATCAAGGTTTAGGAATCTGGTTACCCAGTAGGCCTTATGTTCCAGTTCCACTGGCAAGTGACAGGCCTTTCCATACACAAGTTGGTATGGAGAAGTTCCTATAGGAGTCTTGAATGCTGTTCTGTATGCCCATAGAGCATCATCCAAGCTTCTTGCCCAATCCCTTCTACGGTTAATGATAGTCCGTTCCAGGATTCTTTTAAGTTCTCTATTAGAGACTTCATCTTGTCCATTTGTCTATGGATGATATGGAGTAGCTACCATGTGGCTAACTCTATATCGAACCAAAGCAGAGTAAAACTGTTTATTGCAAAAGTGAGTACCCCCATCACTGATTAGTACTCTAGGGATACCAAATCTGCTGAAGATGTATTTCTTGAGGTATTTCAGCACTGTCTTAGTGTCATTAGTGGGTGTTGCAATAGCTTCCACCCATTTGGATACATAATCCACTACCACCAGAATATAAGTGTTTGAGTATGATGGTGGGAAAGGCCCCATGAAATCAATACCCCATACATCAAACAACTCAATCTCCAAGATCCCTTGTTAAGGCATGGCATAACTGTGAGGCAGATTGCCAGATCTTTGGCAACTGTCACAATTAAGTACAAACACTCGGGAGTCTTTATAGAGAGTAGGCCAGTAGAAGCCACATTGGAGGACTCTTGTGGCTGTTCTTTCACTTCCAAAATGTCCTCTATACTGTGATCCATGGCAGTGCCAGAGGATCTTCTGTGCTTCTTCTTTAGGCACACATCTACGGATTACTCCGTCTGCGCATCTCTTGAAGAGATATGGTTCATCCCAAAGATAGTACTTTGCATCCGTGATCAATTTCTTTGTTTGCTGCCTACTGTACTCTTTGGGTATGAATCTTACTGCCTTGTAGTTTGCAATATCTGTGAACCATGGCACTTCCTGGATGGCAAAGAGTTGCTCATCCAAAAAGGTTTCAGAGATCTCAGTAAGAGGGAGGGATGCCCCTTCTACTGGTTCTATTCGGGATAGGTGATCTGCTACTTGGTTCTCTGTCCCTTTTTTGTCTCTTATTTCTATATCAAACTCTTGCAGAAGCAACACCCATCTGATGAGTCTGGGTTTTAAATCCTGCTGTGTGAGTAGATATTTAAGAGCAGCATGGTCAGTGTAAACAATCACTTTTGATCCTACTAAATAGGATATGAACTTGTCAATGGCGTAAACCACTGCAAGTAATTCTTTTTCTGTGGTTGTGTAGTTCTTTTGTGTGTCATTTAAAACATGACTGGCATAGTAAATAATGTGCTGAAGCTTGTCATGCCTTTGTCCCAACACTGCACCAATGGCATGGTCACTGGCATCACACATTAATTCAAATGGTAATGTCCAGTCTGGTGCAGAGATGACTGGTGTTGTGACCAGTTTAGCTTTCAGGGTCTTAAACGCCTACAGACACTCCTCATCAAAGATAAATGGCATGTCAGCAGCTAGCAGATTACTCAGAGGTTTGGTGATTTTTGAGAAATCTTTTATACACCTCGTATAGAATCCTGCATGCCCTAGAAAGCTTCTGATTGCCTTAACATTGGCAGGTGGTGGTAATTTTTCAATTACCTCTACCTTAGCTTGATCCACCTCTATTCCCTTGTTTGAAATTTTGTGCCCAAGGACAATTCCTTCAGTCACCATAAAGTGACATTTTTTCCAGTTTAAAACCAGGTTAGTCTCTTGGCACCTCTTTAGAACAAGTGCTAGATGGTCAAGACAGGAGCTGAATGAGTCTCCAAATACTGAAAAGTCATCCATGAAGACTTCCAGAAATTTTTCCACCATATCAGATAAAATAGAGAGCATGCACCTTTGAAAGGTTGCAGGTGCATTGGACAGACCAAATGGCATCCTTCTGTATGCAAATACTCCGGATGGACATGTGAATTCTGTTTTCTCTTGATCTTGGGGATCTACTGCAATTTGATTATAACTTGAATATCCATCCAGGAAGCAGTAGTATTCATGACCTGTCAGTCTTTCTAGCATCTGGTCTATGAATTGTAAAGGAAAATGATCCTTTCTGGTGGTTGTATTGAGCCTTCTGTAATCAATACACATACGCCACCCTGTAACTATTCTTGTAGGAACTAGTTCATTTTTTCATTATGGATCACTGTCATGCCACCTTTCTTAGGGACGACTTGGGCAGGGCTTACCCGAGGGCTATCAGAAATAGGATAAATAATCCCAGCCTCTAGTAATTTAGTGACCTCTTTCTGCACCACCTCCTTCATGGCTGGATTCAGCCGCCTTTGTGGTTGAACCATTGACATAGCGTCACCCTCCAATAGGATCTTGTGCATGCATCTGGCTGGGCTAATTCCCTTAAGATCACTGATGGACCACCTAAGAGTTGTCTTGTATGTCCTTAGCACTTGAATTAGTGCTTCCTCTTCCTGTGGCTCTAAGGTAGAGCTTATGATTACAGGAAAGGTATTACCTTCTCCCAAAAATGCATATTTTAGGGATGGTGGTAATGGTTTAAGCTCGGGTTTGGGAGGTTTCTCCTCTTCCTGAGGGATTTTCAGAGGTTCTATTATTCTCTCTAATTCCTCCAAATCAGGCTGAACATCTTTAAAGATATCCTCTAGCTCTAATTCAAGACTCTCAGCCATATTGACTTCTTTTACCAGAGAGTCAATAATAGCAATGCTCATGCAGTTATTTTGGGTGTCTGGATGCTGCATGGCTTTGACAACATTCAACTTGAACTCATCCTCATTGACTCTCAGGTTTACTTCCCCTTTTTGAACATCAATAAGGGTTCGGCCGGTGGCTAGGAAAGGTCTTCCCAGAATGAGAGTTGCACTCTTATGCTCCTCCATTTCCAGCACCACAAAGTCAGTGGGAAAGGAAAATAGCCCAACCTTGACAATCATGGCCCAACTTTTTGATAGTAGCTGCAGGTATTAGGTTAATACTTGCCCCAAGATCACATAGAGCTTGCTTGGTGCATGTACCTTCTAATGTGCATGGTATCATAAAGCTTCCCGGATCTTTAAGCTTCTCAGGTAAGCTTTTCAGAATGACTGCACTGCATTCTTCAGTGAGGTAAACTTTCTCAGTTTCCCTCCAATCCTTCTTATGACTTAAGATCTCTTTCATGAACTTAGCATAAGAGGGTATTTGCTCAAGTGCCTCTGCAAATGGAATCTTTATTTCAAAAGTCCTGAGATAGTCTGCAAAGCGGGCAAATTGCTTATCCTGTTCCGCTTGGCGGAGTTTCTGAGGATAAGGCATTTTGGCTTTATATTCCTCAACCTTAGTTGCTGTAGGTTTATTGCCTACAAATGTGGGTTGAGAAGCCTTTTTAGAAGGGTTGCTATCAGCACTTGTATGTGTCTGTTCTCCCACTGGCGTTTGAATGCCAGGGGTGGAAGCTGGAGTTGCATTAGACGCTAGCTCCTTACCTATTTCTAGCGTCTGAACGCTAGAACTGTGCTTCCTTTGGGCGTTCAACGCCAATTCCTTGCTTGTTTCTAGCGTTGAACGCCAGGACTAAGCATGGGTTGGGCGTTCAACGCCAGCTTTCCACCCATTATCTAGCGTTTGAGCGCCAGAGTTATTCCTCTCTGGGCTCTGACGGTCCTCAGAGGGATTTTGGGTAGCAGTCTATTCATTTCTTGGCTTCCTGCTGCCTTGAAGTGAGGTATTTAATGTTTTTCTACTTCTTAATTGAATTGCTTGGCATTCTTCGGTTATTTGTTTTGATAACTGCTGTTCTGTTTGCTTCAACTGCACTTCCATATTCATATTAGCCATTCTTTTTTCTTGTAGTATCTCTTTGAATTCGGCTAGCTGTTTTGTTAGAAAATCCAATTGCTGATTGAATTCTATAACTTGTTCTGCAGGACTGAGTTCAGCAGTTACTGTTTTAGCCTCTTCATTGATGGAAGGTTCACTACTTAGGTACATATGCTGATTTTTGGCAACTGTATCAATAAGCTCTTGAGCTTCTTCTATTGTCTTTCTCATGCGTATAGATCCACCAGCTGAGTGGTCTAGAGAAATCTGAGCTCTCTCTGTAAGCCCATAATAAAAGATGTCTAACTGCACCCACTCTGAAAACATTTCGGAGGGGCATTTTCTTAGCATCTCTCTGTATCTCTCTCAGGCATCATAAAGGGGTTCATTATCTCCTTATTTAAAGCCTTGGTTGCTCAGCCTTAGCTGTGTCATCCGTTTTTGAGGGAAGTATTGATTCAGGAATTTTTCTGACAGCTGTTTCCATGTCTTTATGCTAGATTTAGGTTGGTTATTTAACCACCTTTTAGCTTGGTCTTTTATAGCAAATGGAAACAGTAATAATCTGGAGACATCCTGATCTACTTCTTTATCATGTACTGTGTCAGCAATTTGTAAAAATTATGCCAGAAACTCTGTAGGTTCTTCTTGTGAAAGACCGAAATACTGGCAACTTTGCTGCACCATGATAATGAGCTGAGGATTCAACTCAAAACTACTAACTCCAATGGAGGGTATATATTTGAAAAGATATAAAAGATATTTGAAAAAGATAAATTTGTTTTGAAAAAGATATTGTGAAGATTTGAAAAAGATATTTATGAGTTGAAAAGATTTTAAGAAGGAAAAGATATAGATTTCTTTTGAAAAAGATATAATAAAATTTTTTTTAAATCTTAAAAGGATAAGATTTGAAAAATTTTGAAATTGAAATCTGAATTTTTATAAAAAAAAATTAAAAATATGGCTTAAAAATAGTTAGAAAAGATATTTTTTCGAATTTTGAATTTTATGATGAAAGAGAAAAACACACAAAAGACACAAGACTTAAAATTTTTAGATCTAATGCTCCTTGTTTTCGAAAATTTTGGAGGGAAAACACCAAGGAACACCAAACTTAAAAATTTTAAGATCAAAACACAAAGAAAGACTCAAGAACACCTTGAAATTTCACAAGAACACCAAGAACAATAGAAAGAACACCAAACTTAAAATTTTTAGAAAACTTCAATAAAATTTTTGAAAATTATAGAAAGATTAACAAGAAAACACCAAACTTAAAGTTTGGCACAAGATTTAATTAAAGAAAAAATTTTTGAAAAAGATTTAAAAAAGAAGATACCCAATTGCCAAGAACATAAGCCAACGCTCTAGCCAACTGAGCTATAAATCTAACGTGTTTTAAAGAGGTATAAATTTATTTTATAAATAAAAATATTTTTTTTTTGAAAACTAATATTTTGAAATTGCACAAGAAAAACACGAAAAATACACAAAATAGGACAAACTAAAGATCAAACAAGAAAAATTGACAAGAACAATTTGAAGATCAAGGTAGAACAAAGAACATGCAATTTGAAAATTGAAAGACAAAGAAAAGCATGCAATTGACACCAAACTTAGAATAAGACACAAAAATCACGAAAAAAAATTAAAAATTGATAAAGAATAATAATATTTTTGAAAATTTTTTGAAAAGAGAATAAAGGACTCAGATTTGATGACTCTATAGCAACAAAAATAAATTATTCCTAATCTAAGCAACAAAATAAACCTTTAGTTGTTCAAACTCGAACAATCCCCGGCAACGGCGCCAAAAACTTGGTGCACGAAATTGTAATGCCAATATTGATGTCAAGTCATCTTAGCCTAGTTTCACTAGCCTTTTTCTTTTGTTTTCAATTGAATTATGCACTTTCTTGAGCCATAAGCAAGCCAATGGGGTAGATTTTCATGTTTCCTTTTATTTAATTAACCATAGATGAATTAATGCAATTTCATGAGGTTTTATGCTATAATTGTCACATATTATGAAAGAATGAATATCTCATGATTTTGAGCATAGCTTTGATGTGTTTGGTTGATTAATGATAGGAGAAGAAAGCTTGGAGAAAGGTTTAAGCAAGAAGGAATGGCTAGGAGGAAGAGAGGACAAAAAGTTTGAGCAAAAGTTTGCCTCAAACTTTAGCTCAAACTTTTGGAATAAGTGAAAATGAACCAGGGAGCAAAAAGCTTGACCAAAAGTTTGCCTCAAACTTTTGTGCAAACTTTTGGGAGAAAAGCTTGAGCCAACGTTTGCCTCAAACTTTTGGGCAAACGTTGGCATCACAAATCAACACCCCAAGAGCAAAAGTTTGCGCCAACGTTTGCCTCAAACTTTTTGGCAAATGTTGGCGCCATGAACAACCCACCCTGGAGAGCAAAAGTTTGCGCCAACGTTTGCCTCAAACTTTTTGGCAAACGTTGGCGCCATGAGTGTGCAAGGGGGAGCCAACGTTTGAGCAAAAGTTTGACCCCAAACTTTGGCCCAAACGTTGGTAGCAGCAAGAATGGGGTGCTGATGTGAAAAGTTTGAATAAAAGTTTGCCTCAAACTTTTACTCAAACTTTTACTCAAGCTTTTATAATTTACAACACGGTTCACATTGGTTCTTTCTCCAGCTCCAAGAGCAATCAACCAAGGCCTTTTTCAACCCAACTCCATCAAGAGCAAAGGCCCAATTCAAGGCTTGAAGACCATTTGAAGGAAGTGTATAAATAGCATAGGATTTAAGTTTTTCAGGGGGCTTTCTTTTTAGTTTTCATAGGGAGCTTTCCCTTTAGTTTTCATTGAGAGTTTTCGGAGAGCTTTAGGTGTTGAGTGAATTTTAATTTCTAAGTCTCGGGGAAGGAGAATTGAATTCCCTTCCTCTTAGTTTTCTTGCTTTCAATTTCAATTACTTTTGCTTGGATCTTGGGTTGGAGAATTGAAGGAATTCTGTTTCAATCTCATCCTGAGATCTCTCTGTTTATTTACTGCTTAATTGAATTTCAGTTTCGGTTAATTGCTTCTTCTTCTACTTCCTTTGCAATTTACAATTCCTCATTTCCTTTGCAATTGTTTTTGTTGGATCTAGGAAGGCATTGAGATCTAGACTTGGTTATCTAGTCTCTTGGGTCCTGAGATCTGAATTCCAATTTTACATTCTCTGTTTAATGCTTTTCATGTTCATTTACATTTCTGTTTTATGATCCGATTTAATCCAAGTCATCTTCTATTTCTCTGTTTGTTGCAATTTACTTTTCCTTGTTTAATTTCTGCAAATCAAATTCCCAATTCCCTTTACAATTCAAGCTATTTACATTTCTTACACTTTAAGATCCTGCAATTTACATTTCTTGCGTTCTAAGTTTCTGCCATTTAATTTCTTGCATTTTAAGATTCAGCACTTTAAATTTCAGTTCTCTTTAATTTCATGCAATTTACCCATTCCCTTTACTTTCTATGCAATTTAAATTCTGCAAATCACAAATCACTCAACCAAATCTTGATTCGCTTGACTAAATCAACCACTAAACTAAAATTGCTCAATCCTTCAATCCCTGTGGGATCGACCTCACTCCTGTGAGTTATTATTACTTGATGCGACCCGGTGCACTTGCCGGTGAGTTTTGTGTCGGATCGTTTTCCGCACATCAAATATCAAAATCAAGATTTCTTATAATTTCGTACCACTAACCAGCAAGTGCACTGGTTCGTCCAAGTAATACCTTACGTGAGTAAGGGCCGATCCTACGGAGATTATTGGTTTGAAGCAAGCTATGTTTATTTTATTATTCTTAGTCAGGATATCAATTATAATTATCAGTTTGAATTATAAAAAAAAATAAAAGAGCGTGAAATAATTACTTGTTGTGCAGTAATGGAGAATATGTTGGAGTTTTGGAGATGCTTTGTCCTCTGAATCCCTACAACATAATGCTTACTCACTTTCATAAATGCAAGGCTTCTTCCATGGCAAGCTCTATGTAGGGTGTCACCGTTGTCAATGGCTACTTTCCATCCTCTCAGTGAAAATGGTCCAAATGCTCTGTCACAGCACGGCTAATCAGCTGTTAGTTCTCGATCATGTCGGAATAAAATCCATTGATTCTTTTGCGTTTGTCATCACGCCCAACACTCGTGAGTTTGAAGCTCGTCACAGTCATCCAATCCCAGAATCCTACTCAGAATACCACAGACAAGGTTTAGACTTTCCGGATTCTCATGAATGCCGCCATGAATTCTAGCTTATACCACGAAGATTCTGATTAAGGAATCTAAAAGATACTCATTCAATCTGATGTAGAATGGAGGTGGTTGTCAGACACATGTTCATGGATTGAGGAAGGTTATGAGTGTCATGGATCATCACCTTCTCCATAATTAAGCGCGAATGAACATCTTAGATAGGAACACGCATGTTTGAATGGAAAACTGAAATAATTGCATTAATTCATTGAGACGCTGCAGAGCTCCTCACCCCCAACAATGGAGTTTAGAGACTCATGCTGCCAAAAGGTACAAATTTCATATCTAAAAATGTCATGAGATACAAAATAAGTCTCTAAAAGTTGTTTAAATACTAAACTAGTAACCTAGGTTTACAGAAAATGAGTAAACTAAGATAATTGGTGCAGAAATCCACTTCTAGGGCCCACTTGGTGTGTGCTGGGGCTGAGACTTAAGCTTCTCACGTGCCTAGGCTGTTTCTGGAGTTGAACGCCAGGTTGTAACGTGTTTTGGGCGTTGAACTCCAACTTGTAACCTGTTTCTGGTGCTAAACACCAGACTGCAACATGGAACTGGCGTTGAACACCAGTTTATGTCGTCTATCTTCGGGCAAAGTATAGACTATTATATATTGCTGGAAAGCCCTGGATGTCTACTTTCCAACCTAAAAAATCCATTCCGAGTGAATGGAGGTCAGGATCCAACAGCATCAGCAGTCCTTTTTTAGCCTAACTCAGATTTTTGCTCAGCTCCCTCAATTTCAGCCAGAAAATTCCTGAAATCACAGAAAAACAAACAAACTCATAGTGGAGTCCAGAAATATGATTTTTGCCTAAAAACTAATAATATTCTACAAAAAACTAATTAGAACATACTAAAATCTACATGAAATTACCCCCAAAAAGTGTATAAAATATATGCTCATCAATTACCTGTGTTTTCTGTTGGGATTGAGGAGGTTCAGTAGGCGGTGGTGATAAGATCGCATGGAGGATAGAGTGGTGAAGGCTGTGAGATAGCGGGGACTAGTATTAGTTAGAAATCCCTTAAGTTAGAATACTTTATTTTTAGTTCAAGTTATTTATTTCTTTAAGCTTGAATATCTATATCGATGTGAAGTTCTAGGATTTCCTTTGGCATCCTGAAACCTTATATCTTACATTACTGGGCACTGTTACCATTTTGGGAACCTTCGGTTCTCATACCATATATTGTTATTTTTCAGATGCAGGTTGTAACCCACCTCAGTGAGTTACGGGATGGTGACAAAGGAGAGAATCTCTTGATAGCTCTTTTGTATATTTTGGATATTTTGTTGTAGTTCTCTCTATCTTTTGAATATTTATACTTTGTTGCCTTAGAGGCTTGACTTTGAGAGATAAGTTGTATAAGCTGTTTTAACTCAAAAACTTTGTTATGTCTGTATGTATCTAATCGGCCTAAACTTCGCGGGCTGCGACTAGTATTCTATGAATATTATGCTTATATATCTACATATACTTTGTTATCTTGTACCCGTATCTTATCCTTTACGCTTTTAGTTATCGTGTGAACGCTTCGCGCTTTTCTGTTTCTGTTTTGAGCTATAAATTCTTCATCAGGCTTCCTGTATTATTATTATTCCTTTATATATATATATATATTATCGTATGAGCTTTATAACTGTCATGGTAGTTTGTTATCCTTTGCCTTATGGTATGAGGTAAGACTTAGTGTAATAGGGTGCTACAACTAGTCTGGCAAATGCAGAACTTTCACCTGTAAATCATGTTGCTTGTATGCGAAGTTTGTATTCGTAGGTTTTGATGAATGACAAACCAACAAACGACATGAAAGACAAACCAACAAACAACTTGAATGAACAAGCATGTTG
>NC_029778.3:35271637-35272086 GCF_000817695.3 Arachis duranensis | reverse complement strand
AAAGGCTCCATCCCATTAATTCCCCAACGTTTCTAAGGTTTGGGGAATCTATAAATGGATGGATTGAAGCCTTATTTCACATTTTTTTGAGTATTTGGAAACTATCTTGTTCATATTCTTTCATTCTACACATTTTTAAAGTGATATAATACACAATTTGAGAGAGTAATATCAATTGGTTCAATAGTGCTAAACTTGTAATCATACACTCTTCTAGAGAGTACTCATTTCATCTCAACAATTCTTTGAGAATTGTTTTCTTGTACACTTTGTAAATTGGAGTGTGATCTCCAAGGTTGAGTCAAGAGTTATAAACACTATAGTCGGTGAGGATACCAAAGAGGTATACTAAGTACTCAAGGCAAATCTTAGAAAAGGTATCTCTAAGTGGAGTGGGTTAGTATACGAGTGGTGATCATATACCGTGAGGTGTTAGAAACTAAGGACTC
>NC_029778.3:35267736-35269765 GCF_000817695.3 Arachis duranensis | reverse complement strand
CTAAAAGGAATGAAGCCTTTAAACATCCTCCTCAACATGCTTCATTTAGAAATTATAATCACAATGCATATAGATCAAAAGATGTTGCATCTAGGAAACAACCTAGGCAACCATTTAAAAACATGCAAAGGATGCATAATCCAAATGTCATATGTCATTATTGTAATAAAGTAGGTCATATAGCACCCGTATGCTTTACTAGAATTAAAAATATAAACTTTCGTAGTCAAGATACGAGATGGGCACCTTATGGGTATTATGCTCATACTAACCATCAAGGACCCAAATTCACTTGGGTACCTAAATCCCAATTTTAATTATTTTGTAGGTACGTGTTGGAGCTAAGGATACAAATTGGTATGTTGATAGTGGATGCTCCAAACACATGACCGGTGATGAACCAAAGTTCACCGCAATAGAGCCTACAAACGGAGGAAACGTGATCTATGGAGACAACAACACCGGCAAAGTAATCGGCGCTGGAAAAGTTGGTAAAAATCCTTCTACCTCCATAGATAATGTTATACTTGTCAAAGGTCTCAAACATAATCTCATTAGTGTTAGCCAACTTTGTGACAAAGGAAACTTAGTCACCTTTGATTTAAAATGTTGTTTGATAAAAAGGCAAGACACTAATGAAATTGTGCTAATTGGGCACCGTGTTGACAATGTATACATGTTTAATCTAAATGAAGTTTCCTCAAATGATGTGAAATTCCTTGTTAGTAAAAATGATGAAACTTGGTTATGGCATTGTAGAGTAGCTCATGCTAACATGGACCATCTTAGCAAGTTGGTCTCTAAAGAGTTAGTAATTGGCTTACCAAAGCTACGTTTTGAAAAAGACGTCTTTTGCGACGCATGTCAAAGGGAAAACAAGTAAAGGCCTCTTTTAAATCCAAAAACATTGTTTCAACAACAAGGCCATTACAACTTTTGCACATGGATTTGTTTGGTCCTTCTAGGACTATGAGCTTTGGTGGCAATTACTATGCTTTAGTTATTGTTGATGATTACTCTCGATTTACATGGACCTTGTTCCTAGCAAACAAGAGTGATGCATTTCGAGCATTCAAAAGATTAGCCAAAGTTATTCAAAATGAAAAGAATTTGCATATATCATCTATTAGAAGTGATCATGGTGGAGATTTTGAAAACAATCTTTTTGAAACTTTTTGTGAAGGAAATGGCATTGAGTATAATTTTTCCTCTCCTAGAACACCACAACAAAATGGTGTGGTTGAAAGGAAAAATCGTCATTTAGTAGAAATGGTGAGAACTATGCTCAATGAGGCTAATATTCCTAAGTACTTTTGGGCGAATGCGGTTAGTACCGCGTGTTATGTTATGAATAGGATTATCATTCGACCTATTCTTAAGAAAACACCATACGAATTGTACAAAGGAAGAAAGCCAAATATTTCCCACCTTCACGTCTTTGGTTGTAAATGCTTTATTCTAAATAATGGAAAAGAAAACTTAGGCAAATTTGATGCTAAGGCTGATGAAGGAATCTTCTTAGGCTACTCTTTAACTAGCAAAGCTTTTAGAGTATATAATAAACGCATCATGACTATAGAAGAAAGTATTCATGTCGCTTTTGATGAAACTAACCGTTGTTGTGCTAGAAAAGATTTTGATGAAAATGTAGAAAACTTTGATTCACTAAATTTGAATGGTGAAGACAAAGAAAAAGATTTAAATGAAGCATCTACAAGCTCAACAAAGGATAGTGTTCAAGTTGAAGAAATTGAACCATCACAAGCACAAATAAATGCACTTCCAAAGGATTGGCGTACTTCAAAGGATCATCCTCTAGACAACGTCATTGGTCATGTTTCAAAAGGGGTAACAACTCGATCCACTTTTAGAAATTTATTTGCATATAGTGCTTTTATTTCTCAAATTGAACCATCTACCATTGAGTCCGCAATTGATGATGAACATTGGGCTATGGCAATGCAAGAGGAGCTTAACCAATTCAAACGAAATGACGTTTGAGAATTGGTGCCTAAACCAAGTAATCAAA
>NC_029778.3:35262061-35263606 GCF_000817695.3 Arachis duranensis | reverse complement strand
TATATGAAAAAAAAAGGTATTAGAATAGAAAAGAATAAGAGAGATTTTGAGAAGAATTAAAGAAGAGAGATAATTTTATTGAAATTTTTTTTAAGAAGAAAAGATACAATTACTAATTTTTTTATTGTCAATTACATTTCTATTAAAATTAGTAGTATCAAAAAATATTTTAAATTTAATATTATTAAGAAAAAAAACTTATATAAGGACTAATTTGAATAATTTTTAAAATTTCAAGGATGAAAATGACTTACGTCTGAACTTTGAAGGACTATTTTGATTATAAATAACTTTTCTACGTGTCAAGTGCCACGTGGCATACCACGTGTCACTGACCTGACATGTGGCATGCCAGCTGTCACTGATTTGACACGTCAACCAATCATCTTGTGACACGTGGCATTAGCCCTCCACGTCATCATATGCCACGTGGCACTTAACGTGACATGTCATCATCTAACTGACAAAAGGACTAATGTGACGAATCGTGTATCTTTCGGGGACGATTTCGATTAACTTTATCTTTCGAAGGGATGATTTTGATTAACTTTATCTTTCGAGGACCAAAATGGAGATCAGGGTATCTTTCAGGGACGATTTTGGATATTTACTCATCTTTTTTATATATCAGAAAATCAATAATACTTCTCTAAATTCCTGTTCCTCCATAGCCAATATGCCTAACCCTAACATCAAGTATGCTCAGTTAATTCATATATTCAAAAAATAAAGATAAGGCTACCAATTCAAAGTAATCAGAATAACTCATAATTTAACTCAAGACCTTGTGCATCTTACTACTTCTTTTTCAAAATTTTTTTCTTTTTTTGAGCTTGATATGTGGTGCGCGAAATTGTGAACAATACTTTTTCACAACTCTCATAATCCCCGGTCATGAGCCCCAAAAACTTGGTAGCTCAATACCATGGCATTACACAACTTCGCACAACTAACCAGCAAGTGCACTGGGTCGTCCAAGTAATAAACCTTACGCGAGTAAGGGTCGATCCCACGGAGATTGTTAGTATGAAGCAAGCTATGGTCATCTTGTAAATCTTAGTCAGGCAAACTCAAATGTATAATGGTGATGAACGCATAAACATAAAGATAAAGATAGAGATACTTATGTAATTCATTGGTAGGAACTTGATGACAAGTCATCATATACCCATTTTTCAAGCTTATTTCACTTGTTTTGTTAGCATTTATGCACTTTCTTGCATCCTAAGTAAGTGATTTGGAGTGAAAATGTATAACTTCTCTAAATCAAGCAACCACCATGGAATTAATGTTAAATCATGAGGTTTAAGCTAATTTTAATTGAATTTTAATTGATTTATAAACCTCTTGAATTTAGTGATACTTGGAGTGGTTGTTTTGGTTTATTGTAGGTGAAGAAAAGAAAAGAAAAGGAAAAGCGTGGCCTAAGAAGTGTAGCCAAGAAAAGGAAAGCATGGCCGAATCAATAAGAAGCGTGCCGCATGCTAAGGGAGAAGCAACATTGCCCTCCACAAGGGCAGAATGCCCTCTAGGAGGGCAGCATTA
>NC_029778.3:35258651-35260746 GCF_000817695.3 Arachis duranensis | reverse complement strand
AATTCATTTCTTCACCAAATCAAAAGCCCATCCAAATCCCAAAATCCAAGAATAGAAAGTGTATAAATAGAAGCTAGTTTGATGTAATTAGGATCTTTGAATTTTTTGATCTTTCTTTTGAATTTTTACCTTTTGACTTACTTTTGTCTTAGCCTTTGAATTTGCACTTTCTTTGAGCTTTCTTGAGAGACTTGTCCGAGCACTAAGAGGATCAAGGGAGACTTGACTGATCTCCTTCCTCATTCTTACTTGGGCAATTCTACTCTTTTGTTTCTGAGTTTTGGGTGTGTGAAATTGAGGAAATTCTGTCTCAATTCCTATTCAAGCTCTTTTCAATTTGTTTTCTGCATAATTGAATCTGATTTCTATTCTTCTACTGCTTTCTCTTCTAATTCTTGTCAATTGCTTTGTTATTTTGGATCTAGGAAGGCTAATAGAGATCTAGGCTCTGCTACCTAGTTTCTTGAGACCTGAGACCCAATTTTACTTTTGGTTCTTCTGTGAACCTTTACTGCACTTTAATTTCCTTGCTGTTTAAATTTCTGTTTGCATCCAATTCAATTTCTGCTATCTTCATTACTGCAATTTACTTTTCTTTTGTTAAGATCTTGCAATCCCACTCCTTAATTCCCTTTTATCTTCTAGCAATTTATCTTTCTTGCCATTTAAGTTACTGCAATTTAAGTTTCTTGTACTTTAAGTTTCAGTCATTTACTTTCTTGCTCTTTAAGATTCTGCAAATTTACAATTCTGTTCTTTAATTTACTGCACTTCTCCCTTCCCTCTTTACATTTACTGTCATTTACTTCTTGTTAAACACAAATCACTCAACCAAAACTTGATTCGCTTGACTAAATCACCCACTAAACTAAAATTGCTCAATCCTTCAATCCCTGTGGGATCGACCTCACTCATGTGAGTTATTATTACTTGATGCGACCCGGTACACTTGCCGGTGAGTTTTGTGTTGGATCGTTTTCCACACATCAAGTTTTTGCCAAAAACTTGATGGTGTTTTTGTGGAAAAATGAATTTCCAACACACATAGAACTCACCGACAAGTGTACCGGGTCGTATCAAGTAGTAAAACTCACTTAGAGTGAGGTCGATCCCACAGGGATTGATGGATCAAGCAACTTTAGTGGGTGATTAGTTTAGTCAAGCTAACATTGAGTGAATTGTGTGAAGTGTAGCCAACAGAAAGTAAATGGCAGAAATCTTAAAGATGCAGAAAGTAAATTGGCAAGTAACTTAAAGAGCAAGAAATGTAAATTGTAAGAATCTTCAATGACAAGAAATGTAAATTGCATTAAATGTAAATGGGGAGTGGGTGCTGGAAATTAAAGGAAGCAATAAATCAAGCAACTGAAAATTTAAATTGTAGGCAGAATAAAAGGATTTTGGGAGCTGGGATTCAAGAAATTCAAGAAGAGAATGTAAGGAGTAATCAAGCAGAAAAGTAACTTGCAACAAATCTTAAACAGAAAGCAGAATTGCTTGAAGAAGCAAACAGAAATTAAATTCAGTTTAATTGCCAAATGAGATTGAAGATCTCAGGAAATCAAAGAGACTAGAAAACAAGTCTAGATCTCAATTCCTTCCTTGATCCAACCAAGAACAATTGCAGAAGAGAAGAAAGATGAAAACAGTGAAAGAAACTTCAGATCCAATTTCTCAATTTCCTCAATTATGCAGAAGAACACAAATGAATTTCAGATCAAAGATTGGAATAGAATTCCTCCAACCTCAATCCAAAATTTCAAAACAAGAGAAAGACTAAAGAGAGAGCTCTCTAATGGAGCAAGCCTCTTTTCTATTTCTAATGGAGCTCTCCCCTAGTGAGATGGAATTGATGCCTTTATATAGGCTTTACAAAATAAAAAATGAAAATGAAATAAAAACAAATTACAAAAATGAAAATCCTAATTTAATTGATCCATGTGCCTTTGAGTCATGTTGAGTGGGCTTTGCTTGCTTTGGAATTGAGGAAAAATGGGTTTGGTTGGCCTTGATTCAATTTGTTGAAGAATTGAATTAAATTGAATTTTGGTTGATTTTGGCCCATGTTGCTCCCAGGAGGCTGCCCTGCCCTTGT
>NC_029778.3:35257926-35258621 GCF_000817695.3 Arachis duranensis | reverse complement strand
CCTGCCCTTGTGGAGGGCAGGGCAGGATTTGGTGCGTGCGTCCTTGGTGCTAGCGTGGTGTGGGCTTGGAGTGTGAAGATGCTGCCCTGCCCTTGCGGAGGGCAGGGCAGAAAAATCTGGTGCGCCAATTTGGTGCTTGTGCGTGCTACTGGTGCTGCCGAAGCCTTCCTTGGTGTGCCAATCTGGTGCGTGTGTGTGCACCACAAAATGCTGCCCTGCCCTCGCGGAGGGCAGGGCAGTGTTTCCAAAAGATGAAGTTCCAAGTTCGAAACTTGGTGGATGCACACGCTACTCCTTTTCCTTGGTTTATTTTTGCTTATTTTTGGCCCTTAAAGATGCCTTTCGTTCCTGCCTCAATTGGACGCCAAATATGGATTTCTATATATCGTTGGAAAGCTCTGAATGTCAGCTTTCCAACGCAACTGGAAGCACATCAATCGGACGTCTGTAGCTCAAGTTATAGCCCTTTGAAGGAGGCATGGTCATGCTGTGAGCGCCCAGATTTTACCTTAGCGAAATTCTTGCTTCCAATCCTCAATGTGCATCACGATTCTGCCCTGCCCTTGGCAAGAGCAGGGCAGTGTGCGTGCTGGCTGCTTCCTTCCTTGATTTGGTCATGGGCCACGCTTTTAAAAGCGTGGCCTAAGGCTCCAAAGTGTACCCAACTTCAAAATGTACCCCAAAGCTCTTTTTTT
>NC_029778.3:35254222-35255556 GCF_000817695.3 Arachis duranensis | reverse complement strand
CTTGCCAAGGTAGAGGACTTGTCCGCCACCTTATAGAGTTCTTGGGCTATAACCTCATGAACCTCTATTTCTTCTCCAATCATGATGCTATGGATCATGATAGCCCGGTCTATGGTAACTTCGGACCGGTTGCTAGTGGGAATGATTGAGCGTTGTATAAACTCTAACCATACTCTAGCCACGGGCTTGAGGTCATGCCTCCTTAATTGAACCGGCTTTCCTCTTGAATCTCTCTTCCATTGGGCGCCCTCTTCACATATGACTGTGAGGACTTGGTCCAACCTTTGATCAAAGTTGACCCTTCTAGTGTAAGGATGTTCATCTCCTTGCATCATAGGCAAGTTGAACGCCAACCTTACACTCTCCGGACTAAAATCCAAGTATTTCCCCCGAACCATAGTAAGATAATTCTTTGGATTCAGGTTCATACTTTGGTCATGGTTCTTGGTGATCCATGTATTGGCATAGAACTCTTGAACCATCAAGATCCCGACTTGTTGAATGGGGTTGGTAAGGACTTCCCAACCTCTTCTTCGGATCTCATGTCGGATCTCCGGATATTCACCCTTTTTGAGTGAAAAAGGGACCTCGAGGATCACCTTCTTTCACTCTTTTTGAGTTTGAAAGGGACCTCGGGGATCACCTTCTTCAAGGCCACAACTTTCATAGAAGTGGTCTTGATGCACCCTTGAGATGAATCTCTCCATCTCCCATGACTCGGAGGTGAAAACTTTTGCCTTCCCTTTCCTTTTTCTAGAGGTTTCTCCGGCCTTGGATGCCATAATGGTTATGGAAAAATGAGAAAGCAACACTTTTACCACACCAAACTTCAAATGTTTGCTCGTCCTCGAGCAAAAGAAGAAAGAAGAGAGTAGAAGAAGAAGAAATGAGGAGAAAGGGAATGGCTTTGTAATCGGCCAAAGGCGAGAGATGGTGTTTAAGGTGTGTGAAAATGAAGGAGTGAATGAGGGTTTATATAGGAGAGGAGGAGGGGGTAGGGTTCGGTTAAAGAGGGTGGGTTTGGGTGGGAAAGTGGTTTGAATTTGAATGGTGAGGTAGGTGGGGTTTTATGAAGGATGGATGTGAGTGGTGAAGAGAAAGATGGGATTTGATAGGTGAGGGGTTTTTGGGGAAGAGGTGTTGCGGTGATTGGTGAAGAAGAGAGAGAGTGGTAGGGTAGGTGGGGATCCTGTGGGTCCACAGATCCTGAGGTGTCAAGAAAAAGTCATTCCTGCACCAAATGGCAAGAGGTTTGGGGAAGAGGTGTTGAGGTGATTGGTGAAGAAGAGAGAGAGTGGTAGGGTAGGTGGGGATCCTGTGGGGTCCACAGATGC
>NC_029778.3:35253484-35253999 GCF_000817695.3 Arachis duranensis | reverse complement strand
ACGCCCAGAATGGTGCCAGACTGGGTGTTAAACGCCCACCAGCTAACCTCACTGGCGTTTAAACGCCAGTGGGTGCGTCCTTCAGGGTGTGCTGTTTTTCTTCCTGTTTTTCATTCTGTTTTTGCTTTTTTCATTAATTTTGTGAGTTCTTATGATCATCAACCTACAAAAAAGATAAAATGACAAAAGAAAATAGTTAATTATAAAACATTGGGTTGCCTCCCAACAAGCGCTTCTTTAATGTCATTAGCTTGACAGAGGTCTCTCATGGAGCCCCACAGATACTCAGAGCTGTGTTGGGACCTCCCAACACCAAACTTAGAGTTTGAATGTGGGGGTTCAACACCAAACTTAGAGTTTGGTTGTGGCCTCCCAACACCAAACTTAGAGTTTGACTGTGGGGGCTCTGTTTGGCTCTGTTTTGAGAGAATCTCTTCATGCTTCCTCTCCATGATGATAGAGGGATATCCTTGGGCTTTAAACACCAAGGATTCTTCATTCACTTGAATGATCAA
>NC_029778.3:35252872-35253384 GCF_000817695.3 Arachis duranensis | reverse complement strand
TGCCAAGGATGATGGATTCATCCATGCACTTCCCAGTCTCTAGGACTATGAAATTAGCAGGGATGTAATGGTCTTCAACTTTGACCAGAACATCCTCTATAAGTCCATAGGCTTGTTTTCTTGAATTATCTGCCATCTCTAGTGAGATTTTTGCAGCTTGCACCTCAAAGATCCCTAGCTTCTCCATTACAGAGAGAGACATGAGGTTTACACTTGACCCTAAGTCACACAAGGCCTTCTTAAACATCATGGTGCCTATGGTACAAGGTATTGAAAACTTCCCAGGATCCTGTCTCTTTTGAGGCAGTTTCTGCCTAGACAAGTCATCCAGCTCTTTGGTGAACAAAGGGGGTTCATCCTCCCAAGTCTCATTTCCAAATAACTTGTCATTTAGCTTCATGATTGCTCCAAGGTATTTAGCAACTTGCTCTTCAGTGACATACTCATCCTCTTCAGAGGAAGAATACTCATCAGAGCTCATGAATGGCAGAAGTAAGTCCAATGGAATCTCT
>NC_029778.3:35252069-35252655 GCF_000817695.3 Arachis duranensis | reverse complement strand
TACTAGGAGGGAGTTCAGTAATTTTCTTGCTCAGCTGACCCACTAGTCCTTCCAAATTTCTAATGGAGGACCTTGTTTCAGTCATGAAACTTTGAGTGGTTTTGATTAGATCAGAGACCATGGTTGCTAAGTCAGAGTTATTCTGCTTAGAACTCTCTGTCTGTGGCTGAGAAGATGATGGAAAAGGCTTGCTATTGCTAAACCTGTTTCTTCCACCATTATTATTATTGAAACCTTGTTGAGGTCTCTGCTGATCCTTCCATGAGAAATTTGGATGATTTCTCCATGAAGGATTATAGGTGTTTCCATAGGATTCTCCCATGAAGGATTATAGGTGTTTCCATAGGGTTCTCCCATGTAATTCACCTCTTCCATTGAAGGGTTCTCAGGATCATAAGCTTCTTCCTCAGATAAAGCTTCCTCAGCACTGCTTGGTGCATTTTGCATTCCAGACAGACTTTGAGAAATCAAATTGACTTGTTGAGTCAATATTTTATTCTGAGCTAATATGGCATTCAGAGTATCAATCTCAAGAACTCCTTTCTTCTGACTAGTCCCATTGTTCACAGGATTTCTTTCAGAAGTG
>NC_029778.3:35250412-35251876 GCF_000817695.3 Arachis duranensis | reverse complement strand
ATTCAGAAAGCATGTCAGAGGGACACTTTCTGATTAATTGTTTGTATCTTTCCCAAGCTTCGTAGAGGGATTCTCCTTCCTTCTGTCTGAAGGTTTGGGCTTCCACTCTAAGCTTACTCAATTTTTGAGGTGGAAAGATCTTTGCCAAGAAGGCATTGACTAGCTTTTCCCAAGAGTCCAGGCTTTCTTTAGGTTGAGAGTCCAACCATGTTCTAGCTCTGTCTTTTACAGCAAAAGAGAAAAGCATGATCCTGTAGATTTCAGGATCTACTCCATTAGTCTTAACAGTCTCATAGATCTGCAAAAATTCAGTTAAAAACTGATAGGAATCTTCTGATGGAAGTCCATAGAATTTGCAGTTCTGTTGCATTAGAGCAACTAGTTGAGGTTTCAGCTTAAAATTGTTTACTCCAATGGTAGGGATTGAGATGCTTCTTCCATCAAATTTGGAAGTAGGTGTAGTATAGTCACCAAGTTAGAAGTCGGGAGTAGGTGCAGTAAAGTCACCCAGCACCTTCCTTGCATTGTTGGCATTGTTGTTGTTTTCGGCTGCCATGTGTTCTTCTTCTTTGAAGAATTCGGTCAGGTCCTCTAAAGAGAGTTGTGCTTTGGCTTCTCTTAGCTTTCTCTTCAAGGTCCTTTCAGGTTCGGGATCAGGCTCAACAAGAATGCCTTTGTCTTTGCTCCTGCTCATAAGAAAGAGAAGGGAACAAGAAAATGTGGAATCCTCTATGTCACAGTATAGAGATTCCTTGGAGTGTCAGAGGAAAAGAAGAGTAGAAGACAGAAGTAGAAAATTCGAACTTAACAAAGGAGATGGAGTTCGAATTTTGCATTAAGGGATAGTGTTAGTCCATAAATAGATGGATGTGAGAAGGAGGGAAGTGATTTTCGAAAATTAAGTGAAAAATTTTGAAAACATTTTTGAAAAACATTACTTAATTTTCGAAAATGAAAATGGAAAAGAAATCAAGTGATTTTTGAAAAAGATTTTGAAATTAGAAATCAAAAAGATTTGATTGAAAACTATTTTGAAAAAAAAGATATGGTTAAGAAGATATGATTGATTTTTAAAAAAATGTGATTGAGAAGATATGATTTGAAAAACATTTTAAAAAGATTTGATTTTGAAAATTAAAAACTTGACTAACAAGAAAAGATATGATTCATACATTAAACCTTTCTCAACAGAAAAGGCAACATACTTGAAATGTTGAATCAAATCATTAATTGATAGTAAGTATCTTTAAAGATGGAAAGAGATTGATTTTGAAAAAGATTTGATTGAAAAATTGATTTGAAAAAGATTTGGTTTTGAAAAGATTTTGAAAACTTAAAAAAAATTTGATTTGAAAACAAAATCTTCCCTTCTAGCCATCCTGGCGTTAAACGCCCAGAATGGTGCACATTCTGGCGTTTAACGCCCAAAATGCTACCCTTTTGGGCGTTAAACGCCCAACCAGG
>NC_029778.3:35239321-35243296 GCF_000817695.3 Arachis duranensis | reverse complement strand
AGTGATTCTTTTGCGTCTGTCACTAACGCCCAGCCTTCAGGAGTTTGAAGCTCGTCACAGTCATTCAATCATTGAATCCTACTCAGAATACCACAGACAAGGTTTAGACCTTTCGGATTCTCTTGAATGCAGTCATCAATTCTAGCTTATACCACGAAGATTCCAGTTAAGGGATCCAAGAGATATCCACTCAATCTAAGGTAGAACGGAGGTGGTTGTCAGGCACACGTTCATAGGTGAGAATGATGATGAGTGTCACGGATCATCACATTCATCAAGTTGAAGAACAAGTGATATCTTAGAACAAGAACAAGTTGAATTGAATAGAAGAACAATAGCAATTGCATTAATACTCGAGGTACAATAGAGCTCCACACCTTAATCTATGGTGTGTAGAAACTCCACCGATGAAAATACATAAGAACAAGGTCTAGGCATGGCCGTGAGGCCAGCCTCTCAATGATCTAAGATAGCATAAGAATAAAGATAGCTACCAAGATGAAAATACAATAGCAAAAGGTCTTATTTATAGAGAACTAGTAGCCTAGGGTTTACAGAGTTGAGTAAATGACATAAAAATCCACTTCCGAGCCCACTTGGTGTGTGCTTGGGCTGAGCATTGAAGCATTTTCGTGTAGAGACTTCTCTTGGAGTTAAACGCCAGCTTTTGTGCCAGTTTGGGCGTTTAACTCCCATTCTTGTGCCAGTTCCGGTGTTTAATGCCGGGCAGTTTTGAGCTGATTTGGAACGCCGGTTTGGGCCATCAAATCTCGGGCAAAGTATGGACTATTATACATTGCTGGAAAGCCCAGGATGTCTACTTTCCAAAGCCAATTGGGTATCTGTAGCTCCAGAAAACCACTTTGAGTGCAGGGAGGTCAGAATCCAACAGCATCTGCAGTCCTTTTTAGTCTCTGAATCAGATTTTTGCTCAAGTCCCTCAATTTCACCCAGAAAATACCTGAAATCACAGAAAAACACACAAACTCATAGTAAAGTCCAGAAAAGTGAATTTTAACTAAAAACTAATAAAAATATATTAAAAACTTACTAAAACATACTAAAAACATACTAAAAATAATGCCAAAAAGCGTACAAATTATCCGCTCATTAGAGACCATAGTTGCTAAGTCAGAGTGGTTCTGCTTAGAATTCTCTGTCTGTTGCTGAGAAGATGATGGAAAAGGCTTGCCATTGCTAAACCTGTTTCTTCCACCATTATTATTGTTGAAACCTTGTTGAGGTCTCTGTTGATCCTTCAATGAGAGATTTGGATGATTTCTCCATGAAGGATTATAGGTGTTTCCATAGGGTTCTCCTATGTATTTCACCTCTTCCATTGAAGGGTTCTCAGGATCATAAGCTTCTTCTTCAAAAGAAGCGTCCTTAGTACTGCCTGGTGCAGCTTGCATTCCAGACAGACTTTGAGAAATCATATTGACTTGCTGAGTCAATATTTTGTTCTGAGCCAATATGGCATTCAGAGTATCAATCTCAAGAACTCCTTTCTTCTGATTCGTCCCATTGTTCACAGGATTCCTTTCAGAAGTATACATGAATTGGTTATTTGTAACCATTTCAATTAGTTTTTGAGCTTCTGTAGGCGTCTTCTTCAGATGAAGAGAGCCTCCAACAGAACTATCCAATGACATCTTGGACAGTTCAGACAGACCATCATAGAAGATACCTATGATGCTCCATTCAGAAAGCATGTCAGAGGGACACTTTCTAATTAATGATTTGTACCTTTTCCAAGCTTCATAGAGGGATTCTCCTTCCTTCTGTCTGAGGGTTTGGACTTTGGTGCACGAAATTGCAATCACACTTTGCAATCCCGCACAACTAACCAGCAAGTGCACTGGGTCGTCCAAGTAATACCTTACGTGAGTAAGGGTCGATCCCACGGAGATTGTCGGCTTGAAGCAAGCTATGGTTATCTTGTAACTCTTAGTCAGGATATCAAAGATTATCAGGATCGATTGTAAAAAGCAAAAGAACATAAAACAGGTACTTGAATTGCAGTGATGGAGAATAGGTTGAGGCTTTGGAGATGCTCTGTCTTCTGAACCTCTGATTTCCTACTGTCTTCTTCTTCAAACACGCAAGGCTCCTTCCATGGCAAGCTGTATGTAGGGTTTCACCGTTGTCAATGGCTACCTCCCATCCTCTCAGTAGAAATGTTCAACGCACCCTGTCACGACACGGCTATCCAGCTGTCGGTTCTCGATCATGTCGGAATAGAATCCAGTGATTCTTTTTCTTCTTATTTGAAGATTTCTGTTAGGTCCTCTACAGAGAGTTGTGCCTTAGCTTCTCTCAGCTTTCGCTTCAAGGTCCTTTCAGGTTCAGGGTCAGCCTCAACAAGAAAGAAAAGAAAACAAGAAAATATGGAATCCTCTACGTCACAGTATAGAGATTCCTTGAGGTGTCAGAGGAAAAGAAAAATAGAAGGCAGAAGTAGAAGAATTCGAACTTATCAAGAGAGATGGAGTTCGAATTGTTCATTGAGGAATAGTGTTAGTCCATAAATAGAAGGATGTGAGAAGAGGGGAAGTAACTTTCGAAAATTAAGTAAAAGATTTAAAAACATTTTGAAAAATACTCATTGATTTTCGAAAACTAAGAGTGGAAAAGAAATCAAGTGATTTTTGAAAAAGATTTTAAAATTAGAAATTAAAAAGATATGATTGAAAACTATTTTGAAAAAGATGTGATTAGGAAGATATGATTGAAAAAGATATAGTTTTAAAAAAGACATGATTGAGAAGATATGATTTGAAAAACAATTTAAAAAGATTTGATTTTGAAAACTAATGACTTGGCTAACAAGAAGAGATATGATTCAAACATTAAACCTTTCTCAATAGAAAAGGCAACATACTTGAATTGTTGAATCAAATCACTAATTGTTAGCAAGTATTTTTGAAAATGGAAAGAAATTGATTTTGAAAAAGATTTGATTGAAAAGATATGATTTGAAAAAGATTTGATTTTGAAAAATATTGAAAACTTGAAAAAAATTTGAATTGAAAACAGAATATTCCCTCTTGTGCCATCCTGGCGTTAAACGCCCAGAATGGTGCACATTCTGGCGTTTAATGCCCAAAACACTACCCTTTTGGGCGTTAAACGCCCAGCCAGGCACCCTGGCTGGCGTTTAAACGCCAGTTTTCCTTCCTTACTGGGCGTTTTGAACGTCCAGCTTTTTCTGTATAATTCCTCTGTTGTATGTTCTGAATCTTCAATTCTCTGTATTATTGACTTGAAAAGACACAAATTAAAAATATTTTTGGATTTTTAATAATGAGGAATAGTCAAAATGCAACTAAAATCAAATAAACAATGGATGCAAGACACCAAACTTAGAGGTTTGTATACTATTGACACTAACAAAATGAGAATGCATATGAGAAACAACAAAACACTCAAGACAAGAGAATTTAAAGATCAGAACAAGGAAATCATCAAGAACAACTTGAAGATTAATAAAGACACATGCATGAATGCAAAAAGAACAGAAATATGCAATTGACACCAAACTTAAAATGAAACACTAGACTCAAACAAGAAATATTTTTGGATTTTATGATTTTGTAATTTTTTTTGTTTTTTTTTTTCGAAAATTAAGTGGAGAAGAAAATAAAGATATCAAAATTCTTAATGAGAATTCTAGGAATCATGCAATGTTAGTCTAAAGCTTTAGTCTAAAGGAATTAGATATGGCCAGTCAGGCTTCAACAGGACATTGCATTCAAGAGCTAAATTGATGAGAATCAATCAGCTTTGGTGATGATAAGAACATCACCTTGAAACACTAGAATTCATTCTTAAGAACTCTGAAAAAAAAAATTACCTAATCTAAGCAACAAGATGAACCGTCAGTTGTCCAAACTCAACAATCCCCGGCAACAGCGCCAAAAACTTGGTGCTGTTGCCGGATCAGAAATTTGGCACTGATGTTACCGGACCAAAAGC
>NC_029778.3:35235931-35236366 GCF_000817695.3 Arachis duranensis | reverse complement strand
AATGCTCTGTCACAGCATGGCTAATCATTTGTCGGTTCTCAATCAGGTTGGAATAGAATCCAGTGATTCTTTTGTGTCTGTCACTAACGCCCATCCTTTAGGAGTTTGAAGCTCGTCACAGTCATTCAATCCTTGAATCCTACTCAGAATACCATAGATAAGGTTTAGACCTTCCGGATTCTCTTGAATGCCGCCATCAATTCTAGCTTATACCACGAAGATTCTGATTAAGGAATCCAAGAGATATCTACTCAATCTAAGGTAGAACGGATGTGGTTGTCAGGCACGCGTTCATAGTTGAGAATATGATGAGTGTCATGGGTCATCACATTCATCCGGTTTAAGAACAAGTGTTATCTTAGAACGGAAGCAAGCATGATTGAATAAGAAACAGTAGTAATTGCATTAATCCATCAAGACACAGCAGAGCTCCTC
>NC_029778.3:35234132-35235694 GCF_000817695.3 Arachis duranensis | reverse complement strand
AGAAAGATCAGGATGTCTACTTTCCAACGCCATTAAAAGCGCGCCAATTGGGCTTTTGTAGCTCCAGAAAATCCACTTTGAGTGCAGGAAGGTCAGAATCCAACAGCATCTGCAGTCCTTTTCAGCCTCTAATTCAGATTTTTGCTCAGATCCCTCAATTTCAGCCAGAAAATACCTGAAATCACAGAAAAACACACAAACTCATAGTAAAGTCCAGAAAAGTGAATTTTAACTAAAAAATAATAAAAATATACTAGAAACTAAGTAAATCATACTAAAAACATACTAAAAATAATGCCAAAAAGCGTATAAATTATCCGCTCATCACAACACCAAACTTAAATTGTTGCTTGTCCCCAAGCAACTGAAAATCAAAATAGAATAAAAGGAAGAGAATATACTATAGGCTCCAAAATATCAAAGAAACATAGTTCCAATTAGATGAGCGGGACTAGTAGCTTTTTGCTTCCGAACAGTTTTGGCACCTCGCTTTATCCTATGAGGTTCAGAATGATTGGCATCCATAGGAACTCAGAATTCAGATAGTGTTATTGATTCTCCTAGTTAGGTATGATGATTCTTGAGCACTGCTACTTTATGAGTCTTGGCCGTGGCCCAAAGCACTCTGTCTTCCAGTATTACCACCGGATACATACATGCCACAGACACATAATTGGGTGAACCTTTTCAGATTGTGACTCAGCCTTGCTAGAGTCCCCAATTAGAGGTGTCCAGGGTTCTTAAGCACACTCTTTTTACCTTGGATCACGACTTTAACCGCTCAGTCTCAAGTTTTCACTTGACACCTTCACGCCACAAGCACATGGTTAGGGACAGCTTGGTTTAGCCGCTTAGGCCAGGATGTTATTCCTGTAGGCCCTCCTATCCACTGATGCTCTGGTGGGCGAAATTGTGATCACTACAACTCCGCACAACTAACCAGCAAGTGCACTGGGTCATCCAAGTAATAAACCTTACGCGAGTAAGGGTCGATCCCACGGAGATTGTTGGTATGAAGCAAGCTATGGTCACCTTGTAAATCTTAGTCAGGCAGACTCAAATGGGTATGGGTGATATATGAATAAAACATAAAGATAAAGATAGAGATACTTATGTATTCCATTGGTGAGAATTTCAGATAAGCGAATGGAGATGCTTGGTCCCTTCCATCTCTCTGCTTTCCTACTGTCATCATCCAATCCTTCTTACTCCTTTCCATGGCAAGCTTATGCAAGGGTTTCACCGTTGTCAGTGGCTACCTCCCATCCTCTCAGTGGAAATGTTCAACGCACCCTGTCACGGCACGGCTATCCATCTGTCGGTTCTCGATCAGGCCGGAATAGAATCCAGTGATTCTTTTGCGTCTGTCACTAACGCCCCGCCCTCAGGAGTTTGAAGCACGTCACAGTCATTCAATCATTGAATCCTACTCAGAATACCACAGACAAGGTTAGACCTTCCGGATTCTCTTGAATGCCGCCATCAGTTCTAGCCTATACCACGAAGACTCTGATCTCACGGAATGGCTGGCTCGGTTGTCAGGCGAGCACTCGGTTGTCAGG
>NC_029778.3:35233566-35233770 GCF_000817695.3 Arachis duranensis | reverse complement strand
TGGTTTGGGCCATCAAATCTTGGGCAAAGTATGGACTATCATATATTGCTGGAAAGCCCAGGATGTCTACTTTCCAACGCCGTTAAGAGCGCGCCAATTGGGCTTCTGTAGCTCCAGAAAATTCACTTCGAGTGCAGGGAGGTCAGAATCTAACAGCATCTGCAGTCCTTTTCAGTCTCTGAATCAGATTTTTGCTCAGGTCCC
>NC_029778.3:35233080-35233367 GCF_000817695.3 Arachis duranensis | reverse complement strand
TAATGCCAAAAAGCGTATAAATTATCCGCTCATCACAACACCAAACTTAAATTGTTGCTTGTCCTCAAGCAACTGAAAATCAAATAAGATAAAAAGAAGAGAATATACTATAGACTCCAAATTATCAATGAAACTTGGCTCCAAATTAGATGAGCGGGACTAGTAGCTTTTTGCCTCCGAACAGTTTTGGCATCTCACTTTATCCTTTGAAATTCAGAATGATTGGCATCTTTAGGAACTCAGAATCCAGATAGTGTTATTGATTCTCCTAGTTAAGTATGATGATT
>NC_029778.3:35229714-35232885 GCF_000817695.3 Arachis duranensis | reverse complement strand
TATCCAGGGTTCTTAAGCACACTCTTTTTGCCTTGGATCACAACTTCATTTCTTTCTTTTTCTTTCTTTTTCTCTTTCTTTCTTTCTCTTTCTCTTTTTTTTATTTTGTATTCACTGCTTTTTCTTGCTTCAAGAATCATTTTTATGATTTTTCAGATCCTCAGTAACATGTCTCCTTTTTCATCATTCTTTCAAGAGCCAACAATTTTAACATTCATGAACAACAAATTCAAAAGACATATGCACTGTTCAAGCATACATTCAGAAAACAAAAAGTATTGTTACCACATCAAACTAATTAAGCTAGTTTTAAAGATGAATTCGAAATCCTGTACTTCTTGTTCTTTTGTGATTAAAAACAGTTTTCATTTAAGAAAGGTGATGGATTCATAGGACATTCATGGCTTTAAGGCATAGACACTAAGACACTAATGATCATAAGACACAAACATAGACAACATAAGCATGAAAATTTCGAAAAACAAGACAATAAAGAACAAGGAGATTAAAGAACGGGTCCACCTCAGTGATGGCGGCTTGTTCTTCCTCTTGAAGGTCTTATGGAGTGCTTGAGCTCCTCAATGTCTCTTCCTTGTCTTTGTTGCTCCTCTCTCATGATTCTTTGGTCTTCTCTAATTTCATAGAGGAGGATGGAATGTTCTTGGTGCTCCACCCTTAGTTGTCCCATGTTGGAACTCAATTCTCCTAGGGAGGTGTTCAGTTGCTCCCAATAGTCTTGTGGAGGAAAGTGCATCCCTTGAGGTATCTTAGGGATTTCATGATGAGTGGGATCTCTTGTTTGCTCCATCCTTTTCTTAGTGATGGGCTTGAGGTCATGCCTTCTCAGTTGAACCGGCTTTCCTCTTGAATCTCTCTTCCATTGAGCGCCCTCTTCACAAATGTCTGTGAGGACTTGGTCCAACCTTTGATCAAAGTTGACCCTTCTTCATGGCCACAACTTCATAGAAGTGGTCTTGATACACCCTTGAGATGAATCTCTCCATCTCCCATGACTCGGAGGTGAAAGCTTTTGCCTTCCCTTTCCTCTTTCTAGAGGTTTCTCCGGCCTTGGATGCCATAAATGGTTATGGAAAAACGAAAAGCAATGCTTTTACCACACCAAACTTAAAAGGTTTGCTCGTCCTCGAGCAAAAGAAGAAAGAAGAGAGTAGAAGAAGAAGAAATAAAGGAGATGGAGGGGGCTTTGTGGTTCGGCCAAAAGGGGAAGAAGTAGTGTTTAGGTTGTGTGAAAATGAAGGAGTGAACAAAAGGGGAAGAAGTAGTGTTTAGGGTGTGTGAAAATGAAGGAGTGAAGATGGGTTTATATAGGGGTGAGTGGAGGGGTAGGGTTCGGCCATTATGGGTGGTGGGGTTGGTGGGGATCCTGTGGGGTCCACAGATCCTGAGGTGTAAAGGAAAAGTCATCCCTGCACCAAATGGTGTGCAAAAATGCACTTTGCGCCAATTCTGGCGTTAAACGCCGGGCTGGTGCCCATTTCGGGCGTTTAACGCCAGGTTCTTGCCCTTTCCTGGCGTTTAACGCCAGTCTGGTGCCCCTTTCTGGCGTTAAACGCCCAGAATGGTGCCAGACTGGGCGTTAAACGCCCATCTGCTAGCCTTACTGGCGTTTAAACGCCAGTAGGTTCTTCCTCCAGGGTGTGCTATTTTTCTTCCTATTTTTCATTCTGTTTTTGCTTTTTCAATTGATTTTGTGACTTCTCATGATCATCAACCTACAGAAAACATAAAATAACAAAGGAAAATAGATAAAATATAACATTAAGTTGCCTCCCAACAAGCGCTTCTTTAATGTCAGTAGCTTGACAGAGGGCTCTCATGGAGCCTCACATTTTCTCAGAGCAATGTTGGAACCTCCAGATTCATCCATGCACTTCCCAGTCTCTAGGACTATGAAATCAGTAGGGATGTAATGGTCTTCAATCTTTACCAAAACATCCTCTACAAGTCCATAAGCTTGTTTCTTTGAATTGTCTGCCATCTCTAGTGAGATTCTTGCATCTTGTACCTCAGAGATCCCTAGCTTCTCCATTACAGAGAGAGGCATGAGGTTTACACTTGACCCTAAGTCACACAGAGCCTTCTTGAAGGTCATGGTGCCTATGGTACAAGGTATTGAGAACTTCCCAGGATCTTGTCTCTTTTGAGGTAATTTTTGCCTAGACAAGTCATCCAGTTCTTTGGTGAGCAAAGGAGGTTTGTTCTCCCAAGTCTCATTTCCAAATAACTTGTCATTTAGCTTCATGATTGCTCCAAGGTATTTAGCAACTTGCTCTTCAGTGACATACTCATCCTCTTCAGAGGAAGAATACTCATCAGAGCTCATGAAAGGCAGAAGCAAGTCCAATGGAATCTCTATGGTCTCATTTTGAGCCTCAGATTTCCATGGTTCCTCATTGGGGAACTCAGTGGAGGTCAGTGCACGCCCATTGAGGTCTTCCTCAGTGGCATTCACTTCCTCTCCTTCCTCTCCAAATTCGGCCATGTTGATGGCCTTGCACTCTCCTTTTGGATTTTCTTCTGTATTGCTTGGAAGAGTACTAGGAGGGAGTTCAGTAACTTTCTTACTCAGCTGTCCCACTTGTGCCTCCAAATTCCTAATGGAGGACCTTGTTTTAGTCATGAAACTTTGAGTGGTTTTGATTAGATCAGAGACCATGGTTGCTAAGTCAGAGTGGTTCTGCTTAGAGTTCTCTGTCTGTTGCTGAGAAGATGATGGAAAAGGCTTGCCATTGCTAAACCTATTTCTTCCACCATTATTGTTGTTGAAACCTTGTTGAGGTCTCTGTTGATCCTTCCATGAGAAATTTGGGTGATTTCTCCATGAAGAATTATAGGTGTTTCCATAGGGTTCTCCCATGTAATTCACCTCTTCCATTGAAGGGTTCTCAGGATCATAGGCTTCTTCTTCAGATGAAGCATCCTTAGTACTGCCATGTGCATTTTGCATTCCAGACAGACTTTGAGAAATCAAATTGACTTGTTGAGTCAATATCTTGTTCTGAGCCAGAATGGCATTCAGAGTATCAATCTCAAGAACTCCTTTCTTTTGATTTGTCCCATTGTTCACAGGATTCCTTTCAGAAGTGTACATGAATTGGTTATTTGCAACCATTTTAATTAGTTCTTGAGCTTCTGCAGGCGTCTTCTTCA
>NC_029778.3:35228789-35229427 GCF_000817695.3 Arachis duranensis | reverse complement strand
GAAGTCGGGAGTACGTGCAGTAAAGTCACCCAGCACCTTCCTTGCATTGTTGGCATTGTTGTTGTTTTCGGCTGCCATGGATTCTTCTTCTTTGAAGATTTCTGTTAGGTCCTCTACAGAGAGTTGTGCCTTAGCTTCTCTTAGCTTTCGCTTCAAGGTCCTCTCAGGTTCAGGGTCAGCTTCAACAAGAATGCTTTTGTCTTTGTTCCTGCTCATATGAAAGAGAAAAGAACAAGAAAATGTGGAATCCTCTATGTCACAGTATAGAGATTCCTTGAGGTGTCAGAGGAAAAGAAAAATAGAAGGAAGAAGTAGAGGAATTCGAACTTAATCAGATAGAGTTCGAATTGTGCATTGAGAAGGAGTGGTACTCCATAAATAGAAGGATGCGAGAAGAGGGGAAGAGATTTTTCGAAAATTAAGTTAAAAAGATTTTAAAAACATTTTGAAAAATTGATTGATAATTTTTGAAAACTAAAAGTGGGAAAGAAATCAAGTGATTTTTGAAAAAGATTTTGAAAAAAAAATATGATTGAAAACTATTTTTTGAAAAAGATGTGATTAAAAAGATATGATTGAAAAGTTATGGTTTTAAAAAGATGTGATTGAAAAGATATGATTTGAAAACAATTTTAAAA
>NC_029778.3:35227585-35228581 GCF_000817695.3 Arachis duranensis | reverse complement strand
GAAAAGATTTGATTTGAAAAAGATTTGATTTTGAAAAACTTTGAAAACTTGAAAAAAAATTTGCATTGAAAATAGAATCTTCCCTCTTGTGCCATCCTGGCGTTAAACGCCCAGAATGGTGCACATTCTGGCGTTTAACGCCCAATGCACTACCCTTTTGGGCGTTAAACGCCCAACCAGGCACCCTGGCTGGCGTTTAAACGCTAGTCTGTCCTTCTTCACTGGGCGTTTTGAACGCCCAGCTTTTTCTGTGTAATTCCTCTGCTACATGTTCTGAATCTTCAGTTCCCTGTACTATTGACTTGAAAATAGAAACAAGATCAAATAAACAATGCATGCAAGACACCAAACTTAAAATTAGACACTAGACTCAAACAAGAAACATAAAATATTTTTGGTTTTTATGATTTTGTAATTTTTTTTGGATTTTTCGAAAATTAAGTGGAAGAAGAAAATAAAGGTATCAAAATTCTTAATGAGAATTCCAGGGATCATTGCAATGCTAGTCTAAGACTCCGGTCCAGAAATTAGACATGGCTTCACAGCCAGCCAAGCTTTCAAAGAAAGCTCCGGTCCAAAACACTAGACATGGCCAATGGCCAGCCAAGCCTTAGCAGATCATTGCTCCAATAGCAAGATTGATGGAAATCAACAAGCTCTTGTGATGATCAGTTGAAACCTCGGTCCAATAAGATTAGACATGGCTTCACAGCCAGCCAGACTTCAACAGATCATCATGAAACACTAGAATTCATTCTTAAGAACTCTGAAGAAAAATACCTAATCTAAGCAACAAGATGAACCGTCAGTTGTCCATACTCGAAACAATCCCCGGCAACGGCACCAAAAACTTGGTGGGCGAAATTGTGATCACTACAACTCCGCACAACTAACCTGCAAGTGCACTGGGTCGTCCAAGTAATAAACCTTACGCGAGTAAGGGTCGATCCCACGGAGATTGTTGGTATGAAGCAAGCTATGGTCACCTTGTAAATC
>NC_029778.3:35217957-35226734 GCF_000817695.3 Arachis duranensis | reverse complement strand
GTGCCAGTTTGGGCGTTTAACTCCCATTTGGGTGCCAGTTCCAGCGTTTAACGCTGGGATTTCTTAAGGTGACTTTGAACGCCGGTTTGGGCCATCAAATCTTGGGCAAAGTATGGACTATCATATATTGCTGGAAAGCCCAGGATGTCTACTTTCCAACGCCGTTGAGAGCGCGCCAATTGGGCTTCTGTAGCTCCAGAAAATCCACTTCGAGTGCAGGGAGGTCAGAATCCAACAGCATCTGCAGTCCTTTTCAGTCTCTGAATCAGATTTTTGCTCAGGTCCCTCAATTTCAGCCAGAAAATACCTGAAATCACAGAAAAATACACAAACTCATAGTAAAGTCTAGAAAAGTGAATTTTAGCTAAAAACTAATAAAAATATACTAAGAACTCAACTAAAACTACTAAAAACATACTAAAAACAATGCCAAAAAGCGTATAAATTATCCGCTCGTCATGCTCAAAGCCTTGGATCCTTTTTATTACCCTTGCCTTTTGGTTTAAAGGGCTATTGGCTTCTTCTGCTTGTTCTTTCTTTTTCTCTCTTTTTTTTCGTTTTTTTTTTGAATACATTGCTTTTTCTTGCTTCAAGAATCATTTTTATGATTTTTCAGATCCTCAATAACAGTTCTCTTTTCCATCATTCTTTCAAGAGCCAACAATTTTAACATTCTTAAAACAACAAATTCAAAAGACATATGCACTGTTCAAGCATTTATTCAGAAAACAAAAAGTATTGTCACCACATCAAACTAATTCAACTAGTTTCAGAGATAAATTCGAAATCCTGTACTTCTTGTTCTTTTGTGATTAATGCATTTTTTCATTTAAGAGAGGTGATAGCTTCATAGGACATTCATAGCTTTAAGACATGAATTTTAAATTTTTTTAATCATGAATTAAGAACAAAACTCAGAAATAGATATAAGATAAGACTAAAAATTTAGATAGGCTCCTAATGATAGAGGTTATCACAGAGTTAGGACTCAACAACCTTGATTTTGGGAAGTGGATGCTCCCTCAACTTGAGGGGAGAGCTTTTGGCGTTTCATCTCTTGAAGTTCACGCCCCTGCTTCTCTTGTTCCTTCAGCAATTTGCAGAGCATGCAGTTCTGATTCTGCTGTTCTTCCTTAAGTTGCTCCATAGTTTCTTGCAACTTGGTGATGGATGCTTCTAGGCTGGCCCAGTAGTCAATTTCAGGAAATTCAGGGAGGAACTCCTGCGCCCTCTTTTTGATAGAGTTATCTTGCATTTGTCCTTCCATTGACTTCTTGGTGATTGGATGTTCAATGGGTATGAATTCATCTACTCCCATCTTGACCCCAGCCTCTTTACAGAGCAAAGAGATCAAGCTTGGGTACGCCAGTTTGGCTTCAGTGGAATTCTTGTTTGCAATTGTGTAGATCTCACAAGCAATCAGATAATGAACCTCCACTTCTTTTCTAAGCATAATGCAATGAATCATCACTGCTCTCTTGATGGTAACCTCAGAACGGTTGCTAGTGGGTAATATGGAACGCTCAATAAAGTCTAGCCAACCTCTTGCAATTGGTTTGAGGTCTCCCCTCTTGAGTTGGTTTGGGACACCTTTTGAATTGGTTATCCATTTAGTTCCAGGGAGGCATATGTCCTCTAGAACTTGATCCAACCCTTTATCTGCTCTCACCATCCTCCTATTAAAGGATTTAGGATCATCATGCAGTTGAGGTAATTTGAAGACCTCTCTTATTTTGTCCAGATGGAAGTAAATAATTCTCCCTCTGACCATGGTTCTGTAGGTATGAAAAGCAGTTCCAGTCATTCTCTGCTTATTTGTCAGCCACAGATTTGAGTAGAATTCCTGAACCATGTTCCTTCCAACCTTTGTCTCAGGGTTGGTTAGAACTTCCCATCCTCTATTTCGAATTTGCTCTTGGATCTCCGGATATTCATCTTCTTTCAGTTTGAATTTGACTTCCGGGATCACTGACCTCAGACCCATTATTTTGTGGTAATGGTCTGCATGTTCTTTGGTTAAGAACTTCCCTTGACTCCAAAGATTCTTTGGAGTATTCTCTTTTTTGCCTCTTGAATTGGTTTGTTTTCCCTTAGGAGCCATGATCTTGATAAATCTTGGCCTAGTGATCACGGAAAGCACACCAAACTTAGAGGTTTGCTTGTCCTCAAGCAAAAGAAGGCAAAGAGGGGAGAGAGAAGGAGAGCAAATTCGAATGGTGTGGGAATGAGGGTGGCCGAATGTGTTTAAATAGGAGAGGAGGGGAACTATTCGAAAATTTGAAGGAGATTTGAGAAGATTTGGAAAAAATTTGAGGAGATAATTGAGTTTTTTTTTTAAAGAGTCTAGGAAAGAATTTGAAATAGATTTGAAGAAGATTCTAATTTTTTGAGATTGGGGGTAAATAATGAAAATTTGTAATGTGTTTATGGAGAAAGATATGGATCAAAACAAGAAATTTTGAAAAAAAAATTAAAGTGGGACACAAAATCTCCTCCCCGTGCCTATCTGGCATTAAACACCCAGAATGGTATCCATTCTGGCATTTAACGCCCACTTGGTGGCCTATTTGGGCATTTAATGCCCAGCCAGGTATCCTGGCTGGCGTTAAACGCCAGAAATCCCTTCTTCCTGGGTGTTTTGCTAAACGCCCAGGATGCTGCACACCTGGCGTTAAACGCCCAGAATGGTGCCCATTCTGGCGTTTTACGCCCAAAATGGCACAATTACTGGCGTTAAACGCCCAGAATGGTGCCCATTCTGGCGTTTAACGCCCAAAATGCCCCTTACTGGCATTTTTTCGCTAGTAAGCTATTTTTCTCTGCTTTTTGCACTGAATCCTTCTGTAACTCTGTGAATTCCTTTAATTTTGATAAATGCCTTTCAAGAATATATATCAACATCGATTAAACAGAATAGATACCCTTCTAACCACTGGGTTGCCTCCCAGCAAGTGCTTCTTTATTGTCTTTAGCTGGACCTTCACTGATAATCACTCAAGTCTCAGTTTTGTGCATTCTTGCTCAAAGTTGCTTTCAAGATAATGCTTAATCCTCTGTCCATTGACAATGAACTTCTTGTCAGAATCATTATCCTGAAGCTCAACATATCCATATGGTGATACTCCTGTAATCACATATGGACCCCTCCAGCGGGACTTAAGCTTTCTTGGAAACAATCTGAGCCTAGAGTTGAAGAGCAGGACCTTTTGTCCTGGCTCAAAGACTCTGGATGACAATTTCTTGTCATGCCATTTCTTTGCCTTTTCCTTATAGATTTTTGCATTTTCAAAGGCATTGAGTCTGAATTCCTCTAGCTCATTTAGCTGGAGCAATCTTTTTTCACCAGCTAACTTAGCATCCATGTTTAGGAATCTGGTTGCCCAGTAGGCTTTATGTTCCAGTTCCACGGGCAGATGACAGGCCTTCCCATACACCAGTTGGTATGGAGAGCTTCCTATAGGAGTCTTGTATGCTGTTCTGTATGCCCACAGAGCATCATCCAAGCTCTTTGCCCAATCCTTTCTACGGGCAATAACAGTCCATTCCAGGATTCTTTTGAGCTCTCTGTTGGAGACCTCAGCTTGCCCATTTGTCTGTGGGTGATACGGAGTTGCTACTTTGTGGCTAATTCCATATCTAACCATAGCAGAGTACAGTTGTTTATTGCAGAAATGAGTGCCCCCATCACTGATCAGTACTCTGGGATCACCAAACCTGCTGAAGATGTGTTTCTGGAGGAATTTCAGCACGGTCTTAGTATCATTATTGGGTGTGGCAATTGCTTCCACCCATTTAGATACATAGTCTACTGCCACTAGAATATAAGTGTTTGAGTATGATGGTGGGAAGGGACCCATGAAGTCAATTCCCCATACATCAAACAATTCAATCTCTAAGATCCCTTGCTGAGGCATGGCGTAACCATGAGGCAAGTTACCAGCTCTTTGGCAACTGTCACAGTTACGCACAAACTCTCGGGCATCTCTATAGAGAGTAGGCCAGTAGAATCCGCATTGGAGGACCTTGGTTGCTATTCGCTCACCTCCAAAGTGTCCTCCATATTGTGATCCATGGCAATGCCACAGGATTCTTTGTGCTTCCTCTCTGGGTACACATCTGCGGATTATTCCGTCTGCACATCTCTTAAAGAGATAAGGCTCATCCCATAGGTAGTACTTGGCATCAGAAATCAATTTCTTTCTTTGTACTCTGCTGTACTCCTGAGGTATGAACCTCACAGCTTTATAATTTACAATATCTGTAAACCATGGAGCTTCCTGAATGGCAAAGAGTTGCTCATCTGGGAAGGTCTCAGAGATCTCAGTAGAAGGGAGGGACGCCCCAGCTACTGGTTCTAGTCGGGACAGATGATCAGCTACTTGGTTCTCTGTCCCTTTTCTGTCTCTTATCTCTATATCAAACTCTTGCAGAAGCAATACCCACCTTATGAGCCTGGGTTTTGAATCCTGCTTTGTGAGTAAGTACTTAAGAGCAGCATGGTCAATGTACACAATCACCTTTGATCCTACTAAATAGGATCTAAATTTGTCAATGGCATAGACCACTGTAAGTAACTCTTTTTCTGTGGTTGTGTAGTTCTTCTGTGTGTCATTTAGAACACGGCTAGCATAATAAATGACGTGCAGAAGCTTGTTATGCCTCTGTCCCAACACTGCACCAATGGCATGGTCACTGGCATCACACATTAATTCGAATGGTAATGCCCAGTCTGGTGCAGAGATGACTGGTGCTGTGACCAGCTTAGCTTTCAGGGTCTCAAATGCCTGCAGATACTGTGTGTCAAACACAAATGGTGTGTCAGCAGCTAGCAGATTGCTCAGAGGTTTTGCAATTTTCGAAAAATCCTTTATAAACCTTCTGTAGAATCCTGCATGCCCCAGAAAGCTTCTGATTGCCTTAATATTGGCAGGTGGGGATAATTTTTCAATTACTTCTACCTTTTCCTTATCCACCTCTATTCCACTGCTTGAAATTTTGTGCCCAAGGACAATTCCTTCAGTCACCATAAAGTGACATTTCTCCCAGTTTAAAACCAGGTTAGTCTCTTGGCACCTTTTCAGGAAGTGCTAGGTGGTTAAGACAGGAGCTGAATGAATCTCCATATACTGAGAAGTCATCCATGAAGACTTCCAGGAATTTCTCTACCATATCAGAGAAGATGGATAGCATGCATCTCTGAAAGGTGGCAGGAGCATTACACAGACCAAAAGGCATCCTCCTGTAGGCAAACACGCCAGAAGGGCAAGTGAATGCTGTTTTCTCTTGGTCCTGAGGATCTACTGCAATTTGGTTGTAGCCTGAATAGCCAACCAAAAAGCAATAATAATCATGCCCAGCTAGTCTTTCTTGCATTTGGTCTATGAATGGCAAAGGAAAATGATCCTTTCTGGTGGCTGTATTGAGCCTTCTGTAGTCAATACACATGCGCCACCCTGTGACTGTTCTTGTAGGAACCAGTTCATTTTTTTCATTATGAACTACCGTCATGCCTCCCTTCTTGGGGACAACTTGGACAGGGCTCACCCAGGGGCTATCAGAAATAGGATAAATAATCCCAGCCTCTAGTAATTTAGTGACCTCCTTCTGCACCACCTCCTTCATGGCTAGATTTAGCCGCCTTTGTGGTTGGACCACTGGTTTGGCATTATCCTCCAATAGGATCTTGTGCATGCATCTTGCTGGGCTAATGCCCTTAAGATCACTTATGGACCACCCAAGAGCTGTCTTGTGTGTCCTCAGCACTTGAATCAGTGCTTCCTCTTCCTGTGGATTTAAAGCAGAGCTTATAATCATTGGAAAAGTGCCACCCTCTCCCAGAAATGCATACTTCAGGGATGGTGGTAGTGGTTTGAGTTCAGGTTTTGGAGGCTTATCCTCCTCCTGAGGAATTTTCAAAAATTCTTTTGTTTCCTCTGGTTCGTCCTGATCAGGCTGAGCATCCCTGAAGATGTCCTCAAGCTCTGATTCTAGACTTTCAGTCATATTGATCTCTTCCACCAAAGAGTCAATAATGTCAGCGCCCATGCAGTCATTTGGTATGTCTGGATGCTGCATAGCTTTTACAGCATTCAACTTGAACTCATCCTCATTGACTCTTAGGGTTACTTCCCCTTTTTGTACATCAATGAGAGTTCGTCCAGTTGCTAGGAAAGGTCTTCCTAGAATGAGAGTTGCACTCTTGTGCTCCTCCATTTCCAGCACCACAAAGTCAGTTGGAAAGGCGAATGGCCCAACCTTGACAATCATGTCCTCAATTATGCCTGATGGATATTTAATGGAGCCATCAGCAAGTTGGAGGCATATCCGGGTTGGTTTGACTTCTTCAGTCAACCCAAGCTTTCTGATAGTGGATGCAGGTATTAGATTGATACTTGCTCCAAGATCACACAGGGCTATCTTGGTGCAAGCACCTTCTAATGTGCATGGTATCATAAAGCTTCCTGGATCTTGAAGCTTTTCTGGTAAGCTTTTCAGAATGACTGCACTGCATTCTTTAGTGAGAAACACTTTTTCAGTTTCTCTCCAATCCTTCTTATGGCTTAAGATCTCTTTCATGAATTTAGCATAAGAAGGTATTTGCTCAAGTGCCTCTGCAAACGGAATCTTTATTTTAAGAGTCCTCAGATAGTCTGCAAAGCGGGAAAACTGCTTATCCTGTTCCGCTTGGCGGAGTTTCTGTGGATAAGGCATCTTGGCTTTATACTCTTCAACCTTAGTTGCTGCAGGTTTATTCCTTACAGAGGTGGTTGGAGAAGCCTTTTTAGAGGGGTCACTATCAGCACTCTCAGGTGTCGGGTTCCCCTTTTGCGTTTGAACGCCAGGATTGGGTGGAAAATGGGCGTTTAACGCCAACTTTTCCCCCTTTTCTGGCGTTTGAACGCCAAAACTGGGCAGGGAATGGGCGTTTAACGCCAGCTTTCCCTCCCTTTCTGGCGTTTGAACGCCATTAGTATTCCTCTCTGGGCTCTTACTGTCCTCAGAGGGATTTTGGATAGTGGTTTGGCTATCCTCTGTCAATTGTTCCTTTACTGACTTTTTGCTACTTTGAGCAGTGTTATTCAGTGTCTTCCCACTCCTCAGTTGAACTGCTTGGTATTCTTCTGTTATCTGTTTAGATAGCTGCTGTTTTGCCTAATTCAACTGTGATTCCATGTTCTTGTTAGCAGTTTTAGTCTCTTGGAGCATCTCTTTAAATTCTGCTAACTGTTTTATCATCAGGTGTAATTGTTGAGTAAGCTCAACCATCTGTTCTTGAGGATTAGGCTCAGTGGCTAATGCCACAACTTCTTCTTTTGAAGAGGACTCATGGCTAGAGTACAAATGTTGATTTCTAGCAACAGTATCTATAAGCTCTTGAGCCTCTTCAATAGTCTTCCTCATATGTATAGATCCATCAGCTGAGTGGTCTAGAGACATTTGAGCTTTTTCTGTCAGCCCATAGTAAAAGATGTCCAACTGTACCCACTCTGAAAACATTTCAGAGGGGCATTTTCTCAGCATACCTCTATACCTCTCCCAGGCATTATAGAGGGATTCATTATCCTCTTGTTTAAAGCCTTGGATGTCTAGCCTTAGCTGTGTCATCCTTTTTGGAGGGTAAAAGTGATTCAGGAATTTGTCTGATAATTGTTTCCATGTCTTTATGCTTGTTGTAGGTTGATTATTCAACCACTTCTTAGCTTGGTCTCTTACAGCAAATGGAAACAATAATAATCTGTAGACATCCTGATCCACCTCTTTATCACGTACTGTGTCAGCAATTTGTAAGAACTGTGCCAGAAACTCAGTAGGTTCTTCCTGTGGAAGACCGGAATACTGGCAATTTTGCTGCACCATGATAATGAGTTGAGGGTTTAGCTCAAAGCTGCTTGCTTTGATGGGAGATATACAGATGCTACTCCCATATGCAGCTGTAATGGGGTTGGCATATGACCCCAGAGTCCTTTTGGACTGTTCATTCCCATTTATGTCCATATTGGAGAAAAGAGAATTGATGTGAATAGTAATCAAGATATATATGTATATATATTTTTTTGAAAAGAGGAGAGATAAAAACAACAAAGAGACACCAAACTTAAAATTTTTCAGAAAATCAAACATGAATTTTCGAAATTTTAAAGAAAAACACAAAGAAGACACCAAACTTAGAATTTTTAAAGATAAAAAAGGGACTAAGGACTTGCAAATTCGAAAATTAAAAGAAAAACAAAAGCATGCAATTGACACCAAACTTAAAATATGAAATTATACTCAAATAAAAGACTCTAAACCAACAAAAACAAAACGGTCCTAATCTAAGCAACAAGATAAGCCGTCAGTTGTCCAAACTCGAACAATCCCCGGCAACGGCGCCAAAAACTTGGTGCATGAAATTGCAATCACACTTTGCAATCCCGCACAACTAACCAGCAAGTGCACTGGGTCGTCTAAGTAATACCTTATGTGAGTAAGGGTCGATCCCACGGAGATTGTCGGCTTGAAGCAAGCTATGGTTATCTTGTAACTCTTAGTCAGGATATCAAAGATTATCAGGATTGATTGTAAAAAGCAAAAGAACATAAAACAGGTACTTGAATTGCAGTGATGGAGAATAGGTTGAGGCTTTGGAGATGCTCTGTCTTCTGAACCTCTGCTTTCCTACTGTCTTCTTCTTCAAACACGCAAGGCTCCTTCCATGGAAAGCTGTATGTAGGGTTTCACCGTTGTCAATGGCTACCTCCCATCCTCTCAGTGGAAATGTTCAACGCACCCTGTCA
>NC_029778.3:35217394-35217812 GCF_000817695.3 Arachis duranensis | reverse complement strand
TAAGGTAGAACGGAGGTGGTTGTCAGGCACACGTTCATAGTTGAGAATGATGATGAGTGTCACGGGTCATCACATTCATCCGGGTTAAGAACAAGTGATATCTTAGAACGGAAGCAAGCATGATTGAATAAGAAACAGTAGTAATTGCATTAATCCATCAAGACACAGCAGAGCTCCTCACCCCCAACCATGGGGTTTAGAGACTCATGCTGTAGAAGATACAATGAGAAACGTGTAAAGTGTCATGAGGTACTGGTGGACGAAATTGTGATCACTGTTCTTTGATTTGCATTTTTGTTGTGTTGTGGAATTTAGGATTAATATGCTCTTAGGGCATTGTTTATTTTCACAACTTCGTTCAACTAACCAGCAAGTGTACTGGGTCGTCCAAGTAATAAACCTTACGTGAGTAAGGGTC
>NC_029778.3:35215472-35216769 GCF_000817695.3 Arachis duranensis | reverse complement strand
ACGAATGAATATCTTGGAATAAGAATAAAAGAGAATTGAATAAAAGATAATAGAATTTCATTAATACTTGAGGTACAGCAGAGCTCCACACCCTTAATCTATGGTGTGCAGAAACTCCACTGTTGAAAATACATAAGCAAGAGGTTCAGGCATGGCCGAATGGCCAGCCCTCCTAAACGTGATCACAGGACTCAAAATACAATCCAGGATCTACGTGGTCAACAAGACCTCTAATATAATAGATAAATGTTCTATTTATAATAAACTAGCTCCTAGGGTTTTCATGAGTAAGTAATTGATGCATAAATCCACTTCCGGGGCCCACTTGGTGTATGCTTGGGCTGAGCTTGATCAATCCACGAGTAGAGGCATTTCTTGGCGTCAAACTCCAGGTTATGACGTGTTTTGGGCGTTCAACTCCGGATCATGACGTTTTTCTGGCGTTTAACTCCAGACAGCAGCATGAACTTGGCGTTTAACGCCAAGTTACGTCGTCATTCTTCGAATAAAGTATGGACTATTATATATTTCTGGAAAGCCCTGGATGTCTACTTTCCAACGCCGTTGAGAGCGCGCCAATTGGAGTTCTGTAGCTCCAGAAAATCCATTCCGAGTGCAGAGAGGTCAGATTCCAACAACATCAGCAGTCCTTTTGTCAGCCTTTTTCAGAGTTTAGCTCAAATCCCTTAATTTCAGTCAGAATTTACCTGAAATCACAGAAAAACACACAAACTCATAGTAAAGTCCAGAAATGTGAATTTAACATAAAAACTAATAAAAACATCACAAACTCATAGTAAAGTCCAGAAATACAATTTTTGCATAAAAACTAATAAAAGTATAATAAAAGTAACTAAAATATACTAAAAACTATGTAAAAACAATGCCAAAAAGCGTATAAATTATCTGCTCATCACAACACCAAACTTAAATTGTTGCTTATCCCCAAGCAACTGAAAATCAAAATAGGATAAAAAGAAGAGAATATACTATAGAGTCCAAAATATCAATGACTATTAATTTAATTAGATGAGCGGGACTTGTAGCTTTTTGCTTCTGAACAGTTTTGGCATCTCACTTTTTCCTTTGTAGTTCAGAGTGATTGGCTTCTCTAGGAACTTAGAATTTCAGATAGTGTTATTGACTTTCCTAGTTTAGGCATGTTGATTCTTGAACACAGCTACTTTATGAGTCTTGGCCTTGGCCCTAAGCACTTTGTCTTCCAGTATTACCACCGGATACACAAATGCCACAGACACATAACTGGGTGAACCTTTTCAGATTGTGACTCAGCTTT
>NC_029778.3:35212449-35215216 GCF_000817695.3 Arachis duranensis | reverse complement strand
CTTTCGCCAAATTTTTTTTTTGCTGCTTTTTCTTGCTTCAAGAATCAATTTCATGATGTTTTTCAGATCATCAATAACATTTCTCTTTGTTCATCATTCTTTCAAGAACCAACAATTTTAACACTCATAAACAACAATATCAAAAGACATATGCACTGTTCATTCATTCATTCAGAAAACAAAATTTATTGCCACCACATCAATATAATTAAATTAAATTCACTAATAATTTCGAAAATTATGTACTTCTTGTTCTTTTGGATTAAAACATTTTTCTTTTAAGAGAGGTGAAAGACTAATGGATTTTATTCATAGCTTTAAGGCATGGTTACACACTAATGATCATGAAGTAGAGACCTCAATACTAATGATCATGAGGTAGAGACACAAAACATAAACAAACATATAGCATAAAAATAAAAAAACAGAGAGATAAGAATAAGGAAGTTAAGGAATGAGTCCACCTTAGTGAGGTGGCGCCTTCTTTGAAGGTCCAATGGTGCTTTTTGAGCTTCTTTATGTCTTTTCCTTGCTTCTGTTGCATGATCCCTAGTGATTTTGGTGTTTTTAACATTATTTGCTCCCAAAAGTTGTGTGGAGGACAACTTATTCCCTGAGGTATCTCAGGAATCTTCTTGATTTGCAGCCATATGTTCTAACCAACTGAGCTATTCCAGCTTACATATATAAGTCTTTCCATCTCCCAAGACTCGGAGGTGGAAGCTTGTGTCTTCCCTTTGAGGTTTCTCTGGCCTTAGGTGCCATTAATGGTAATGGAAAAGCAAAAAAAAGCTATGCTTTTACCACACCAAACTTAAAATATTGCTCGCCCTCGAGCAAGAATAGAAAGAAGAGAAGAAGAAGAAGAAGATAATGGAGGTGAGTGAGGGGAGATGGATTCGGCTATATGGGTGGGATTGGGTGGGAAAGAGAAGTTAAATTGTAAAGGTAGGTGGGGTGTATGGGGTAGAATGGGTAGCAGCAGGTGGTGAATGAAAAACAGAAGGGGTGATCATGAATGGAAAGAGAGAGGGCGAGGTAGGTCCACAGATCTTGAGGTGTCAAGGAATTCCATCCCTGCACCAAATAGGCATGTAGAATGCCTTGGCACACCATTCTGGCGTTTAAACGCCCATTGGTGCATGTTCTGGGCGTTCAACGCCCATGTGATGCATGTTTCTGGCGTTGAACGCTAGTTTCATGCTTGTTTCTGGCGTTCAGCGCCAGTTTGTCCTCTCTGTGCACCATCCTGGCGTTTAACGCCAGGTTGGTGCTTGTTTTGGGCGTTCAGCGCCAGAATGGTGCTCTGTTCTGGCGTTAAACGCTGGCCAGATGCACCTTCTGGGCGTTGAACGCCAGCACGTGCATCCTCCAGGGTGAAAAATTTTTTTCTTCTGTTTTTGACTCTGTTTTTAATTTTTTTTTTTATTTTTTTCGTGACTCCTCATGATCATGTACCTACTAAAACACAAAAATATCAAAGAAATAAAATAAAATAAAATTAGATAAATAAAATTGGGTTGCCTCCCAACAAGCGCTTCTTTAATGTCAATAGCTTGACAGTGGCTCTCATGGAGCCACAAGGTGATCAGGTCAATGTTGTATAGTTGTCTCCACACCAAACTTAGAGTTTGGATATGGAGTTTGAACACCAAACTTAGAGTTTGGTTGTGGCCTCACAACACCAAACTTAGAGTTTGACTGTGTGGGCTCTTCTTGACTCTGAACTGAGAGAAGCTCTTCATGCTTATTCTCGTTTGTCACAGAGGGATGACCATGTGCTTGAACCACAAGGTATTCCCCATTCAATTGAAGGACTAACTCTCCCCTGTTGACATCTATTACAGCTTCTGCTGTGGCTAGGAAAGGTCTTCCTAGGATGATGCATTCATCATCTTCCTTCCTAGTGTCTAGGATTATGAAATCAGTAGGGATGTAAAGGCCTTCAACCTTTACTAGCACGTCCTCTACTATCCCATGAGCTTCTCTCATGGACTTGTCTGCCAATTATAATGAAAATAAGGCAGGTTGTACCTCAATGATCCCCAGCTTCTCCATTACAGAGAGTGGCATAAGATTTATCCCTGACCCAAGATCACATAGAGCTTTTTCAAAGCTCATGGTGCCAATGGTGCAGGGTATTAAGAACTTGCCTGGATCTTGTTTCTTTTGAGGTAGAGTTTCCTGAATCCAATTATCCAGTTCACTAATGAGCAAGGGAGGTTCACTTTCCCAAGTCTCATTACCAAATAATTTGGCATTCAGCTTCATGATAGCTCCTAGATATTGAGCAACTTGCTCTCCAGTCACATCTTCATCCTCTTCAGAGGATGAATATTCTTCAGAGCTCATGAATGGCAGAAGGAGATTTAATGGAATCTCTATGGTCTCTAGATGAGCCTCAGATTCCTCAGGATCCTTAATAGGAAGCTCCTTCTTGCTTGAGGAACGTCCCAGGAGGTCTTCCTCACTAGGATTTTCGTCCTCCTCATCCTTTGTGTATTCGGCCACTTTGATTAAATCAATGGCCTTGCACTCTCCTTTTGGATTTTCTTCTGTATTACTTGGGAGAATACTAGGAGGAGTTTCAATAACCTTCTTACTCAGCTGACCCACTTGTGCCTCCAAATTTCTAATGGAGGATCTGGTTTCATTCATGAAACTGAAAGTGGCCTTTGACAAATCAGAGACTATATTGGCTAAATTAGAATTATTTTGTTCAGAGTTCTCTGTCTGTTGCTGAGAAGATGATGGATATGGCTTACTA
>NC_029778.3:35211808-35212332 GCF_000817695.3 Arachis duranensis | reverse complement strand
TTTTCTTTAGGTGAATAGATCCACCTGCAGAATGATCAAATGACATTTTCGAAAATTCAGAGAGACCATAATAGAATATATCTAATAGGGTCCATTCAGAAAACATGTCAGATGGACATCTCTTGGTCAACTGCTTGTATCTTTCCCAAGCTTCATAGAGGGATTCACCATCTTTTTGTTTGAAGGTTTGAACATCCACTCTCAGCTTGCTCAGCTTTTGAGGAGGGAAGAACTTATCTAAGAAAGCAGTGACCAGCTTATCCCAGGAGTCCAGGCTATCTTTAGGTTGTGAATCCAACCATATTCTAGCTCTGTCTCTTACAGCAAAAGGGAAAAGCATGAGCCTGTAGACTTCAGGATCAACTCCATTCGTCTTTACAGTCTCACAGATCTGCAAGAATTCAGTCAAAAACTGATAAGGATCTTCAGATGGAAGTCCATAAAACTTGCAGTTTTGTTGCATTAAAGCAACTAGTTGAGGCTTAAGCTCAAAATTATTGGCTCCAATGGCAGGAATGGAGATG
>NC_029778.3:35209973-35211059 GCF_000817695.3 Arachis duranensis | reverse complement strand
TCTCTATGTCACAGTATAGAGATTCCTTTATGTTAATAGAAGAAGAAAGGGGTAGAAGAATGAAGAGGGAGATTCGGATTTTTTGATGAAGAGAGGTGAAGAGAAGTGTTAGTAATTAATTAATTAAATAGAAGAAGATAAGAGAAGAATTCGAAAATAATTTTAAAAGGTGGTTAGTGATTTTCGAAAATTAGAGATAAATGATTGAAATTAAAATTTGAAACAATTAATTAATTAAAAAGAAGTTTTGAAAAAGGGATGAGATATTTTCGAAAATTAGAGAGGGAGAAATAGTTAGATGGTTTTGAAAAAGATAAGAAACAAACAAAAAGTTAGTTAGTTGATTGAAAAAGATTTGAAATCAAATTTTGAAAAAGATAAGAAGATAAGAAGTTAGATAAGATATTTTGAAATCAAATTTTGAGAAAGATAAAATTTTGAAAAAGATAAGATAAAAGATAAAAAGGTTTAATTTTAAAAATTTGAAATTATTTACTTCACTAACAAGAAACTACAAGATAAGATTCTAGAACTTAAAGATTGAACCTTTCTTAACAAGAAAGTAACAAACTTCAAATTTTTGAACCAATCACATTAATTATTAGTGAATTTTCGAAAATTTCAAATAAAGATAAGAAAAAGATTTTGAAAATATTTTGAAAAAGATTTTTGAAATTTTCGAAAAATAGAAAAAATGAAAAAGATATGATTTTTGAAAAAGATTTTAAAAAGATAAGATTTTTAAAATTGAAATTTTGACTTGACTTGTAAGAAACAACTAATTTTTAAAATTTTTTTTTGACCAAGTCAACCCAAAATTTCGAAATTTTGGAGGGAATTAAGGAAAAGATATTTTTGATTTTTGAATTTTTAAGGAAAAACACAAAAATGACCCAAAACATGAAAATTTTGGATCAAGACACAAGATGCATGCAAGAATGCTATGAATGTCAAGATGAACACCAAGAACACTTTGAAGATCATGATGAACATCAAGAACATGATTTTGAAAAATTTTTGATGCAAAGAAAACATGCAAGACACCAAACTTAGAAATCTTTAATGCATGAAAAATATGAATGCAAA
>NC_029778.3:35205345-35207750 GCF_000817695.3 Arachis duranensis | reverse complement strand
ATGCCAGTTTGGGCGTTTAACTCCAATTTTTATGCCAGTTCCAGCGTTAAACGCTGGGAATTCTGAAGCTGATTTACAACGCCGGTTTGGGCCATCAAATCTCGGGCAAAGTATGTACTATTATACATTGCTGGAAAGCCCAGGATGTCTACTTTCCAACGCCGTTGATAGCGCACCAATTGGGCTTCTGTAGCTCCAGAAAATCCACTTCGAGTGCAGGGAGGTCAGAATCCAACAGCATCTGCAGTCCTTTTCAGCCTCTAAATCAGATTTTTGCTCAGATCCCTCAATTTCAGCCAGAAAATACCTGAAATCACAGAAAAACATACAAACTCATACTAAAGTCCAGAAAAGTGAATTTTAACTAAAAACTAATAAAAATATACTAGAAACTAACTAAATCATACTAAAAACATACTAAAAACAATGCCAAAAAGCGTATAAATTATCCGCTCATCAGACTTCCACTCTAAGCTTACTCAATTTTTGAGGTGGAAAGAACTTTGCCAAGAAGGCATTGACTAGCTTTTCCCAAGAGTTCAAGCTTTCTTTAGGTTGTGAATCCAACCATATTCTAGCTCTGTCTCTTACAGCAAAAGGGAATAGCATATGTCTATAGACCTCAGGGTCAACCCCATTAGTCTTGACAGTGTCACAGATTTGCGAGAATTCAGCTAAAAACTGATGAGGATCTTCCAATGGAAGTCCATGGAACTAGAAATTCTATTGCATTAGAGAAACTAGTTGAGGCTTAAGCTCAAAGTTGTTTGCTCCAATGGCAGGGATAGAGATGCTTCTCCCATAGAAGTCGGGAGTAAGTGCAGTAAAGTCGCCTAGCACCTTCCTTGCATTGTTGGCATTGTTGTTGTTTTCGGCTGCCATGGGTTCTTCTTCTTTGAAGATTTCTGTTAGGTCCTCTACAGAGAGTTGTGCCTTAGCTTCTCTTAGCTTTCGCTTCAAGGTCCTTTCAGGTTCAGGGTCAGCCTCAACAAGAATGCTTTTGTCTTTGCTTCTGCTCATATGAAAGAGAAGAGAACAAGAAAACGTGGAATCCTCTATGTCACAGTATAGAGATTCCTTAAGGTGTCAGAGGAAAAGAAAAATGGAAGGAAGAGGTAGAAAATTCGAACTTATCAATGAAAGATGGAGTTCGAATTATGCATTGAGGATGAGTGTTAGTCCATAAATAGAAGGATGTGAGAAGAGAGGAAGAAATTTTCGAAAATAAATGAAAAACATTTTGAAAAATACTAATTGATTTTCGAAAACCAAGGGTGGAAAAGAAATCAAGTGATTTTTGAAAAAATTTTGAAATTAGAAATTAAAAAGATATGATTGAAAACTATTTTGAAAAAGATGTGATTAGGAAGATATGATTGAAAAGTTATGGTTTTAAAAAGATGTGATTGAAAAAATATGATTTGAAAAACAATTTAAAAAGATTTGATTTTAAAAATTAATGACTTGGCTAACAAGAAAAGATATGATTCAAACATTTAAACCTTTCTCAACAGAAAAGGCAACATACTTGAAATGTTGAATCAAATCATTAATTGATAGCAAGTATTTTTGAAAATGGAAAGAAATTGATTTTGAAAAAGATTTGATTGAAAAGATTTGATCTGAAAAAGATTTGATTTTGAAAAAATTTTGAAAACTTGAAAAAAATTTGAATTGAAAACAGAATCTTCCCTCTTGTGCCATCCTGGCGTTAAACGCCCAGAATGGTGCACATTCTGGCGTTAAACGCCCAGAATGGTGCACATTCTGGCGTTAAACGCCCAGAATGGTGCACATTCTGGCGTTTAACGCCCAAAGCATTACCCTTTTGGGCGTTAAATGCCCAGCCAGGCACCCTGCCTGGCGTTTAAACGCCAGTTTGCCTTCCTCACTGGGCGTTTTGAACGCCCAGCTTTTTCTGTGTAATTCCTCTGCTGTATGTTTTGAATCTTCAATTCTCTGTATTATTGACTTGAAAAGACACAAATTAAAAAATATTTTTTGGATTTTTAATAATGAGGAATAATCAAAATGCAACTAAAATCAAATAAACAATGCATGCAAGACACCAAACTTAGAAGTTTGTATACTATTGACACTAACAAAATGCATATGAGAACCAACAAAACACTCAAGACAAGAGAATTTAAAGATCAGAACAAGGAAATCATCAAGAACAATCTTGAAGATCACTGAAGACACATGAATGAATGCAAGAAGAACAAAAACATGCAATTGACACCAAACTTAAAATGAGACTCTAGACTCAACAAGAAACATAAAATATTTTTTGGTTTTTATGATTTTGTAAATTTTTTTTTTGATTTTTTCGAAAATTAAGTGGAAAAGAAAATAAAGATATCAAAATTCTTAATGAGAATTCTAGGAATCATGCAATGTTAGTC
>NC_029778.3:35202737-35204606 GCF_000817695.3 Arachis duranensis | reverse complement strand
CTTGTAGAACAGAAGTGGTTGTCAGTCACTTGTTCATAGGTGAGAATGATGATGAGCGTCACATAATCATCACATTCATCATGTTCTTGGGTGCAAATGAATATCTTAGAACAAGAACAAGCTGAATTGAATAGAAGAACAATAGTAATTGCTTTAATACTCGAGGTACAACAGAGCTCCACACCTTAATCTATGGTGTGTAGAAACTCCACCATTGAAAATACATAAGAAAAAGGTCTAGGCATGGCCGAGAGGCCAGCCCCCAAAACGTGATCAAAAGATTCAAAGATCTAAAGATGAAAATACAATAGTAAAAGGTCCTATATATAGAGAACTAGTAGCCTAGGGTTTACAGAGATGAGTAAATGACATAAAAATCCACTTCCGGGCCCACTTGGTGTGTGCTTGGACTGAGCATTGAAGAATTTTCGTGTAGAGACTCTTCTTGGAGTTAAACGCCAGCTTTGTGCCAGTTTGGGCGTTTAACTCCCATTCTTGTGCCAGTTCCGGCGTTTAACGCCAGGAAGTTTTGAGCTGATTTGGAATGCCGGTTTGGGCCATCAAATCTAGGGCAAAGTATAAACTATTATATATTGCTGGAAAGCCCAGGATGTCTACTTTTCAACGCCGTTGAGAGCCCACCAATTGGGCTTCTGTAGCTCCAGAAAATCCACTTCGAGTGCAGGGAGGTTGATGAGTGGATAATTTATACGCTTTTTGGCATTGTTTTTAGGTAGTTTTTAGTAAGTTCAAGCTACTTTTAGGGATGTTTTCATTAGTTTTTATGTTAAATTCACATTTCTGAACTTTACTATGAGTTTGTGTATTTTTTTGTAATTTCAGGTAATTTCTGGCTGAAATTGAGGGATGATGAGCGGATAATTTGTACGCTTTTTGGCATTGTTTTTAGTATGTTTTTAGTATGATCTAGTTAGTTTTTAGTATATTTTTATTAGTTTTTAGCTAAAATTCACTTTTCTGGACTTTACTATGAGTTTGTGTGTTTTTCTGTGATTTCAGGTATTTTCTGGCTGAAATTGAGGGACCTGAGCAAAAATCTGATTCAGAGACTGAAAAGGACTGCAGATGCTGTTGGATTCTGACCTCCCTGCACTCGAAGTGGATTTTCTGCAGTTATAGAAGCTCAATTGGCGCGCTCTTAACGGCGTTGGAAAGTAGACATCCTGGGCTTTCCAGCAATATATGATAGTCCATACTTTGCCCAAGATTTGATGGCCCAAACCGGTGTTCAAAGTCACCCTCAGAATTCCCAGCGTTAAACGCCGGAACTGGCACAAGAATGGGAGTTAAACGCCCAAACTGGCACCAAAGCTGGTCTCCAAGAAGAGTCTCTACATGAAAATGCTTCAATGCTCAGCCCAAGAACACACCAAGTGGGCCCGAAAGTGGATTTTTATGTCATTTACTCATTCTTAAGCTACTAGTTCTCTATAAATAGGACCTTTTACTATTGTATTTTCATCTTCTGATCTTTGGAATCTTTTGATCTTTAGATCTTTTGATCACTTTGGGAGGCTGGTCATTCGGCCATGCCTAGACCTTGTTCTTATGTATTTTCAACGGTGGAGTTTCTACACACCATAGATTAAGGTGTGGAGCTCTGCTGTACCTCGAGTATTAATGCAATTACTATTGTTCTTCTATTCAATTCCGCTTGTTCTTGTTCTAAGATATCACTTGTTCTTCAACTTGATGAATGTGATGATCCGTGACACTCATCATCATTCTCACCTATGAACGTGTGACTGACAACCACCTCCGTTCTACCTTAGATTGGGTGAATATCTCTTGGATTCCTGATACACGATGCATGGTTGATCGCCTGACAACCGAGTGCTCGCCTGACAA
>NC_029778.3:35198763-35202010 GCF_000817695.3 Arachis duranensis | reverse complement strand
TTTGAAAGCTTGGCTGGCTGTGAAGCCATGTCTAATTCCTGGACCGGAGTCTTAGACTAGCATTGCAATGATTCCTGGAATCCAAATTAAGAATTCTGAAACCTTTATTTTCTATTTCCATATAATTTTCGAAAAATCCAAAAAAATTTTCAAAATCATAAAAAACCAAAAATATTTTATGTTTCTTGTTTGACTCTAGTGTCTAATTTTAAGTTTGGTGTCTTGCATGCATTGTTTATTTGATCTTGGTTCTATTTTCAAGTCAATAGTACAGGGAACTGAAGATTCAGAACATGTAGCAGAGGAATTACACAGAAAAAGCTGGGCGTTCAAAACGCCCAGTGAAGAAGGACAGACTGGCGTTTAAACGCCAGCCAGGGTGCCTGGTTGGGCGTTTAACGCCCAAAAGGGTAGTGCATTGGGCGTTAAATGCCAAAATGTGCACCATTCTGGGCGTTTAACGCCAGGATGGCACAAGAGGGAAGATTTTGTTTTCAAAATCAATTTTTTTTCAAGTTTTCAAAGTTTTTCAAAATCAAATATTTTTCAAATCAAATCTTTTCAATCAAATGTTTTCAAAATCAATTTCTTTCCTTTTTCAAAGATACTTGCTAACAATTAATCATTTGATTGAACATTTTAAGTATGTTGCCTTTTCTGCTGAGAGAGGTTTAATGTTTGAATCATATCTTTTCTTGAAAGCCAAGTCATTAATTTTCAAAATCAATTCTTGTTAGGCAAGTCATTAATTTTTAAAATCAAATCTTTTTTTTTAAATTGTTTTCAAATCATATCTTTTCAATCATATCTTTTTAAAACCATAACTTTTTAATCATATCTTTTTAATCACATCTTTTTCAAAACAGTTTTTAATCATATCTTTTTGATTTCTAATTTTAAAATCATTTTCAAAAATTACTTGATCTCTTTCTCACTCTTGATTTTCAAAAATCAAATTAAAGTTTTTCAAAATATTTTTAAAATCTTTTTTTAATTAATTTTCGAAAAATCTCTTCCCCTCTTCTCACATCCTTCTATTTATGGAGTACCACTCCTTCTCAATGCACAATTCGAACTCTATCTGATTAAGTTCGAATTCCTCTACTTCTTCCTTCTATTTTTCTTTTCCTCTGACACCTCAAGGAATCTCTATACTCTGACATAGAGGATTCCATATTTTCTTGTTCTCCTCTCTTTCATATGAGCAGGAACAAAGACAAAGGCATTCTTGTTGAAGCTGACCCTGAACCTGAAAGGACCTTGAAGCGAAAGCTAAGAGAAGCTAAGGCACAACTCTCTGTAGAGGACCTAACAGAAATCTTCAAAGAAGAAGAACCCATGGCAGCCGAAAACAACAACAATGCAAGGAAGGTGCTGGGTGACTTTACTGCACCTACTCCCGACTTCTATGGAGAAGCATCTCTATCCCTGCCATTGGAGCAAACAACTTTGAGCTTAAGCCTCAATTAGTTTCTCTAATGCAACAGAATTGCAAGTTCCATGGACTTCCATTGGAAGATCCTCATCAGTTCTTAGCTGAATTCTTGCAAATCTGTGACACTGTCAAGACTAATGGGGTTGACCTTGAGGTCTACAGGAGATACAAACATTTGATCAGAAAGTGTCCATCTGATATGCTTTCTGAATGGAGCATCATAGGTATTTTCTATGATGGTCTCACTGAACTATCCAAGATGTCTTTGGATAGCTCTGCTGGAGGATCTCTTCATCTGAAGAAGACGCCTACAGAATCTTAAGAACTAATTGAAATGGTTGCAAATAACCAATTCATGTACACTTCTGAAAGGAATCCTGTGAACAATGGGACAAATCAGAAGAAAGGAGTTCTTGAGATTGATACTCTGAATGCCATATTGGCTCAGAATAAAATATTGACTCAACAAGTCAATTTGATTTCTCAAAGTCTGTCTGGAATGCAAAATGCACCGAGCAGTACTAAGGATGCTTCATCTGAAGAAGAAGCTTATGATCCTGAGAACCCTTCAATGGAAGAGGTGAATTACCTAGGAGAACCCTATGGAAACACCTATAATTCTTCATGGAGAAATCACCCAAATTTCTCATGGAAGGATCAACAGAGACCTCAACAAGGTTTCAACAACAATAATGGTGAAAGAAATAGGTTTAGCAATGGCAAGCCTTTTCCATCATCTTCTCAGCAACAGACAGAGAGTTCTAAGCAGAGCCGCTCTGACTTAGCAACCATGGTCTCTGATCTGATCAAAACCACTCAAAGTTTCATGACTGAAACAAGGTCCTCCATTAGAAATTTGGAGGCACAAGTGGGTCAGCTGAGCAAGAAAGTTACTGAACTCCCTCCTAGTACTCTCCCAAGCAATACAGAAGAAAATCCAAAAGAAAAGTGCAAGGCCATCAACATGGCCGAATTTGGAGAGGCAGGAGAGGAAGTGAACGCCACTGAGGAAGACCTCAATGGGCGTGCACTGACCTCCATTGAGTTCCCAAATGAGGAACCATGGGAATCTGAGGCTCAAAATGAGACCATAGGGATTCCATTGGACTTACTTCTGCCATTCATGAGCTCTGATGAGTATTCCTCCTCTGAAGAGGATAAGTATGTAACTGAAGAGCAAGTTGCTAAATACCTTGGAGCAATCATGAAGCTATATGACAAGTTATTTGGAAATGAGACTTGGGAGGATGAACCCCCTTTGCTCACCAAAGAATTGGATGACTTGCCTAGGCAGAAATTACCTCAAAAGAGGCAGGACCCTGGGAAGTTCTCCATACCTTGTACCATAGGCACCATGACCTTTAAGAAGGCTCTGTGTGACTTAGGGTCAAGTGTAAACCTCATGCCTCTCTCTGTAATGGAGAAGCTAGGGATCTTTGAGGTGCAAGCTGCATGAATCTCACTAGAGATGGCAGACAATTCAAGAAAACAAGCTTATGGACTTGTAGAGGATGTTTTGGTGAAGATTGAAGACCATTACATCCCTGCTGATCTCATAGTCCTAGAGACTGGGAAGTGTATGGATGAATCTATCATCCTTGGCAGACCCTTCCTAGCTACAGCAAAGGCTGTGATTGATGTTGATGGAGGTGAACTGATCATTCAAGTGAATGAAGAGTCCTTTGTGTTTAAGGCTCAAGGATATCCCTCTGTCACCATGGAGAGGAAGCGTGAAGAGCTTCTCTCAAATCAGAGTCAAACAGAGCCCCCACAGTCAAACTCTAAGTTTGGTGTTGGGAGGCCACAACCAAA
>NC_029778.3:35197988-35198660 GCF_000817695.3 Arachis duranensis | reverse complement strand
GCCTGGCGTTAAACGCCAGAAATGGGCACCAGCCCGGCGTTTAACGCCGGAATTGGCTCAAAACGCATTTTTTCATGCCATTTGGTGCAGGGATGACTTTTCCTTGACACCTCAGGATCTGTGGACCCTACAGGATCCCCACCAACCCCACCACCATCTTTCTTCTTCACCCATTCACCAATCACCTCAATACCTCTTCCCCAAAAACCCTTCACCTATCAAATCCCACTATTCTCTTCACCACTCACATCCATCCTTCATAAAACCCCACCTACCTCACCATTCAAATTCAAACCACTTTCCCTCCCAAACCCACCCATAATGGCCGAACCCTACCCCTTCCTTCACCCCTATATAAACCCATCTTCACTCCGTCATTTTCACACACCCTAAACACTACTTCTTCCCCTTTTGGCCGAACCACAAAGCCATCTCCATCTCCTCCATTTTCTTCTTCTTCTACTCTCTTCTTTCTTCTTTTGCTCGAGGACGAGCAAGCCTTTTAAGTTTGGTGTGGTAAAAGCATTGCTTTTTGTTTTTCCATAACCATTTATGGCATCCAAGGCCGGAGAAACCTCTAGAAAGAGGAAAGGGAAGGCAAAAGCTTCCACCTCCAAGTCATGGGAGATGGAGAGATTCATCTCAAGGGTGCATCAAGACCACTTCTATGAA
>NC_029778.3:35197319-35197893 GCF_000817695.3 Arachis duranensis | reverse complement strand
GACATTTGTGAAGAGGGCGCCCAATGGAAGAGAGATTCAAGAGGGAAGCCGGTTCAATTAAGAAGGCATGACCTCAAGCCCATCACTAAGAAAAGGATGGAGCAAACAAGAGACCCCTCTCATCATGAGATCCCTGAGATGCCTCAAGGGATGCACTTTCCTCCACAAAACTATTGGGAGCAACAAAGACAAGGAAGAGACATTGAGGAGCTCAAGCACTCCATAAGACCTTCAAGAGGAAGAACAAGCCGTCATCACTAAGGTGGACCCGTTCTTTAATCTCCTTGTTCTTAATTTTCTGTTTTTCGAAAATTATGCTTTATGTTTATCTATGTTTGTGTCTTGTGATCATTAGTGTCTATGCCTTAAAGTTATGAATGTCCTATGAATCCATCACCTTTCTTGAATAAACAATGTTCTTAATTGAAAAGGAGAAGAATTGCATGAATTTTGAATTTTATAACAGTTTAATTATTTTGATGTGGTGGCAACACTTTTGTTTTCTGAATGTATGCTTAAACAGTGCATAAATCTTTTGAATTTGTTGTTCATGAATGTTGGCTCTTGAAAGAAT
>NC_029778.3:35196942-35197268 GCF_000817695.3 Arachis duranensis | reverse complement strand
AGATATGTTACTGAGGATCTGAAAAATCATAAAAATGATTCTTGAAGCAAGAAAAAGCAGTGAATACAAAAAAAAAAGAGAAAAAAAAGAGAAAAAAGCAAAAAAGAGAAAAAGAAAGAAAAAAGAGAAGAATTAAAGTTGTGATCCAAGGCAAAAAGAGTGTGCTTAAGAACCCTGGACACCTCTAATTGGGGACTTTAGCAAAGCTGAGTCACAATCTGAAAAGGTTCACCCAATTATGTGTTTGTGGCATGCATGTATCCGGTGGTAATACTGGAAGACAGAGTGCTTTGGGCCACGGCCAAGACTCAATAAGTAGCTATGTT
>NC_029778.3:35196107-35196476 GCF_000817695.3 Arachis duranensis | reverse complement strand
CTTAAGCTACTAGTTCTCTATAAATAGGACCTTTTACTATTGTATTTTCATCTTCTGATCTTTAGAATCTTTTGATCTTTAGATCTTTTGATCACTTTGGGAGGCTGGCCATTCGGCCATGCCTAGACCTTGTTCAAATGTATTTTCAACGGTGGAGTTTCTACACACCATAGATTAAGGTGTGGAGCTTTGCTGTACCTCGAGTATTAATGCAATTACTATTGTTCTTCTATTCAATTTCGCTTGTTCTTGTTCCAAGATATCACTTGTTCTGCAACTTGATGAATGTGATGATCCGTGACACTCATCATCATTCTCACCTATGAACGTGTGCCTGACAACCACCTCCGTTCTACCTTCGATTGGGTG
>NC_029778.3:35195715-35196059 GCF_000817695.3 Arachis duranensis | reverse complement strand
CCTGATTGCACGATGCATGGTTGATCGCCTGACAACCGAGTGCTCGTCTGACAAACGAGCCAGCCATTCCGTGAGATCAGAGTCTTCATGGTATAGGCAAGAACTGATGGCGGCATTCAAGAGAATCCGGAAGGTCTAACCTTCTCTGTGGTATTCTGAGTAGGATTCAATGATTGAATGACTGTGACGTGCTTCAAACTCCCGAGGGCGGGGCGTTAGTGACAGACGCAAAAGAATCACTGGATTCTATTCCGGCCTGATCGAGAACCGACAGATGGATAGCCGTGCCGTGACAGGGTGCGTTGAACATTTCCACTGAGAGGATGGGAGGTAGCCACTAACAA
>NC_029778.3:35194656-35195509 GCF_000817695.3 Arachis duranensis | reverse complement strand
CCCATTTGAGTCTGCCTGACTAAGATTTACAAGGTGACCATAGCTTGCTTCATACCAACAATCTCCATGGGATCGACCCTTACTCGCGTAAGGTTTATTACTTGGACGACCCAGTACACTTGCTGGTTAGTTGTGCGGAGTTGTAGTGATCACAATTTCGCCCACCAAGGGACTTGAGCAAAACTCTGAAAAAGGCTGACAAAAAGGACTGCTGATGCTGTTGGAATCTGACCTCCCTGCACTCAAAATGGATTTTCTGGAGCTACAGAACTCCAAATGGCGCGCTCTCAACGGCGTTGGAAAGTAGACATCCAGAGCTTTCCAGCAATATATAATATTCCATACTTTATTCGGAAATTGACGACGTAACTTGGCGTTGAACGCCAAGTTCATGCTGCTGTCTGGAGTTAAACGCCAGAAAAACGTCATGATCCGGAGTTGAACGCCCAAAGCACGTCATAACTCAGAGTTCAACTCCAAGAGAAGCCTCAGCTCGTGGATAGATCAAGCTCAGCCCAAACATACACCAAGTGGGCCCCGGAAGTGGATTTATACATCAATTACTTACTCATGTAAACCCTAGTAACTAGTCTAGTATATATAGGACCTCTTACTATTGTATTAGACATCTTTGGTCTCAGTTTTGTTTTATTCTTCATCCTAAGAGGCTACTGATCACGTTTTGGGGGCTGGCCATTCGGCCATGCCTGAACCTTTCACTTATGTATTTTCAACAGTGGAGTTTCTGCACACCATAGATTAAGGGTGTGGAGCTCTACTGTACCTCAAGTATTAATGCAATTCTATTCTCTTTTATTCAAATCTCTCTTATTCTTATTCCAAGATATTCATT
>NC_029778.3:35188941-35193801 GCF_000817695.3 Arachis duranensis | reverse complement strand
TGTTGGGCGTGATGACAAATGCAAAAGAATCAATGGATTCTATTCCGACATGATCGAGAACCAACAGCTGATTAGCCGTGCTGTGACAGAGCATTTGGACCATTTTCACTGAGAGGATGGGAAGTAGCCATTGACAACGGTGACACCCTACATAGACCTTGCCATGGAAGGAGCCTTGCATTTATGAAAGTGAGTAAGCATTATGTTGTAGGGATTCAGAGGACAAAGCATCTCCAAAACCCCAACATATTCTCCATTACTACATAACAAGTAATTATTTCACGCTCTTTTATTTTTTTTATAATTCAAACTGATAATTATAATTGATATCCTGACTAAGAATAATAAAATAAACATAGCTTGCTTCAAACCAATAATCTCCGTGGGATCGACCCTTACTCACGTAAGGTATTACTTGGACGACCCAGTGCACTTGTTGGTTATTGGTACGAAATTATAAGAAATCTTGATTTTGATATTGGCATTACAATTTTGTGCACCAGTAATGCAAACAAGTAAAACACAAGTAAAGTACATGTACTGCAAGTAGAACAAATAGCAAGTAGGCATGTGATACATTTAGGAACAACAGAAGTTAAGCAAACCAAACAAACAGACAAAAGATGCATATGATGAATACATGTCCTATTGGCTCGTGATATCACTTGTCGGTCCATAAATGCTAACTTGACACATCCTTTCGGATGTGGCCTTTCTTCCACGCCTGGCACACTCTTGCGGCAGAAAAGGTTATGCGAGCGGGATACCACCCCAGCTCTCACATCTCAATGTAAGCGGGATTAACCACCGTCCTTATACTGGCACCACGACCTTGACAAACGAGATTAACCAATCGTCCTTGCCCGAGGCGCATAGCGACTCAGTCTTAGGATACCAATACCATATAATTCAGTATCAGTGATCACTACTCAAAGCACAAGTTCTTTAATACTCATCTCATCATAATCAATCCTTTCCAAGTCTCCAACTCATCATTAGTTCTCAATATTATTATCTCAACACTCTTCCAAACCACTCAAGTCATTCCAACCACAGGACTTCTCAAGCCTAAATCTCCGTTTTCTAAAATAAAAATAAATCACCCAACTCAAGTTACCTAAACCATTTCCACTAGCCTTAAAGCCTAACTACTAGCTAAGAGCCTTAAGTAGAAGTTAAAGAAGTTTAGAAAGCTAGAGAACCCTTAAAAAGTGAAGAACAACAAAACAAAACAGGGGTTATGTGTACACACATCCCTATCGTGCGTACGCAAACGTTGAAGAAAGCATGTCCGCGTACGCGAAACCCTGCTCGCGTCACGTGTTAAATCTCGCGTACGCATGGTAAAATTTTGAGCTTTCGCGTGCGCATGTAGTGCCCGCGTACGCGAAACTCACAGGCAGTGGAGAATGCCCGCGTCGCATGCATTGTGTTGCGTATGCATGTGCATCGGACTTAGAAAAATTTAAAGCTGCAGAATTTCAAATGTTTGGAACGAACTTCCGACGCTCATAACTTCCTCTACAAAACTCTATTTTCCTCAAACTTTATATTATTTTAAAGCTCTTAAAATCATCTTTAATTTAAAATAAAGATCACTCAATTTCAAGGTTTGAGGCTCAAGTTATGATCCGCTAAATTCATTAAAAACAAGTTTTACAAAACCATGGAACAGTCTCTAGTTTCCAAAACTTCCAAAACCAAAACAAACAAAACACACCCAAAACAACCCAAATATCCATAGTAAACACTCCAACTATTTCTCGATCATTCAATCACTTACACCATTTAATAAACACCTTAACTAACTCCAAATTCAACCTAAAACACATCAAATCTCCTTAATATTACCATCAATCATCAATATTACATATATTAAATCTCTCATACAATTAATCCCATTATCATCAATCCATATCAAACCTCAACATATCATCAATGCTCATCATTTATCATTCATGGTTACCATCAATCCCCTTTCACATAATTAATCATCAGCATCAACAAATCATAATCAAAACCATTTATCATTATAAATCATCATTCATCATCATATTTGAATCTACCATAATCATATCTCAACACATACATTTTATCCGTTCTCCATAACATTCTTATACCACAAACATATCCCAAACAAACGTATATTCAATTCAACCTATCTTATAGTCAACTAGCCTAAGTGTCACGAAACATTACATATTACATAGAGAAAACTAAAACTATACCTTGACCGATTCCTAATATGCACCGAAACACCAAATTGAGTTCTAAATAAGCCTCAATCACCAACAATAGTCCAAAGCTCTGAATAAACTCCAACAATCACAATTTCAAGCTATATACACATACCTTACAACAAATCAACCTAGGGATCCATATATACACAAAACTACAAGGGATTCGAATATGCTCACCTTACCCAACCATGATTTGGACAAAAATCAATAGCAATTAGTACCCAATTTTCAATTCTAAATGTTTTCCTAAGTTTTCTACTGTTTTTATTATTCTCACACAGTATCAGACAAATTTAAGCCGGTACTACCAGTTATATTACCGATACACATTTTTACGCAATTTTCTGCAAAAAATTACATTTTTACACTCCGAAAAATTCACTAAATTCAAATCTCACTATTAAATTTTCAAATTAAGCTTTCTAAATTTTGAACCTATTCTGGGCAATTAATTTATTTATTTTATATTATCTAAATGGTCGATTTTAAGTTACGGTTCTTACACTAGTTGCTTCATTGCATTACATGGCAAGATGGTTGTAGTCTCAAAGGACATTGAACAACAATGTGGAGAAGTTTGAGTCAAGGGCGATTGTTTTGCCTAGGTAGATAAAAGCCGAATTCATTCAAGGTAGAAATTATTATTTGGTTTGGAATGCTTTGCAAACACAACACTTGACTGATTTTGTACAAATTAAGGAAGAATATTATCCCTACTTGGTTAGGACTATTTATAGTAATTTAAACTATGTTGTTCCTAAAAGTGATAGAGAGGATGAGGAAGTAATGCTACTGATTGAGTTTGATTTAGGGTTACAGAATTATAGAGTTACTATGGAGTAATTAGCTGAATAATGGAATTTAGTTTATCACTGGGCAAATTTACTAGAGGTATTACGGCAGATGAAGAATCGGGTGAATATGATAGGTTGGTTGGTTTGCAGAGTGTGAAGTATGAGGATCCACACATGGATGCTAGAGGTAACATAAGTTACAGAGATTTGAGTAATGAGCAGCGTAGATCGATGTATTTATTTTTATACGCGTTGATTCAAGAAAACATAACCTGGAATCTTGTTTAACGAAGATAATCTAGTGCTTTAGGCTATGGTGACTAGAAAGGAGATAAACTGGCCTTATTTTATGGTTCATCGTATTCTTGAAATGAAGAGAGAAAAATCAAGTGTTGGTTTAGGATATGCTTGCCAATAGATCAAGATTTTCAAATGGCTTGGAATTGACTTGAGTGAAGAAAAAAGTATCATCTTGGGTAATATAGCCAAGATTGATAACAACACTCTAAGACAGATGGGGAGAGATCTAGATGCCCAAGAACCTCAAGTGCAAGCACAACCCTAAGAATTTCCACCACCACTGCCTCCTTCACCAACAATGCGAGATTTGATGGATGAATTGCGAAGCATAAGATTATACATAGAAGGACAATTTGCTGAGATGAGGGATCATCAAGACAAGCCAACTGAAGCTATCAATCGTCAAGGGGAAGCAATTGACCATTTATACACTAATATAGGCATTATGAACCCAAGAGACATCATCCCAAGGCTTAGAGAATGAAGGAAATGTATTGATGAATGAAAAAAATCAGCTAAAGGTGCATAAAATTGTTTGAATTGTACTTAAAATCGATTGAAATTGCATTCAATTTATTGAAGTAGGAAATAAATCGATTGACGAAAGCTTTTTAGTATGCATTCAATCGATCATTTTGGCGCATGAAATCGATTAAAATATGCTTGAAATCTTTTAGTATGCATTCAATTGATTGGTATAAGAATGAAATCAATCGAAGTATGCTTGCAATAAATTGTAGTGCAATTCAAATCTATTCCTTGAGTTTTTTTTTTTTGAATAAAAAATAGACGTTGGTGTGTTAGCTCGATTGAGAGTAAATATTAATTGATTATTTTTCTTTTTTTCTTTACATATTAGTCACCCGTCCATTATTATTATTATTATTATTATTATTATTATTATTATTATTAATTTATATTTGATTTTAACTAAAGATAACATGATTAATTTTAGGGTTGCTCACTTGATTTAAAAATTAAAAAATAGATAGAATTAGAATTTAACTATCTTTATTAAGTGTATATATATATAGTCCCTTAACTCATTTTGACTAACATCTTATACAATTTCATGACTCTAAAATCAAAAGGTCAGAAGGTATATTTTGATGTGGTTCAAGCTGAAACTCTGCAATTTGAGTAATAAAGTGGATGAATATGACTTTTGAGTTTAAATCAAAGGGTAACAACGAGGTGAGCAGCCAAAACAAATCTCTAATTTTTATACTCTTTTTTGTGGTATTAATATATAATAATTAAATTACAGCTTAAAGATCATGATATTATGATAACCATTGTGCATTTACTCAGGAGTCAGATTAATCAGAAGAAGTCACGAATTATAACGTCGACCAATGAGTTTCAGAAGATGCTCACAAACCTTGAGATGCAAAGATAATATTAGTAATCTAGAATACAAAGACACTTTAGTTATTGAGTATTTATTTGTTAATTTTAATGGGTGTACTTCTTTAGTTATTCTTTAATGACTTTTTAAATAGATGTTTTTTGCCTTTTGACTTTAG
>NC_029778.3:35184279-35188780 GCF_000817695.3 Arachis duranensis | reverse complement strand
TTTATTTTATACAATTAATTTATTTATAAATAATATTTTTTATTATTTTATTTGTTTGCATTCTATTTATATGTTTTTATATGTTTGCATATATTAATATTATTTCCATTATTTAAATGTTTCCGATATAAATTTATAGAAAAAGATACAGCGACTAATTTAGTTTAATTTTTAGTTTTTTTATATTTTTCAACCTAAAATCCCTTAAAAATAAATTTGTCATAAATTGTAGTTCTAATAAAAAAAATTTATGACTGACCATTAAATTAGAGTTAAGTACTGAAATCGTCCCTAAGGTTTGGGGTGAAAATCAAAATCATCCCCGAATTTTTTTTGTTATTAAAATCATCCTCAACGTTACAAAACGTTATAAAATCGTCCTTTTCCACTTCAATTTTATTTTTTTTTACCATATTACCCTTCATTATTAATAAAAAAACCCTAACTTAAAATATAAAAAAATAAAAAAAGAAAGAAAAAGCGTAAAGGGGAAAGAGGGGCAGGGCCGCCACCGGTCTTCATTACCGCCGCCGCTCTTTGCTGCCGCCGCCGCTCTGCTCCTCGGGGAAAGGGGGAAGGGAACGCGAAGGGAGAAGAGGGGAGGGGGGTTCGGGAAGAAGAGGGGGAAGGGGAAGGGTCCTCGCCGCCACCACCGGTCTTCACTGCTGCCGCCACTCTTCGCTACTGCCACCACCGCTGTTCCTCGTCGTCTACGCTGGATCTCCGCCGTTTCTGCTCCTCCTCCTTGCTCGGTCGCCGGTGTCACTACTCCTCGCCAGTTTCTAGTTTCTGGTTTCTTATGGTTTCTTCTGGTTCTGCTGCTTCTGCATGCTTCTGATTATCAATCTAGTTACTGTGTTGTTGTTGTTGGTGAAGAAGAGAAAAAGAATTGTTGTTGTTGCTAGAATTGTTGAACTGTTAGATTTGTTTCTTCCCCCGTTATGTGTCGGTTTTGTTAATTGGACCAGTGATTCTAGATTAAGCATAATTGATTAACTTGCTGAATTGGTTTTGATATTTGAAGGAGAAAATGAAGGACCTTGCAAAATTTTTTACAGAAGCTATTCTCCCAAGTTATTGGTTTATTCATATGAAATGAGCTTGTTCTCAGCTGGGTTAGATTCATTCATGCCCCCATTTTTGTTCTTGTTATATTGATCATTTCCTAATATATAGTAGTAACTGCTGCAACTAAAAAGGAGCCATTTTTTGTTGACCTCAAAGTTTGCAGCTTTTTGCTTCATTCTTTTACATATTGGCTTGAAAAGAGAGCTTAGCTTCAGGTTTGAATTGCTGCTATTTGGAGTTTGAAAAATCATGGCTTTGTCGTTGACCCGTTTCTCATGGCCCTTGTGAGGTGGGAAGGAGAAGGAGCTAGTTTGTAATAATAGCACCACTGTGAATTCACCACTTTGATAGGGATGAGTACGAGGATATTGTGTTGGTTCTTGATAAACCATTATTTTATGGTTTACAATGTGTTTAATTGTGTGGTTTTATCATGGTCCTTACCTACTTATTCATATAATTAGCATGCATTTATATTTCCTTCCTAAAATTATTACATGATTGAAAACTTACTTCCTGGAGACCTTTAATTAGGTATTTTAATTCCCCTTTATTCCATTCGATGCCATGATCTGTGTGTTAAGTGGTTCAGGCTTTATAGGGCATGAATGAGTGGGAGATTGGGAAGGAAGCTTGCAAAAATGGAAGGAACACAAGAAATTGAGAAGATGACCAGTGAAAAGTGACGCGTACGCATTAGCGACAGGACCGCGCAGAAGAGAGGAATTCGCAGTGACGCGGCCGCATGAGTGATGCGAGCGCACGGATTGGAAAAGCAGACGCGACGCAGAGGCATGGAAGACGCGCCCGCATGGAAAAGAAAAACGCCGAATAACGCGTCCGCGTGAATGACGCATCCGCGTGACGTGCGCGATCTGCAGAATTTCAGAAGTCGCTGGCAGAGTTTCTGGGCCGGATTTTAACCCAGTTTTTGGCTCAGAATTACAGACTAGAGTCAGAAAACATGCAGAAACGAGAGACAACAATTCATTCTGCATAATTTTTAGTTTTAGATCTGGATTTACTCCTCCCGTAGGTTTTTATCACTTGACATTCATAATTGGGATTTTTGGGAAGATTTTGGTTTTAGCTTTTGAGAAGAGTCTACCTCCGATACTAGTCATCTTATTTTTGTTATTTACCTTTTATATTTATTCTTCCATATTCTTAATCCCTCTAGAGTTGTCTTTGGCTTATTTTTACAAGTTATTAATATAGACTATTTTTATTTTCAATTAATCCTTTCATTATTGTTTATCATGTCTTCTTTTATTTTCACCATTAATTCTGTGAATTTTATAATTATGATGAGTGAGTAGTTCCATGACTTGATTGCGGATGATTGAAAGGAACCCCTGAGTTAAACTACTCAAGAGAGAAATTATAATTGGGTTTATTGTTGAATCACCCTCTAATCATTAACTCTAGTCCTTCCCAAGGGAGAGGATTAGGACTTATGACTAGAAACCGATTTCCAACTTGCTTGACTTTCCTTTACCTAGTAAGGGTTAACTAAGCAGAGTAACTTCCAATTATTAATTAATCTTGAGAGTATTTCAACAAGAATATGGCTTCCAACTAATCTACCCCCAGTCAAGGCTTTTATTTAGAATTAATTAATTTCTCTATTTTAATTTCCTGTTTACCAACTCAACCATTTTTGAAAACACCCGATTGATGAAATAGCACATCTCTCTGCAACTCGTTGGGAGACGACCTGGGATTCATACTCCCAGTATTTTAATTTTCAATATTGTGACAACCCCTTTTTAAATTGATAATCGGATTTTCGGCTGGTTAAGGACTGTACTTGCAATGTATTCCTATTAATAAATTCGTGACTCACCAATTTCTCCCACGTCAGTTCCATCTGATGGTTCTGACTCTGATTATGATTATGATTCTGATTGGTCCATTGGGTGGTTGGAGCCACTTGGTTATGATTTTCAGAGTAATGATGATGATGATGACGGTGATAGTTTTGTAGTCTTGGTTCCTTGCTATAGACATGGCTGCAAGGAGGTGTTAGAAGCTTCAAACAACATGTGGGGGTGGGGTGGGGGGAGGAGTTTTTTGTTTTTGTTTTTGTTTTTTTTTTAATTTTTTTATTAATAGTTAAGGGTAATTTGGTCAAAAAATAAAATTGAGATAAAAAAGGACGATTTTATAATGTTTTATAACGTTGGGGATGATTTTAATAACAAAAAAAGGTCAGAGATGATTTTGATTTTCACCCCAGACCTTAGGGATGATTTCAGTACTTACTATATATGCTTATGTAACAAGTAAATGCGTAATTGGTTACTTAAATTTATTGGGAATCAAATTGATTTTCTTAATTTTCAATTCAATTAAATCATTCCTTTCTCAAAATTAACAAAAGTACATCATAAATTCATATTAGTGAACTACTCGAATAATTAAATAATCACTAAATAAATTGACATTTAGATAGTATGACACCTCGTAGACATATAAATTTATATAAAAAAAACCAAACTTACAATTCTTTTATCATTGAATAAAGATAGTTACAAATTATAATTAAATAAATCAATATGAATTTAGAGAACACCATATTGAGGAAAAGAACAATAAGAATTTATTAAACATGTATAAAACAAAACAATAGTAGTACAAGATGAAGCCATGATTCAGGAGCCATTAGTTGATAGCACTGCAAATTTTTCTTATGACTCCAACTGATCCAGTTGGTGCGCGAAATTGTGAACAATACTTTTTCACAACTCTCATAATCCCCGGTCATGAGCCCCAAAAACTTGGCATGCTCAATACCATGGCATTACACAACTTCGCACAACTAACCAGCAAGTGCACTGGGTCGTCCAAGTAATAAACCTTACGCGAGTAAGGGTCGATCCCACGGAGATTGTTAGTATGAAGCAAGCTATGGTCATCTTGTAAATCTTAGTCAGGCAAACTCAAATGTATATGGTGATGAACGAAAATAACACAAAGGTAAAGATAGAGATACTTATGTAATTCATTGGTAGGAACTTCAGATAAGCGCATGAAGATGCCTTCCCTTCCGTCTCTCTGCTTTCCTACTGTCTTCATCCAATCCTTCTTATTCCTTTCCATGGGAAGCTTGTGTAGGGTTTCACCGTTGTCAATGGCTACCTCCCATCCTCTCAGTGAAAACGATTGCATATGCTCTGTCACAGCACGCGGAAATCAGCTGTCGGTTCTCGGTCAGGCCGGAATAGAATCCATCGATTCTTTTGCGTCTGTCACTAACGCCCCGCCTGCTAGGAGTTTGAAGCACGTCACAGTCATTCAATCATTGAATCCAACTCAGAATACCACAGACAAGGTTAGACCTTCCGGATTCTCTTGAATGCCGCCATCAGTTCTTGCCTATACCACGAAGACTCTGATCTCACGAAATGGTTGGCTCGGTTGTCAGGCGAGC
>NC_029778.3:35165829-35183982 GCF_000817695.3 Arachis duranensis | reverse complement strand
GCTCCACCGTTGAAAATACATAAGCATAAGGTCTAGGCATGGCCGTGAGGCCAGCCTCCCAAAGAGGGTTCAATCATAAAACCATGATCAAAAGATTCAGAGATCGAAAGACTCTCTAATACAATAGTAAAAGGTCCTACTTATAGAAAAACTAGTAGCCTAAGGTTTACAGAAATGAGTAAATGACATAAAAATCCACTTCCGGGCCCACTTGGTGTGTGCTTGGGCTGAGCAATGAGGCATTTTTCGTGCAGAGACTCTTCTTGGAGTTAAACGCCAGCTTTTATGCCAGTTTGGGCGTTTAACTCCCATTTGGGTGCCAGTTCCAGCGTTTAACGCTGGGATTCCTGAGGGTGACTTTGAACGCCGGTTTGGGCCATCAAATCTTGAGCAAAGTATGAACTATCATATATTGCTGGAAAGCCCAGGATGTCTACTTTCCAACGCCGTTGAGAGCGCGCCAATTGGGCTTCTGTAGCTCCAGAAAATCCACTTCGAGTGCAGGGAGGTCAGAATCCAACAGCATCTGCAGTCCTTTTTAGTCTCTGAATCAGATTTTTGCTCAAGTCCCTCAATTTCAGCCAGAAAATACCTGAAATCACAGAAAAACACACAAACTCATAGTAAAGTCCAGAAAAGTGAATTTTAACTAAAAACTAATAAAAATATACTAAAAACTAACTATATCATATCAAAAACATACTAAAAACAATGCCAAAAAGCGTACAAATTATCCGCTCATCACCAGTCAAGGGGAAATATCTCCCATTTTTATCATAGTAGCTGCAAAGTCTGATACTCAAAAATAAATAAATCTATAGATCTTTTACTAAACAGAATTTGATTCGATTAAAAAGGAAGAAGGGACAAAATTACACCTGAAAGTTCATACGCTGGACATAAATACACATAAATCATTTAATGAGTCGCGCGTGCATAGTAAATATACACTTCGGCGGACACAATCACCATTCCGGTCATCAGCGTGTGGCGTGGTTAGTTTGAGTGGACACGTGCCTCTATTCACTCCTTGCTGGCACGTTCAGATTGAGTGAGATGGCCATTTAGTGCCAACTCAGAAATTATAATTTATTTTAATGATTAATTAAAATAAACCCTTCGTTCTCTTTTATCTTCAAAAAGAAGATGCTATGTGTTGAAACCCTAATACCTTAACCAATAACTAAGAATATGGGCTCACTTCAGAAAAAATCGAGCTTTTTATACCTAAATTGTGGCAGCGTTGTTGGTGGCGGATCTTTGTTATTGAAGAAGAAGAAGTTTGAGTACAACAATGGCAAGTGTTTGCACGAAATTGAAGATGTGGTACTCAAGTCTGGAATAGAGTAGAATCTAGACAGATCGTTGTGAGTATTTTGTTTAGCTGGATGAAGTAGAAGGAAAAACAAGAAATGTGGGAATAGAGGTTGTATCTGAAGAAAGGCCATTGAAACAATCATACCAAAAGATGAATGAGCTTACAGAGTGTGCCACCAAATTGGAAGAAGATGTGCAACAGTTACAGAAGACAGTTAATATGATTAAGGGTCAAATAAAGTGTATTAAGAATGATGGCATTTGATAGAAACTTTAATATGTTATAACTTTGCATTGAAGTTTCTATCAATTATAACATTTGCTGATTTAATATCTTTGTGGATCACAGGTGGTGTTGATGAATGATGGGTATCAATTTCCTTAGCAGTTTGCAATGCCAAATGAACCTTCTTCCCCAATTCGGAAGCTTGCTGTTATTGCCCTGGATTTTGGACAAGATATCAATCTCGTTATCAAACTCATTGTTGCTGATGATGAACTCTGGTGCAGATGCAAAGGAAGAAGAAGAAACCATTACAGCTTTATAGACATAACCATGGCTTCCATTGCTGAGGAGCTTGCGTTCTGAGAAGCCATTGGTGGCAGCTTCAAGGTCACTGTAATGGAAGTGTTGGATCTTGATGGGTTTTTCTTTTTCCTTGTTGTTATGTTTATTTAAGGTGGTGGTGGTGGAAGAAGAAGAAAAAGAAGGTGATGGTGTGAGAGAATTAGAGGTTGAAACTGCGTATTCAGCTCTGCAAGAGAAAATGAGGTACCTCCATCAATCAAAGTTTCAAGCTTTTGGTGTGAATCAATGAAGGGGTGGAAGAGAAAGAAGATGATACAACACGACACAACATAACAATGGCTTCTCTTTGGGCTGCGTGTTAAGGATGTCTTTTTATTCTTTTTTCTTTTTTAAAATAAATTATAATTTCTGAGTTGCACTAAATGGCCAGCTCACTCAACCTGAACGTGCCAGCAAGGAGTGAATAGAGGCACGTGTCTACTCAAACTAACCACGCCACACGCTAATGGCCGGAATGGTGATTGTGTCCGCTGGAGTGTATAATTATTGTGCACGCGTGACTCATTAAATAATTTATGTGTATTTGTGTCCAGCGTATGAACTTTCAGGTGTAATTTTGTCCCTTCTTCCGATTGAAAAAGACCTTTTTTACTGAATCAAGTTCTCGAAACAGTTGTTATCAAAAGGTGCACAACAGTGTATTTGTAGTGCGTACAAGACTTTCCACACATATGGACATTTGCAACAATATTAAAGATGAGAAAGTCTAGGGGGCCATCAATTTTTTTGTTTTGTGGCCAGCACTTAACCATCAAAAGAAAAGTGAGTGATTTCCCATCATTGGATATAATCTCACACCATTAAAAACACTATTGATGACCAATTGATGATTACAATACACAAAAGTTGCTGGCCCCCTAGCACTCCTCAGTAAAGATAATGACTGCACAACTTCAGTGTAGTAATCGTAGGTATCTAAGCAAGTAAAATAATAGAGCTAGAATGGGATGATGATAGAGAGGGGGAATGCTGTCGCTGGGTAGGAGGTGAGCAAACCTAGGAGACGATTAAAAGAGGAAGAAAATGATTTGAGACGGGAGACAAGTTACGGGTTAGGTTTGGGAATTGGGGGACTGGGTTAGTGATTTAGGGTTTTTTTTCTACCGTCAAAACAACGCCATTTCTGAACTCGAATTAACAAAACTGGGCCTTTAAAAAACCCGGTCTGTTCATTCGGTTCAACGGTTAATCGCCAGTTTGATAGATTTTTTCACCATTTGGGACAATAGGATCGGCCATAATAATGTCATGTATCTCTTCAAATCTTTCTAGGACTTTAGCTGCAACAACAGCCAACTGTTTAGAAAACTCCATCAAGGCACTTTGATGACTAATAACAACAACATCCTTTGTAAACCCACTTGTATCATTGAGTGTTGATTTTACCTTCTTTGTCCATCTATCCAACACTAATAATTGAGAAATTTCACAAATGTCTATGTTCGCAAGGAATTCAAAATGACTCCATTCTTAAACAAGAACACATTAAGATAATTCCTTCATGATGAAATTCAACAGTCCACAAAGAATTAGGCCTCCCATGCTTACACACAATGTACTTTGAGTAATCATCGTTATTCTCTATGTTTAGCACCCGCATTGATCCAGCTCTAGAAAGAAATGGCCAAAATAATATAAATATCTCATGAGTGTATATTTTACTAGCACATCTTGCTAGCAGCTTTATACAAGTCTGCATCACGGGCACCCCACGTGTAGATTCATAATCAGCATTAAATTCTTTAAAGCGCAAGTGTGCAACACACCTTTAGAAATGCTCTTCAAAACTTGTCAAATCAAACTGCGAGCCCACATACCTTGACACAATTGAGTGTAAACCTTCACATCTAGAGGTAGTTCTAAAACCAGCAAAAAATTTACCTCTTATATATGCAGTAGCCTACATATGCTTCTCTTCATACATGCTTTTCACGCAGGGCTTATCCTCAACGCCAAATTCTTCAATTAGTTAAACCCACTTATGCTTAAACATGGAAATCTTGTAGTCTCCCAACATGATTTTCCTAAATTTATATGCAAACAATGGATTTACAATATTGCTAGTCACATTACAAATAAGGTGCCAAGTGCATAATCTATGTCTGGCATCGGAAAATACATCTCTTACTGCATTCCTGATCGCCATGGTCCCATTAGTTATTATTGACGTCGAGGTCTTACCCTTTATTGTAAACATGAGCTGACGCAAAGCCAAATATATGTATCAACAGCTTCATCCACAATTACTGCAGTAGCAAAAGCAATTATTTGGTTGTGGTGGTTAACTCCGCTGAACATGATTAATGGACAACTATACTTATTCTTTTTGTACATGGCATCAAAAGCAATAACATCCCCAAAGATTTGGTAGTCTAGTTAGCTAATCCCATCGGACTAGAACAAATTACGTAACAAACCTCTTGAATCATGACATGCCTTGAAATATAATTGTGGATCTTTCAGCCTTATATGTCCAACTTTTTCAACACCCGTGTTGCATCACCAGGAATTTGATGCCTTTGCTGTGAAATCTCATTGTAGATATCTCTTGGATCATAGACAACAAATTCATACCCGCTTGCTTGATGATGAGCAGATATTTTATACGCTTTTTGGAATAATTTTCTCATACTTTTTAGCATGCTTTATTTAATTTTTATTAGGTTTTCATAGGTTTTAGTGTTAAATTCACATTTTTTGATTCTACTTTGATTTTGTGTGTTTTTATGCAATTTCAACTATTTTCTGGCTAAAATTGAGGAGTTAGAGCAAAAGTCTGATTCAGAGGCAGAGAAAGCACTACAGATGCTGTCTGGATCTGACATCCTTGCACTCGAAATAATAGAGCATTCTCAACGGATATAGAAAGCTGACTTCTAGATCTTTCCAGCAATGTATAATAGTCTATACTTTACTTCAGAATAAAAGGCCCAAAACCGGCGTTCAATGCCAGCTTCTTGCCCCATTCCAGCGTTCAGTGCCTAAAGGAAGAGACCAGCGTCCAAACGCCCAAAGAAGATCCCTAGCCAGCATTCAACGCCCTAGAGACCTCATAGAACGTGGTTCTCATCAAAGCTCAGCCCAAACACTCACCAAGTGGGTCCTAGAAGTGGATTTTAGCACTAAAAGATTGTTTTACCCTTCTTATGTAATCCTTAGTCATTAGTTTAGTATTTAAGGGATATTTTACATAATCATACAGACCTTTATGCCATATTTTTGTGTATCATTATGTTTTCTATCAGTATGAGTTTCTAAACCTCCTAGGTTGAGGGGAGGAGCCTTGCTTAGTTCTATGAATTAATAAAAGTATTACTATTTCTCTTCAATCCGTGTTTGATTCAACTCTAAGATGTATCTTCATTCTTCAACTTGATGAATGGGATTATCTGTGACAATCAGCTCCGTTCTTCATACTAACATCGTGTGCCTGACAACCACCCGTGTTCTTCTTGGGTTCGTGTGAATACGTACTGGAAAGCATCGAACCACCAGTTTGATTATACATCTCTTAGACGGATAATCCACGACTTTGATGGGGACTTCTCGAGACACCTGTTTAGCCGAGGTGTGGGGAGATTATGGTCTCTGTGGTAGAGGCTAGAACCCAAAGGCACAGCATTCTCTGATTCGGAAGATCCGACCATGCTTGTGGCATTCTGAGTAGGATCATTAAAGAGAATGGACTGCAAGAGCTTCACCCTCAATTAGAATGGATCCGCACTAACCCTGGGGTTCACATCTGGAGGAGATTGGCAACTGCGACCGTATGGCGTTGATCACATACAGCCTGCCATAGAAGAAATTATTCACAAATGAAGAAGACAGTAATACCAGAGTTAATCTAGAAGGACAAAGCATCTCCAAGCCTTAACCACCTTCTTATCAAAGTTTACACGACTTCTGAGTTCTGATTACCCTTTTTCTTTATTTCCTTTTATGCAATTAAACATATCAACCTAGTTTAGATCTCACAAATGCAACAACTCTTCTATTCGCCTGACTAAGATCTACAAGATAACCATAGCTTGCTTTAAACCACAATCCTCGTGGGATCGACCCTGACATGCTCAGATATTACTTGGATGACCCAGTGCACTTGCTGGTACAGTTGTACGAAGTGTGGGGATTCGTGCACTAAGTTTTTGGCGTCGTTTTTGGGGATTGTTTGAGTATGGGCAACTGATGGATTATCTTGTTCCTTAAATCAGGTATTGTCTTTAATTTTGTTAGAGTCTTTTATTTTATTTTTCTTTTTTTCGAAAAATCAAAAAACTTTTTCAAAATTTTTTGTCTTTTCTTTGTTTAATCTTTGCTTTTGGTCTGAGTATTTTGTTTTTGTTCTTGTTGAAATTTTCAAATTCTTTAAGTCTTTTTTCTAAAATGTTTTTAAAAATAGTGTCTTTTGTTTGATTCTTGTGTAATTTTTTAAGTTTGGTGTCTTCTTGTGTTTTTTTCTTGCAAATTTTTTTAAAATTGTGTGTTTGGTTTTCAAAAATTTTAAGTTTGGTGTCTTTTGCATGTTCTTATGTTCTTTGAATTTTTTGAGTTTTGTTCTTGGTGTTCTTCTTGATCTTCAAAGTGTTCTTGTTTTTCTCTTTGTTATAATCTTAAAATTTTTAAGTTTGGTGTCTCTTTGTGTTTTTCTTCTTGATTTTCGCACACTAGGTCCCTTTATATCTAAAAATTTTAAGTTTGTTGTCTTTTTGTTGTTTTTGTCTTTCTTCATTAAATTCAAAAATAAAAAATATCTTTTCTATCCTTATTTTAATTAAATTTTCTAAAATCACATTAAAAATTCATATTTTAATTTTAAATTTTTATCTTATCTTATCTTATCTTAGTTTTCAATTTTCAAAATCAAATCTTTTCAAAAATCATACCTTTTTCAAAATCTTATTTTATCTTTTTATCTTTCTTTAAAATTCAAGAATTTAAAATTCAAAATTCAAAAATCTTATCTTATCTTATTTCAAATTTTAAAATTCAACTTGAAAATTCAAAATTTAAATTTTAAAATTCAAAATTTAAATTTCGAAATTCAAATTTTAAAAATAGACCTTTTTCAAAAATCAAATCTTTATCTTATCTTGTTGACTTTTTCAAAATTCAAATTTTGAATTTCAAAATTTAAAATTTCAAAATTCAAATTTTAAAATAAAATCTTTTCTAATATTTTATCTTATCTTGTTTTCAAATCTTTTCTTGAGTAGTTACTTGTTTCTCTCTCTTCTTTCTCAAAACTTCCTAACTAATTCTTCTCCCTCCTATTTTTGAAAATTCTCTTCTACTTCTCTCTCTTCTATTTTGAAAAATTCATTAATTAATTTTCGATTCTTTTAATTAATTAACCTTTATTTTCGAATTTAATTAATAAATAAAATAAAAACAAAAATATTTTAATTATACTTACCCCACTGCTGACTTCTATGGAAGAAGTATTAGCATACCTCACATCAGAGTAAGTAGCTTTGAACTGAACCCTCAACTCATTACCATAGTGCAGCAAAACTGCCAGTATTCCAGACTTTCATAGGAAGAACCTACTGAGTTCCTGGCAGATTTCTTAAAGATTACTGATACAGTACACAATGAGGGAGTAGACCAAGATGTCTATAGACTATTACTCTTTGCTTTTGCTGTAAAGGACCAAGCAAAGAGGTGGTTGGATAACCAACCCAAAGCTAGCTTGAAAACTTGGAAACAATTAGTAGACAAGTTTTTAAATCAATACTTCCCTCCAAGAAAGATGACCCAACTGAGACTGGACATCCAAGGCTTCAAGCAAGGAGATAATGAATCTCTTTATGATGCCTGGGAGAGGTATAGAAGGATGCTAAAAAAATGTCCCACTGAAATATTTTCAGAATGGGTACAGTTAGACATCTCTACTATGGACTTTCAGACATGGCTAGAATATCTTTAGACCACTCTGCTGGTGGTTCCACAAACATGAGAAAGACCATTGAAGAGGCTCAAGAGCTTATTGAGACAGTTGCTGAGACTTCTATGAAAAGAGAGGTTAAGGTAATATCTATTGAACCTAACCCTCCAGAACAGGATGGCCCATTTACTCAGCAACTGCACGCCCTTGCCCAGAAACTACTGGAACTACAAGAGACTTTCAAAGAAACTCAGGCTTCTAATAGAAATGTAAAAGCCTAGCTAAGTCAAACAAGGCAGTAGTTATCTAAGTAGATAACAGAGGAATGCCAGGCTATTCAACTGAGGAGTGGAAAATCCTTAAACACCCAACCTCAGTACAACAAGAAAGAAAAGCTAATAAAGGAACACCAGACTGATGTTCAGGATGTCTTTGAGGGCATTGAATGCCAAAAGAGGAATGTCATTGGTGCTCAATGCCAAGAAGGAGTATCCATCCCTAGCGTTGAATGCCCAATTGAGGACACCAACAAGGGTGTTGAACGCCAGGAATAGGGCAGCAATATGGGCAATGAACGCTGATAAACCACTATTTTATGGTTTATATTGTGCTAAATTGAGTGGTTTTATCAGTTCTTTGCATACTTATTCGTACAAACTGCATGGTTTTACAAATCCTTCCCAATTTTGTTCTATGATTGAAAACTTGCTTCCTAAGCCTTTAAAATGTCAATCTTTAATTCCCCTTTATACCATTCGATGTCGTGATCTGTGTGTTAAGTGTTTTTCAGGCTTTATAGGGCATGAATGGCTTGAAGGATGGAAAGGAAGATTGCAAAAATAGAAGGAACACAAGAAACCAAGGAGCTGACCAGCGAGAATTGACGCGCACGCATGGAACATGCGTGCGTGCAACTTGGCGCATTCCATAGACGCGAACGCGTAACTGACGCGTACGCGTGACACACGCAAAAGACCATTGATGCGGATGCGTACCTGACACGTACGCGCGACGTGAGTAATATGCTATAATTGCAGAATTCGATGGGGGCGATTTGGGCCGAGTTTGGATCCAGTTTTTGGCCCTGAAATACAGACTAGAGCCAGAGGACAACAGAGACTCAACACACATTGACATTCACTTAGTTTTAGTTTTAGTTTTGGGAATCTTGGAGAGAATTTACCACTTTCTCTAGGGTTTCACATTCATAGATTCTTAGAGTTCTAGTTTTATGCTTTTGGATTGGATATTGTGAAGAGTTACTACCTCCGTTGAAGTTTCTACTATTATAGTTTGTTTTCTCATTCCCTTACTCTTTTATTTCCCATTTATCTTATTCAGAGTTACATATGGATATCATCAATTTTGGAATTTATTAATGCAAAGAGTATTTTTGTACTTAAAATCTGTATTTGCTTAATTATCTCAATTTAATTTTAATTACTAACGAACGGATTTCTATCGGTAAAGAATTTCATAAAAGTAATCACGTTGTAAGTATAGTTTCTAAATCAACAGAAAATCCTTTCGTACAAAAGTTTGGTTGTCACTAGTAACAAAACCCAATAAATTTATAAACCGAAGTATTCGAACCTCGGGTTGTCTTCTCAAGGAATTGCAGGAAGGTGTGTTTTATTATTGATTATGGAAAAAGTATCTTTTTGGGGTTTTTAAATAGGTTGAACAAGAAAAGTAAATTGCAAGAAATTAAATTAATAACTAATAAAGCTCTTGGCAAGGTATGAGAATTGGAAGTCCTATCCTAGTTATCCTTATCAATTGTGATGAGAATTGGCTTTTTCTCCCACTTGGTCAACCTCTAACTATGAAGGTATGTTAAGTGGATAAATCAATTTGATTCCTCAAGTCCTAGTCAATTCCTAAGAAAAGACTAGAGTTAGGGGAATTCAAATCAATCAGCAAAGAATTCCAATTTTCAATCATCAGTTGAGTTTGATAACTCAAGAATCTCTAATTACTCAACCAAAGCTAAGAGTGTAAAAAGCTAAATTAAGATCATAAATATGAAATACCTCAAATTTATATTAAATAAGAAAATCAATTCTAACATGGAAAGTTCATAAGCCAATTTGGCAACATAAGTCATTAATAAATAAAAGTAGAAGAAAACATAAAGTAAAGTAAAGGAATATTTAAACCTGGAATTGAAAAGACGAAGAAATCCTAATCCTAAATCCTAATCCTAAAACCGAAGAGAGAGGAGAGAACCTCTCTCTCTAGAAACTACATCTAATCCTAAAATTGTGAATAATGAATGTTGTTTTCTGTATGTCTTGAGTCTCTGCATGTTCCCTGACTTTATTCTGTGTTTCTGGGCCAAAAACTGGGTCAAAACGCAGCCCAAAATCGCCCTCAGCGTTTCCTGAATTTTTTCCAGATCGCACATGTCACGCGTGTGCGTCGGTCACGCGTATGCGTCGTACGCGTTGGTCACGTGTACGTGTCGTTTGACGATTTTCCTCTCCACGCGTGCGCGTCAGGCACGCGCTCGGGTCGTTGCGCGAACTCCAATCCATGTGTACGCGTCAGGCACGCGTACGCGTCGCTGTGATTTTCTCTATTTCGCGTGGTCGCGTGAGCCATGCGTCCGCATTGGTGTTCGCTAATCATCTCCTTGGTTTCTTGTGTTCCTTCCATTTTTGCAAGCTTCCTCTCCATTCTCTAAGCCATTCCATGTCTTCTTTCTACTCCCTTTACATGCATGCGAAAATAGCATCCATGTCAATGGAGCAGGTTCTCAACTTGACTTTAGAGTTGATTAATAGGAGACCCTTGAGTTGGAATACTCAAGAGTTAACTTGTAATTGGAAGTTGTTGGCTGACTCTTTAGTCACTAACGCTGATCCTTCCCAAGGGAGAGGATTAGGACCTGTGAATCAGAATTGGCTCAATTACTTGACTTTCCTTGATTCGGTAAAGGTTAACTAAGTATAAACAATAACCACTTGCTATTAACCTTGGAAAGATCCAACAAGGATAGAACTTCCGATTAATCTTCTCCTAGTCAAGGCTTTTTATTTTCATTACATAAAATTTCTCTTTAATTTCCACTACTTTAATTTATAATCATTTATTTGTCCATTTCCCCAACTCTAAATTTCTCAAAAAATTCCTGACCAATAAATAGCACCCTCTTAGCAACTCGTTGGGAGATGACTTGGGAATTTTACTCCAAGTATTTTATTTTTAATTTGTGACAAACCCCTTTTAAATTGATAAACAGAATTTTTGCCGGTTAAGAAATGTACTCGCAACGCTATTCTTGTTATAAATTCTTAATCGGTAATTTTTTGCACGTCAAAAGCCCAACACTATTCTTGTTACATACTGATAACAACCCTCCTAAGCAAGCTAGTAACCCCCCTTCCAACACACATGGCACTCGGCCTTCATCAACCAAGATTGATGAGTATAAGGCTAAGATGCCATTTGTAAAATCCACAAAATTAATAAGTAATTAGCCAGTAAATTAATAATTAATTAAAGAAATTAGAAAATATAATTTCATAGTTAAATGAGGTAGAAAAAATTAAATTACGAATTTTGACACTAATTTTAAAGATTTTGGCCCAAAATTAGGCCAATGGGCCAAATCAATTGAATTGGGCCCATATTGGGCCCAAGGCCCAACCCAACACACTCACATTTAATGGCTTCAGCCATTCCTTCCCCTCCCACTTAATGAAACATGCTGAAATTTGGGAGCAAGGGGGAAGAACAAGCAAATAATTCCAAACCCTTGGTTCTTAATTTAATCTAACATAACTTTTGATCCGGAGCTCCGATTGACGAGCTGTTTGCGGCCACGTGTTGGGCTCGTCAAGCTCTTCAATTTCATTCAAAAAACTGTAAGTAACTCGTGTTTGCATATCTCCATTTCTGTGTATAAAATTCGGGTATAGGGTTTGAGGAACTCAATTCCTTTATGATTTTCATGTTTTAGGGGTTTACTAGCTTTGATTCCTTGTGGGTATTGCTCAAGGATCAGTGGGTGAAGGTAAAAGCCTTATACCTTTTGTTGATTAGAAAATTAGTAAGCTTGAATATTGATTATGGTGATATGTTGTGGATTTAGATTGAATATTGTTGATTTAGAGTACATTGATGATGTCAAGAGCTTGATTATTGGACCTTTCATTGCTGGAATCTTTGGGTGTGAATTGGAGTCTTTAAATCTTGAATTGTGGTAAATTTGAGCTTGGGAAAGAATCGGGCAAGGCATGGTTTCGGTTTCTCATAAATAATATATAATGTCTCGTGAAAACATAGGCTAGATGACCATAAGATAGGTTGAAGCATGTATGTATGTTAAAAAGTTAGTAAACCTAATAACAAGATTGATGATTGATGAGTTTGATTATGAATGTGAATCATTGAAATGTTTGATGACTTATGGAGGGTGATTGTGTTGATTAAGGAAGTTGATAGGAATGTGTGACATATTGATGAATTATGATTATGTTGAATAATGATTGTGTTGGTGTTTGATGATGATAATGTATTACCATGAATAAATATTATTAATGTGTGTGTGGTGAGAGTTTGGTTATGATGATGAGTTGTTGAAGATTGGTTGAAAATTGATGTTAGGATTCAGTAGAATAATGGATGGATCATATGTTGAATTAGTTGAATCAGTAGAGTAGCTATGATATAGAAGTGGATATGTGTATGGTGGAGAATTGATGTAGTTTTGGTAAGAGTTTGGAAAGTTTGGATTGGAAAGTTTTGAAAGCTTTGAAGTTTGGAACTTTTATGAAAAACTTGATTTTTAACCAACTTCGGCGGTTCATAATTTAAGCCTCATATTTTGGATTTGAATGAAATCTATTTCAGCTTAAAGATATTTTTAAGAGCTTTAAAATGATATATAATTTTAGGAATTTGAAATTTTGTAGAGAAAGTTATGGACATCAAAATTTAGGTATATAAAACTAATTTTTAATGACTTTAGCAACTGTTTGAGAAAAAGAGGGAGTCACGTACGTGAAGCAAGGCCTACGTACGTGGATGACCCAATTTTGAAGGCTCACATACGCAAGCAGCTGTACGCGACGCGAGCAAGTACTATTGTTTTCAGGACTCGCGTACACTAATTAGGGGTCGCGTATGCGAGATGCCAGTTTTCACACCCCCATTTACGCGGGCACAGTCTCGCGTACGCGGAATCTCTGTTTGGTAAAAATGTGAATGTATGGAAAATGAATTAATGAATTAATGATTATTAATGAATTGGAATAATAATGAAATTGAACAGGAATTTGATTGTGATATGCCTCTGGGTAAGACACAGTGGTGTTATCCACTTGCTCCAGATTGCTGGGTAAGATGCAGTGGTGTTATCCACTTGCTCCGGTTAAGAGTTCGAAACTCTGGGTAAGATGCAAGGGTTAAGTTCTGACACTACTTGCTCCGGGTTGAAAATTGTAACACCACCTGGGTAAGAGGCAGAGTGAAGTTTTTTCCTACTCCAGATACGCGGGTAAGATGCAAGGGTTGTGGCATTGTCCCACTTGCTCCGTGTTTGGTATTATGTCCGATGGTTAGCTACCAGGACATGTCAGGTTGGCTTTGCAACCGACAGATGAGACTCATCAGTTGTAGGACAGGCATGCATCATGTGCATATGCTGGATTTGCTTGTTTGTGCATTAATTGGGAGTGTCTATGTGAATTAGTATGCCTAATTGTTATACTTGCTACTTGTATTACTTGTACTCTAATTGTGTCTGGCTTTACTTGTATTGTTTGTCTGTGCACTGGTGAATCTGAAGGGTTGAAGGAGGTAGCAGGTGAATGGTAGAGTTAGAATTTTACGAGCTAGCAACTGGATTGTAATTTGAGGATTTTAGTACGGTTTGAGTAAGATTAGAACCTTAGAGGACCACCCCGTTATGGTTTTACATTTTAAATCTTTACTTTTTATAATCTAAGTGTCGGAGTTCTAGGATTGCCTCTGGCATTTCTGGGACCTTATATCTTATTTATGTGGGCACTGTTACCATGCTGAGAACATCCGGTTCTCATACCATATATATGTTATTGTTTTTAGATGCAGGTCGAGAGATACCTCGATAAGCGTCTGAAGTTCTGTGTGCAAGAGAAGTGTCATATTTGGGACTCTGTATTTTGCGCTTATGCTTTATATTCTGTAGTTAGATTCACCTCTATATGTATAACTTTATTTTATTACTCTTAGAGGTCGATGTGAAGAAACAGGTTGTTGTTTTATCTATTTTGGGATATTTAGGTTATGTATATCTATGTATTTATACTTCGGCCAGCCTTAGCTTCGCAGGTTGAGTCAAAGATTTGGTATTTTGTAACTCTTGATATTTTACTCTTTATAATTATGTATTATCCTTTCCTATTTTTACCCGGTTTACGTTCATGCGAGTGATGCGCTTTTATTTTTGCAATTTATTGTTAAAGCTTTCTTTCAAGGCTCCTTGAATATATATTCATTTCACCTATATTATATATGCTTTTACTTTTAGAGGTCGTAATACCTAGTCACCTCAGTCTTATGACTATAGTATAAGATTCTGTGTGGTAGGATGTTACACCATTTCCTCAGAAAGTCTGTCAAGAGGAAAAAGATAAACAGTTTGGCCGCTTTGTGGATTATCTCCGAACATTAGAGATCAAGATTCCTTTTGCAGAGGCTCTTCAAGAGATACCTTCTTATGCTAAGTTCATGAAGGATATTTTGAGTCATAAGAAGGAATGGAGAGAGACAAAAACAGTCCTCCTCACTGAAGAGTGTAATGCAATAATTCAAAATAGCTTACTAGAGAAGCTTAAGGATCCTAGAAGCTTTATGATACCATGCACTCTAGGTAATGCTTGCACAAGGACAACTCTATGTGACCTTAGAGCAAGCATCAACCTAATAACTGCTTCATTAATAAAGAAGCTTTGCTTGACTAGGGAAGTCATACCAACCCGCATATGCCTTCAACTTGTTTACGGTTCTATTAAGATACCATCAGGAGTAATCGAAGACATGATTGTCAGGGTTGGATCCATTGCTTTTTCCACTGACTTTGTGGTGTTGGACATGGAAGGGCACATGAGTGCATCCCTGATTCTAGGGAGGCCCTTTTTAGTTACAAGACGGACCCTCATTGATGTTGAAAAAGGGAAAGTAACCCTGAGAGTAAAAGAGGAAAAGTTCGTACTGAATACTGCAAAAGCCATGCAGCATCCAGATACCCCAAAGGAATGCATGAGTATTGACCTCATTGATTCCCTAGTAGAAGAAGTAAACATGGCTGAGAGTCTCAAGGTTGGGCTGAATGACATCCTTACTGATGCACAGCCTGATTTAAAGGATCCTTTGGAAACTCCTAAGGAAAAGGAGAAGCCTCCAAAGCTTGAGCTTAAGCCATTACCATCCTCCCTGAAATATGCATTTCTGGGAGATGGAGATACTTATCCTGTGATCATAAGCTCTGTCTTAGAGTCACAGGAAGAAGAAGCACTGATTCAAGTGCTTAAGACATATAGGACAGCCATTGGGTGGACTATAAGTGACCTTAAGGGCATTAGCCCGACCCGATGCATGCATAAAATCCTGTTGGAGGATGACGTCTGATGAGCGGATATTTTATATGCTTTTTGGGGGTAATTTCATGTAGATTTTAGTATGTTTTAGTTAGTTTTTTGTATATTTTTATTAGTTTTAGGCAAAATTCATATTTCTGGACTTTACTATGAGTTTGTGTGTTTTTCTGTGATTTCAGGTATTTTCTGGCTGAAATTGAGGGAGCTAAGCAACAATCTGATCTAGGCTGAAAAAGGACTGCTGATGCTGTTGGATTCTGACCTCCCTGCACTCGAAATGAATTTTTTGGAGCTAAAAGGGTCCACTTGGCGCGCTCTCAACCGAGTTGGAAAGTAGACATCTAGGGCTTTCCAGCAATATATAATAGTCCATACTTTGCGCGAAGATAGACGACGTAAACTGGCGTTCAACGCTAGTTCCATGTTGCAGTCTGGCGTTCAGCGCCAGAAACAGGTTGCAAGTTGGAGTTCAACGCCAGAAACAGGTTACAACCTGGCGTTCAACTCCAAAAACAGCCCAGGCACGTGAGAAGCTTAAGTCTTAGCCCCAGCACACACCAAGTGGGCCCCAGAAGTGGATTTCTGCACCAATTATCTTAGTTTACTCATTTTCTGTAAACCTATGTTACTTGTTTAGTATTTAAACAACTTTTAGAGACTTATTTTGTATCTCATGACATTTTTAGATCTGAATTTTATACTCTTTGATGGCATGAGTCTCTAAACCCCATTGTTGGGGGTGAGGAGCTCTGCAGCGTCTCGATGAATTAATGTAATTCTTTCTGTTTTCCATTCAAACACGCTTGTTCCTATCTAAGATGTTCATTCGTGCTTCACTATGAAGAAGGTGATGATCCGTGACACTCATCACCTTCCTCAACCCATGAACGTGTGCCTGACAACCACCTCCATTTTACATTAGATTGAATGAGTATCTCGTAGATTCCTTAATCATAATCTTTGTGGTATAAGCTAGAATTGATGGCGGCATTCATGAGAATCCGGAAAGTCTAAACCTTGTCTGTGGTATTCCGAGTAGTATTCAAGGATTGGATGGCTGTGACGAGCTTCAAACTCGCGATTGTTGGGTGTGATGACAAACGCAAAAGAATCAATGGATTCTATTCCGGCATGATCGAGAACCAACAGATGATTAGCCGTGCTGTGATAGAGCATTTGGACCATTTTCACCGAGAGGATGGGAAGTAGCCATTGACAACGGTGACACCCTACATACAGCTTGCCATTGAAGGAGCCTTGCGTGTGGGAAGAGGAATACAAGAGAAAAGCTGAAATAAAGAGGACAAAGCATCTCCAAAACTCCAACATATTCTCCACTATTACACAATAAGTATTTATTTTATGCCCTTTTTACTTTATACGAAACTAAAGAACCCTATTGGTATCCTGACTAAGAATAATAAAATAACCACAGCTTGCTTCAAGCCAACAATCTCCGTGGGATTCGACCCTTACTAACGTAAGGTATTACTTGGACGACCCAGTGCACTTGCTGATTAGTTGTGCGGATCGCAAAAGTGTGATTGCAATTTCGTGCATCAAGTTTTTGGCGCCGTTGCCGGGGATTGTTTGAGTTTGAACAACTAAAGGTTTATTTTGTTGCTTAGATTAGGAATAGAGTATTGATGCTATAGAGTCATTAAATTTGAGTCCTTTAATTTCTCTTCAAAAATTTTTCAAAAATATTACTTTTCCTTATTAAATTTTAATTTTTCGTGAGTTAGTGTCTTGTTCTAAGTTTGGTGTCAATTGCATATTTTATATTTCCCTTTTAAATTTTCGAATTTGTGTTCTTTGATCTTCATGTTGTTCTTGTTTATTTTTCTTGTTTGATTTTTAGTTTTTCTTGTTCTGTGTCTTTTCCTATTTTTCTTGTTCTTTTCCAAAGCATTAGTCTTCCAATATATATATATATATTATACTTCTTCAGAACAAGTGTTACATTTACAGCTCAATTGGCTAGAGCATTGGTTTATGTTCTTGATGATTGGGCACCGGTTCTAATAAAAAAACCCTTTTTCAAAAATAATTTTTCTTGATTTAATCTTGTGCCAAACTTTAAGTTTGGTGTTTTCTTGTTAATTTTGATATAATTTTCGAAAATTATTTTGATTTGCTAAAAATTTTAAGTTTGGTGTTCTTTCTTTTGTTCTTGGTGTTCTTGTGAATCTTCAAAGTGTTCTTGAGTCTCCTTTATGTTTTGATCTTAAAATTTTTAAGTTTGGTGTTCCTTGGTGTTTTCCCTCCAAAATTTTCGAAAACAAGGAGCATTAGATCTAAAATTTTTAAGTCTTGTGTCTTTTGTGTGTTTTTCTCTTTCATCATAAAATTCAAAATTTAAAAAAAAATTCAGATTTCAATTTCAAATTTTTTTTCAAATCTTATCCCTTTTAAGAATTTAAAAAAAATTATCTTTTTCAAAAATATCCTAACCACTTTCTCCCTCCCTACTTTTTCGAAATCTTCATAAAATTTTTCAAATATTTATTTTAATTGTTAATTTTCTTTCTTTCTTTATTTTATTTTTATTTTTATTTCGGTTTTTATTTTATTTTATTTTATTATTTCGAAAATCAATTTTCTTTATATAATAAATTAAATAAAATAAACAATATCAACATCCTACCATCTCCCTTGCTCCATCATGGAACTAAGTGGAAATAAACAGTCCAGGAGGACTCTGGGGTCATATGCTAACCCCACTACTGCTTCATATGGGAATAGTATCTGTATACCCTCCATTGGAGTTAGTAACT
>NC_029778.3:35161502-35165598 GCF_000817695.3 Arachis duranensis | reverse complement strand
TTTTTCAAAAATAATTTTTCTTTGATTGAATCTTGTGCCAAACTTTAAGTTTGGTATTTTATTGTTAATTTTTTTATAATTTTCAAAAATTTTATTGAAGTTTTCTAAAAAATTTAAGTTTGGTGTTCCTTCTCTTGTTCTTGTTGTTCTTGTGAATCTTCAAAGTGTTCTTGAGTCTTCTTTGTGTTTTGATCTTAAAATTTTTAAGTTTGGTGTTCCTTGGTGTTTTTCCTCCAAAATTTTCGAAAACAAGGAGCATTAGATCTAAAAATTTTAAGTCTTGTGTCTTTTGTGTGTTTTTCTCTTTCTTCATAAAATTCAAAATTCAAAAAAAAAATATCTTTCTTAACTATTTTTAAGCCATATTTTCGAATTTTTTTTATAAAAATTCAGATTTCAATTTCAAAATTTTTCAAATCTTATCCTTTTAAGATTTTTTTTAAACAAATTTATTATATCTTTTTCAAAACAAATCTATATCTTTTCCTTCTTAAAATCTTTTCAACTCATAAATATCTTTTTCAAATCTTCACAATATCTTTTTCAAAACAAATTTATCTTTTTCAAATATCTTTTATATCTTTTCAATTTTCAATTACATCTTTTTCCTATCATATTTATCTTTTACAAATCATATCTTTTATCTTATCTTTTCTCAAAATTTTCGAAAATATCCTAACCAATTTCTCTCTCCTCATTTTTTTTCGAAAATCTTCATAAAATATTTTCAAATTTTTATTTTTATTTCATTTTTTTATTTCATTTTATTTTATTTATTTTATTTTATTATTTCAAAAATATATAAAAAAATTAAATAAAATAAATCCACGTCATCTCCCTTTCTCCATCATGGACCTATGCGGAAATGAATAGTCCAGAAGGACTCTGGGGTCATATGCTAACCCCACTACTGCTTCATATGGGAGTAGTATCTGTATACCCTCCATTGGAGTTGTAGCTTTGAGTTGAATCCTCAGCTCATTATCACGGTGCAGCAAAGTTGCCAGTATTCCAGTCTTCCACAGGAAGAACCTACAGAGTTTCTGGCACAGTTTTTACAAATTACTGACACAGTACATGATAAGGAAATAGATCAAGATGTCTACAGATTATTACTGTATCCATTTGCTGTGAAGGACCAAGCTAAGAGGTGGTTAAATAACCAACCTAAGGACAGCATAAAGACATGGAAACACCTGTCAGAAAAATTCCTGAATCACTATTTTCCTCCCAAAAGGATGACACAGCTAAGGCTAAGCATCCAAGGCTTCAAATAAGGAGATAATGAATCCCTTTATGATGCCTGGGAGAGATACAGAGAGATGCTAAGAAAATGCCCTTCTGAAATGTTTTTAGAGTGGGTGCAATTAGACATCTTCTATTATGGGCTTACAGAGAAAGCTCAGATTTCTCTAGACCACTCAGTCGGTGGATCTATCCACATAAGAAAGACAATTGAAGAAGCTCAAGAGCTCATTGATACAGTTGCTAGGAATCAGCACCTGTACCTAAACAGTGAATCTTCTATCAACGAAGAGGCTAAAACAGTAACTGCTGAACTCAATCCTGCAGATCAAGCTGCTGAATTCAATCAGCAATTAGATTTTCTAACAAAATAGTTAGCCGAATTCAAAGAGATGCTACAAGAAACAAGAATGGCTAATATGAATATGGAAGTATAGTTGAAGCAAACAGAACAGCAGTTATCAAAACAAATAACAGAAGAATGCCAAGCAGTTCAATTAAGAAGTGGGAAAACATTAAATATCTCACTTCAAGGTAGCAGGAAGCCAAGAAATGAGCAAACCACCCAAAATCCATCTGAGGACAATAAGAGCCCAGAGAGGAATAATTCTGGTGCTTAAACGCCAGAAAATGGGAGGAAAGCTGGCGCTGAACGCCCAAACCATGCTCAGTCCTGGCGTTCAACGCCAGAAACAAGCAAGGAATTGGCATTGAACGCCCAAAAGAAGCATAGTTCTGGCATTCAGACGCCAGAAACAGGTAAGGAGCTGGCGTCTAATGCCACTCCAGCTTTCACCCCTGGCATTCAAACGCCAGTGGGAGATCAGACACATACAAGTGCTAATAGCAACCCCTCTAAAAAGGCTTCTCAATCCACATCTATAGGCAATAAACCTACAGCAACTAAGGTTGAGGAATATAAAGCCAAAATGCCTTATCCTCAGAAACTTCGCCAAGCGGAATAGGATAAGCAATTTGCCTACTTTGCAGACTATCTCAGGACTCTTGAAATAAAGATTCCGTTTACAGAGGCACTTGAGCAAATACCCTCTTATGCTAAGTTCATGAAAGAGATCTTAAGTCATAAGAAGGATTGGAGGGAAACTAAGAAAGTTTACCTCACTGAAGAATGCAGTGCAGTTATTCTGAAAAGCTTACCTGAGAAGCTTAAGGATCCGGAAGCTTTATGATACCATGCACATTAGAAGGTGCTTGTACCAAGCAAGCTCTATGTGATCTTGGGGCAAGTATTAACCTAATACCTATAGCTACTATCAAAAAGCATGGGTTGACTGATGAAGTTAAACCAACCCGGATATGTCTCCAACTTGCTGATGGCTCCAATAAACATCCATCAGGCGTAATTGAAGACATGATTGTCAAGGTTGGGCCATTTGCCTTTCCCACTGACTTTGTGGTATTGGAAATGGAGGAGCACAAGAATGCAACTCTCATTCTAGGAAGACCTTTCCTAGCAACTGGACAAACCCTCATTGACGTTCAAAAAGGGGAAGTGACCCTGAGAGTTAATGAGGACGAGTTTAAGTTGAATGTTGTCAAAGCCATGCAGCATCCAGACACCCAAAATGACTGCATGAGCATTGATATTATTGACTCTCTGGTAAAAGAGGTCAATATAGCTAAGACTCTCGAATCAGAGCTAGAGGATATCTTTAAAGATGCTCAGCCTGATCTGGAGGAACCAGAGAGAATAATAGAACCCTTGAAAATCCCTCAGGAAGAGGAGAAACCTCCCAAACCCGAGCTCAAACAATTACCACCATCCTTGAAATATGCATTTCTGGGAGAAGGTAATACCTTTCTTGTAATCATAAGTTCTACCTTAGAACCACAGGAAGAGGAAGCACTAATTCAAGTGCTAAGGACACACAAGACAGCTCTTGGGTGGTCCATCAGTGATCTTAAGGGCATTAGCCCAGCCAGATGCATGCACAAGATCCTATTGGAGGGTGACGCCAAGCCAGTGGTTCAACCACAAAGGCGGCTGAATCCAGCCATGAAGGAAGTGGTGCAGAAGGAGGTCACTAAATTACTAGAGGCTAGGATTATTTATCCATTTCTGATAGCCCCTGGGTAAGCCCTGTCCAAGTCATCCCTAAGAAGAGTGGAATGACAGTGGTTCATAATGAAAAAAATGAACTGGTTCTTACAAGAACAGTTACAGGGTGGCGTATGTGTATTGATTACAGAAGGCTCAATACAGCCACCAAAAAGGACCATTTTCCTTTACCATTCATAGACCAGATGCTAGAAAGAGCATAAACTTGGTGGACGAAATTGTGATCATCAACAATGGCTCCAAAGACTTGGTGCTCTCAAACGTGAATCTCACTTTGTCACAACTCCGCATAACTAACCAGCAAGTGTACTGGGTCATCCAAGTAATACCTTACGTGAGTAAGGGTCGATCCCACAGAGATTGTTGGTATGAAGCAAGCTATGGTCATCTTGTAAATCTCAGTCAGGCGGATAATAATTGATTATTGTGTTTTCAAAAATATAAAGAGATAATTAATTAAATAATAAAGGATAGAAATACTTATGTAAATTCATTGGTGGGAATTTCAGATAAGTGCATGGAGATGCTGTGTTCCTTCTGAGTCTCTGCTTTCCTACTACTTTCATCCAGTCCTTCTTACTCCTTTCCATGGCAAGCTGTATGTAGGGCATCACCGTTGTCAATGGCTACATCCCATTGATGAGCGGATATTTTATACGCTTTTTGGGGGTAATTTCATGTAGATTTTAGTATGTTTTAATTAGTTTTTAGTAGAATATTATTAGTTTTTAGGCAAAAATCATATTTCTGGACTTTACTATGAGTGTGTGT
>NC_029778.3:35156927-35160805 GCF_000817695.3 Arachis duranensis | reverse complement strand
GAGTAGGATTCTGGGATTGAATGACTGTGACGTGCTTCAAACTCCTGAGGGCTGGGCGTTAGTGACAGACGCAAAAGAATCAATGGATTCTATTCCAACCTGATTGAGAACCGACAGATGATTAGTCGTGCTGTGACAGAGCATAGGAACGTTTTCACTGAGAGGATGGGAAGTAGCCATTGACAACAGTGACACCCTACATAGAGCTTGCCATGGAAGGAACCTGCGTGTGAGAAGAGGATTTCAAGGAAGAGTTGAAGTCAGAGGACAAAGCATCTCCAAAACTCCAACATATTCCCCAGTACTGCAAATCAAAGTAACATTGTTCCCTCTTTTATCAAATCTAGTAATTTCGCTTTTAATCCAAATAATCCTATTGACATCCTGACTAAGATTAATAAAATAAATATTGATTGCTTCAAACCAATAATCTCTGTGGATTCGACCCTTACTCACGTAAGGTATTACTTGGACGACCCAGTGCACTTGCTGGCTAGTTGAACGGAATTGTGAAACAAACTGTGAAGTTGATTTTGGACCAGGTTCTGAGCACCAAATCCTTGGAGCCATTACCTTGGATTGTTGAAGTGAAAAGAATAAATAAAGAATCACAATTTCGTCCACCAAGTTTTTGGCGCCGTTGTCGGGGATTATTGAGTTTGGACAATTGAAGGCTTATTTTATTTCTTAGATTAGGAATAATTTATTTTTGTTGTTATAGAGTTATCAAATTCTGATAGGATAGTTTATTTTCAAAAATTTCTTTTCAAAAATATTATTTTTCTTAATTAAGTGTTAATTTTTCGTGAGTTTAGTGTCTTATTCTAAGTTTGGTGTTGATTGCATATTTTATAGTTTCTTTAAAATTTTCGTGATTAGTGTTCTTGGTTCTTCGTTGATCTTCAAGTTGTTCTTGTTCATTTTTCTTGATTGATCTTTAATTTTTCTTGTTTTGTGTCTTTTCTTGTTTTTCTTATACCAATCCAAAGCATTAGTCTTCCAAAAAGAATAATTGTTACCTTTTCTACCCATTTGACTAGAAAATTGGTTTATATTCTTGACGAGGGAGCACCAATACTTTTGAAAAGCTTTTTCAAAAATAATTTTTCTTGATTTAATCTTGTGCCAAACTTTAAGTTTGGTGTTTTCTTGTTAATCTTTTATAATTTTCGAAAATTTTATTAAGGTTTTCTAAAAATTTTAAGTTTGGTGTTCTTCCTTTTGTTCTTGGTGTTCTTGTGAATCTTCAAGGTGTTCTTGAGTTTTTCTTGTGTCTTGATCTTAAAATTTTTAAGTTTGGTGTTCCTTGGTGTTTTCCCTCCAAAAATTTTCGAAAATAAGGAGCACTAGATCTAAAAATTTTTAAGTCTTGTGTCTTTTGTGTGTTTTTCTCTTTCATCAATTCAAAATTCAAAAAAAAAAATTTATTTTCTAACTATTTTTAAAACTACATTTTCGAAATTTTTGATAAAAAAAAAATTCAAATTTCAATTTTAAATTTTTCAAAAATTTTCACAAAGTATTTTCAAAATATTTTTATAAATTCCATTTTTATTTATTCCATTTTTCTAAATCAACATATAAATTATCTCTTGTAATCCAATATGGAAGTAAGTATGAATGGACAAGACAAGAGGACTCTGGGGTCATATGCTAACCCCACTACTGCTTCATATGGGAGTAGTATCTGTATACCCTCCATTGGAGTTAGTAGCTTTGAGCTGAATCCTCAGCTCATTATCATGGTGCAGCAAAACTGCCAGTATTCTGGTCTTCCACATGAAGAACCTACAGAGTTTCTGGCACAATTTCTGCAAATTGCTGATACAGTACATGATAAGGAAGTAGATCAGGATGTCTACAGATTATTACTGTTTCCATTTGCTGTAAAAGATCAAGCTAATTTCTCTAGACCACTCAGCTGGTGGATCTATACATATGAGAAAAACAATTGAAGAAGCTCAAGAGCTTATTGATACAGTTGCCAGAAATCAGCATCTGTACCTAAGCAGTGAATCTTCCATGAAAGAAGAAGCTAAAACAGTAACTGCAGAACTCAGTCCGGTGGATCAGGCTAATGAATTCAATCAGCAATTAGGCTTTCTAACCAAGCAGCTAGCCGAATTCAAGGAAATATTACAGGAAACAAGAATGGCTAACAGGAATATGGAAGTGCAATTAAAGCAGACAGAAAAGCAACTGTCAAAACAAATAGCAGATGAATGCCAAGCAGTTCAATTAAGAAGTGGGAAAACATTAAATACCTCACTTCAAAGCAGTAGGAAGCTAAGAAATGAACAGATGGCCAATCAAAATCCCTCTGAGGACAACCAGAGCCCAGAGAAGAATAATGCTGGCGCTGAACGCCCAGCCCATGCTCATTCCTGGCGTTCAACGCCAGACGTTCTGGCGTTCAAACGCCAGTAAGAAACAAGGAGGTGGCGTCTAACGCCACTCCAGCTTCCACACCTGGCATTCAAATGCCAGTGGGTGATCAGTCATATACAAGTGCTGATAACAACCCTTCTAAAAAGGCTTCCCAACCCACTTCTGTAAGTAATAAACCTGCAGCAACTAAGGTTGAGGAATACAAAGCCAAAATGCCTTATCCTCAAAAACTCCGCCAAGCGGAACAGGATAAGCAATTTGCTCGCTTTGCAGACTATCTGAGGACTCTTGAAATAAAGATTCCGTTTGCAGAAGCACTTGAGCAAATACCCTCTTATGCTAAGTTCATGAAAGAAATCTTAAGTCATAAGAAGGATTGGAGGGAAACTGAAAAGGTTTACCTCACTGAAGAATGCAGTGCAGTCATTCTGAAAAGCTTACCTGAGAAGCTTAAAGATCCTGGGAGCTTTATGATACCATGCACATTAGAGGGTAATTGTACCAAGCAAGCTTTATATGATCTTGGGGCAAGTATCAATCTAATACCTGCATCTACTATCAGAAAGCTTGGTTTGACTGAAGAAATCAAACCAACCAGGATATGTCTTCAACTTGCTGATGGCTCCATTAAATACCCATCAGGCGTGATTGAAGACATGATTGTCAAGGTGGTAAGAGAGGTCAATATGGCTGAGAGTCTCGAATCAGAGCTAGAGGACATCTTTAAAGATGTTCAGCCTGATTTGGGGGAATCAGAGAAGATAACAGAACCTCTGAAAATTCCTCAAGAAGAGGAGAAACCTCCAAAACCCGAACTCAAACCACTACCACCATCCCTGAAATATGCATTTCTGGGAGAAGGTGACACCTTCCCTGTGATTATAAGCTCTACCTTAAAGCCACAGGAAGAGGAAGCACTAATTCAAGTGCTAAGGACGCATAAGACAGCTCTTGGGTGGTCCATCAGTGATCTTAAGGGCATTAGCCCAGCCAGATGTATGCACAAGATCTTGCTGGAGGATGACGCCAAGCCAGTGGTCCAACCACAAAGGCGGCTGAATCCAGCTATGAAAGAAGCGTGCAGAAGGAGGTCACTAAATTACTAGAGGCTGGGATTATTTATCCTATTTCTGACAGCCCCTGGGTGAGCCCTGTCCAAGTTGTCCCTAAAAAAGGTGGCATGACAGTGATTCATAATGAAAAAAATGAACTGGTTCCTACAAGAACAGTTACAGGGTGGCGTATGTGCATTGATTACAGATGGCTCAATACAGCTACCAGAAAGGATCATTTTCCCTTACCATTCATAGACCAGATGCTAGAAAGACTAGCAGGTCATGAATACTACTGCTTCCTGGATGGATATTCAGTTTATAATCAAATTGCAGTAGATCCCCAGGATCAGGAGAAAACGGCATTCACATGCCCATCTGGAGTATTTGCATACAGAAGGATGCCATTTTGGCTTGTGCAATGCACCTGCAACCTTT
>NC_029778.3:35156253-35156771 GCF_000817695.3 Arachis duranensis | reverse complement strand
AGCTCCTGCCTTAACCATTTAGCACTTGTTCTGAAAAGATGCCATGAGACTAACCTGGTTTTAAACTGGGAAAAATTTCACTTTATGGTGACTGAAGGAATTATCCTTGGGCACAAAATTTCGAACAAGGGAATAGAGGTGGATCAAGCTAAGGTAGAAGTAATTGAAAAATTACCACCACCTGCTAATGTTAAGGCAATCAGAAGCTTTCTGGGACATGCAGGATTCTATAGGAGGTTTATAAAGGATTTTTCAAAAATCGCCAAACCTCTGAGCAACTTGCTAGCTGCTGACACGCCATTTATCTTTGATAAAGAGTGTCTGCAGGCATTTGAGACTCTGAAAGCTAAATTGGTTACTGCACCAATCATCTCTGCACCAGACTGGACACTACCATTTGAATTGATGTGTGATGCCAGTGACCATGCCATTGGTGCAGTGTTGGGACAAAGGCATGACAAGCTTCTGCACGTCATTTACTATGCCAGCCGTGTGCTAAATGATGCACAAAAGAATTA
>NC_029778.3:35155252-35156143 GCF_000817695.3 Arachis duranensis | reverse complement strand
TATAGAAATAAGAGACAGAAAAGGGACAGAGAATCAAGTAGCAGATCACCTGTCCCGAATAGAACCAGTGGAAGGGGCGTCTCTCCCTCTCACTGAGATCTCTGAAACTTTTCCGGATGAGCAACTCTTTGCCATCCAGGAAGTGCCATGGTTTGCAGACATTGCAAACTACAAGGCAGTGAGATTCATACCCAAAGAGTACAGTAGTGTGCAATCAAAGAAATTAATCACAGATGCAAAGTACTATCTTTGGGATGAACCATATCTCTTCAAGAGATGTGCAGACGGAGTAATCCGTAGATGTGTGCCTAAGGAAGAAGCGCAAAAGATTTTATGGCATTGCCATGGATCACAGTATGGAGGACATTTTGGAAGTGAGCGAACAGCCACAAAGGTCCTCCAAAGTGGCTTCTACTGGCCCACTCTCTATAAAGATTCCCGAGCATTTGTGCTTAATTGTGACAGTTGCCAAAGATCAGGCAACTTACCTCACAATTATGCCATGCCTCAACAAGGAATCTTGGAGATTGAGTTGTTTGATGTATGGGGTATTGACTTCATGGGACCTTTCCCACCATCATACTCAAACACTTATATTCTGGTGGCAGTGGATTATGTATCCAAATGGGTGGAGGCTATTGCAACACCCACTAATGACACTAAAACAGTGTTAAAATTCTTCCAAAAAAATATTTTCAGCAGATTTGGTATCCCTAGAGTATTAATCAGTGATGGGGGCACTCATTTCTGCATTAAACAGCTTTACTCTGCTCTGGTACGTTATGGAGTTAGCCACAGGGTAGCTACTCCATATCACCCACAGACTAATGGGCAAGCTGAAGTCTCAAATAGAGAACTCAAAAGAATCCTGGAACGGACTGTAATTAACCG
>NC_029778.3:35154464-35155148 GCF_000817695.3 Arachis duranensis | reverse complement strand
ATAGGGACCTCTCCATACCAGCTCGTGTATGGAAAGGCATGTCACTTGCCAGTGGAACTGGAACACAAGGCCTACTGGGCAACCAAATTCCTAAACCTTGATGCCAAGTTAGCTGGAGAAAAACGATTGCTCCAGTTAAATGAGCAAGAGGAATTTAGACTCAATGCTTTCGAGAATGCAAAAATTTACAAGGAGAAAGCAAAAAGATGGCATGATAAGAAATTGTCATCCAGAGTTTTTGAGCCAGGACAGAAAGTTCTGCTATTCAATTCTAGGCTCAAATTATTCCCCGGGAAATTAAAATCCCGGTGGAGAGGTCCATATGTAGTTACAAGTGTGTCACCATATGGATACGTAGAGCTTCAGGATAATGAATCTAACAAAAAGTTCATTGTTAATGGACAAAGAGTTAAACATTATCTTGAAGGTAATTTTGAGCAAGAATGCTCAAAACTGAGAATTGATTAGAGCTCAGTGGTCCAGCTAAAGACAATAAAGAAGCGCTTGCTGGGAGGCAACCCAGCCATTTACAAAATTTAATTTTATTTGTTTATTTAATTGATCAAGTTTTACAGGTAGATGCTAGAGTATCTTCAAAAGGTGAAATAGCAATTGATTGAAGTCACAGAGTTACAGGAAAAATTGGAAGCTCACTGGCGTGAAAAAGCCAGTAAGAAACACTTT
>NC_029778.3:35148136-35151726 GCF_000817695.3 Arachis duranensis | reverse complement strand
ACTGAGAGGATGGGATGTAGCCATTGATAACGGTGATGCCCTACATACAGCTTGCCATAGAAAGGAGTGATGAAAAACTAGAAGGAAGAAGTAAGAAAGCAGAGATTCAGAAGGAACACAGCACCTCCATACACGTATCTGAAATTCCCACCATTGAATTACATGAGTAACTATATCTTTATTTTCTGCTTAAATTTATTATTATTCGAAAATCCAATAATCTCTTAATATAGTTGAATCCGCCTGACTGGGATTTACAAGATGACCATAGCTTGCTTCATACCAACAATCTCCGTGGGATCGACCCTTACTCACGTAAGGTATTACTTGGACGACCCAGTGCACTTGCTGGCTAGTTGAACGGAATTGTTAAACAAACTGTGAAGTTGATTTTGGACCAGGTTCTGAGCACCAAATCCTTGGAGCCATTACCTTGGATTGTTGAAGTGAAAAGAATAAATAAAGAATCACAATTTCTTCCACCACCCATCCTCTCAATGAAAAAGTTCCAAATGCTCTTGTCACAGCATGGCTAATCATCTGTCGGTTCTCGATCATGTTGGAATAGAATCCCTTGATTCTTTTGCGTTTGTCATCACGCCTAGCAATCGCGAGTTTGAAGCTCGTCACAGTCATTCAATCCTAGAATCATACTCGGAATACCACAGACAAGGTTTAGACTTTCCAGATTCTCATGAATGCCGCCATCAATTCTAGCTTATACCACGAAGACTCTGATCTCACGGAATGGAAGGCTCGGTTGTCAGGCGAGGGGAAGTGGTTGTCAGGCACGCGTTCATAAGGATGGATGATGATGAGTGTCACGGATCATCACATCCATCAGGTTGAAGTATGAATGGTATCTTAGAATAAGAATAAATCGAATTGAATAGAAAATAGTAGTAATTGCATTAAAACTTGAGGTACAGCAAGGCTCCACACCCTTAATCTATGGTGTGTAGAAACTCCACCGTTGAAAATACATAAGTGATCAAGGTTCAGGCATGGCCAAATGGCCAGCCCCTAAAATGAAAACCGAGATGTAAAAACTCCAGATATGAACCAAGATGTCTAATACAATAGTAAAATATCCTATTTATACTAGACTAGCTACTAGGGTTTACAAAAGTAAGTAATTGATGCAGAAATCCACTTCCAGGGCCCACTTGGTGTGTGCTTGGGCTGAGCTTGAATGTTACACGAGCAGAGGCTTTTCTTTGAGTTGAACGCCAAGTTGTAACGTGTTTCTGGCGTTCAACTCTGGTTCGTGACGTGTTTTTGGCGCTTCACTCCAGAATGCAGCATGGAATTGGTGTTGAGCGCCAGTTTACGTCATCAAATCTTGAACAAAGTATGGACTATTATATATTGCTGAAAAGCTCTGGATGTCTACTTTCCAACGCTGTTGAGAGCGTGCCATTTGAAGTTCTGTAGCTCCAGAAAATCAGTTTCGAGTGCATGGAGGTCAGATTTCAACACCATCAGCAGTCCTTTGTTAGCCTTTTATCAGAGTTTTGCTCAGGTCCCTCAATTTCAACCTGAAAATACCTGAAATCACCGAAAAACATACAAACTCATAGTAAAGTCCAGAAATGTGAATTTAGCATAAAAACTAATGAAAACATCCCTAAAAGTAGCTAGATCGTACTAAAAACTACCTAAAAACAATGCCAAAAAGCGTATAAATTATCCGCTCATCACAACACCAAACTTAGATTGTTGCTTGTCCCCAAGCAACTGAAAATCAAATAGGATAAAAAGAAGAGAACATACTATAAATTCCAGAATATCAATGAATATTAATTCTAATTAGATGAGCGGGACTTGTAGCTTTTTGCTTCTGAATAGTTTTGGCATCTCACTTCATCCCTTGAAGTTTAGAATGATTGGCATCTCTAGGAACTCAGAGTTCAGATAGTGTTGATTGATTCTCCTAGTTAAGTTTGTTAATTCTTGAACATAGCTACTTTTATGAGTCTTGGCCGTGGCCCTAAGCACTTTGTTTTCCAGTATTTCCACCGGATACATAAATGCCATAGACACATGACTGGGTGAACCTTTTCAGATTGTGACTCAGCTTTGCTAAAGTCCCCAGTTAGAGGTGTCCAGAGCTCTTAAGCTTTGGATCATGACTTTAACCACTCAGTCTCAAGCTTTTCACTTGGACCTTCATGACACAAGTACATGGTTAGGGACAGCTTGATTTAGCTGCTTAGGCCTAGATTTTATTTTCTTGGGCCTTCCTATCCATTGATGCTCAAAGCCTTGGATCCTTTTTACCCTTGCCTTTTGGTTTTAAGGGTTATTGGCTTTTTCTGATTGCTTTTTCTTTTTCTTTCTAATTTCCTTTTGCTATTTTCTTTTTCAAGGATAAATTCGAAACTCATGCACTTCTTGTTCTTTTGAATTAAAAACATTTTTCATTTAAGAGGGGTGAAGGATTAATGGAATTATTCATAGCCTTAAGACATAGTTACTAACTACTAATGATCACGAAGTAGAGACACAAAACATAGATAAACATGAGCATAAAAATCGAAAAACAGAGAATTAAGAACAAGAAAGTTAAGGAATGAGTCCACCTTAGTGAGGGTGGCACCTTCTTAAAGGACCAATGGTGCTTTTTGAGCTCCTCTATGTCTCTTCCTTGCCTCTGTTGCTTGATCCCTAGTGATTTTGGTGCTCCTATCCTTAGTTGCTCCCAATAGTTGTGTGGAGGATAATTTTTCCCCTTAGGTATCTCAGGGATCTCTTGATTTGTAGTCAAATGTTCTACCACTGAGCTATAGACCCTTTAGATGAATCTCTCTATCTCCTATGACTCGGAAGTGGAAGCTTTTGTCTTCCCTTTTCTCTTTCTAGAGGTTTCTCTGGCCTTAGGTGCCATCAATGGTTATGGAAAAACAAAAAAGCTATGCTTTTACCACACCAAACTTAGAATGTTGCTCGCCTTCGAGCAAAAGAAGAAAGAAAAGAAGAGGAAGAAGAAGATATGGAGGAGATTGAGGGATATGTGTATTCGGCTATATGGGTGGGATTGGGTGGGAACGAGATTTTGTATTTTGAAGGTAGGTGGGGTTTATGGGAAAGAATGGGTGGATGTGAGTGGTAAAAAGGTGATGGGGAAGTGATGAGCGGATATTTTGTACGCTTTTTGGGGGTAATTTCATGTAGATTTTAGTATGTTTCAGTTAGTTTTTAGTAAAATAATATTAGTTTTTAGGCAAAAATCATATTTCTGGACTTTACTATGAGTTTGTGTGTTTTTCTGTGATTTCAGGTATTTTCTGGCTGAAATTGAGGGAGCTGAGCAAAAATCTGACTTAGGCTGAAAAAGGACTGCTGATGCTGTTGGATCCTGACCTCCCTGCACTCGAAATGAATTTTCTGGAGCTAAAAGAGTCCAATTGGCGCGCTCTCAACGGCGTTGGAAAGTAGACATCCAGGGCTTTCCAGCAATATATAATAGTCCATACTTTGCGCAAGGATAGACGACGTAACTTGGCATTAAACGCCAAGTTCATGCTGCTGTCTGGAGTTAAACGCCAGAAAAACGTCATGATCCGGAGTTGAACGCCCAAAACACGTCA
>NC_029778.3:35145204-35147721 GCF_000817695.3 Arachis duranensis | reverse complement strand
CCTGATTGAGAACCGACAGATGATTAGCCGTGCTGTGACAGAGCATAGGAACGTTTTCACTGAGAGGATGGGAGGTAGCCATTGACAACGGTGACACCTTACATAGAGCTTGCCATGGAAGGATCTTGCGTGTGTTGAAGGATTTCAAGGAAGAGTTGAAGTTCAGAGGACAAAGCATCTCCAAAACTCCAACATATTCCACAGTCCTTTATAAACAAATAACTCTATTGTTCAAGTAATAACTATTTATTTTATGCCCTTTTTCTTTATTAAAATACGAGGCTAAAGAATCCTATTGATATCCTGACTAAGACAAATAAAATAAACATTGATTGCTTCAAGCCAATAATCTCCGTGGGATCGACCCTTACTCACGTAAGGTATTACTTGGACGACCCAGTGCACTTGCTGGTTAGTTGTGCGAATCACAAATTCGTGCACCAAGTTTTTGGCACCGTTTCCGGAGATTATTGAGTTTGGACAATTGAAGGCTTATTTTATTTCTTAGATTAGGAATAATTTATTTTTATTTTTATTTTTGTTCTTATTTTTTATAGAGTCATTAAATCAATATTGATAGGATAGTTTCTTTTCAAAAATTTCTTTTCAAAATTTATTATTTTTCTTTTAATTAATTGCTAATTTTCGTGAGTTTAGTGTCTTGTTCTAAGTTTGGTGTTTTCTTGTTAATCTTTCTTTAATTCTCGAAAACTTGTGTCTTGATCTTAAAATTCTTAAGTTTGGTGTTCCTTGGTGTTTTCCCTCCAAAAATTTTCGAAAATTAAGGAGCATTAGATCTAAAAATTTTAAGTCTTGTGTCTTTTGTGAGTTTTTCTCTTTCGTCATAAAATTCAAAATTCAAAAAATTTTATTTTCCAACTTTTTTTTTAAAACCACTTTTTCGAAATTTTTAATATAAACTTCAACTTTCAATTTCAATTTTTTCGAAAAAAAAAATAATTTTCTTTCACAAAATATCTTCAAAATATTTTTATATCTATATCCCATTTTTTGTTATTCCATTACTATAAAATAAATAATTCTTAACATATAAATTCTCAACTTGTATTCCATTATGGAAGTAAGTATGAATGGACAGTCCAAGAGGACTCTGGGGTCATATGCTAACCCCACTACTGCTTCATATGGGAGTAGTATCTGTATACCTTCCATTGGAGTTAGTAGCTTTGAGCTGAATCCTCAGCTCATTATCATGGTGCAGCAAAACTGCCAGTATTCTGGTCTTCCACATGAAGAACCTACAGAGTTTCTGGCACAATTTCTGCAAATTGCTGATACAGTACATGATAAGGAAGTGGATCAGGATGTCTACAGATTACTACTGTTTCCATTTGCTGTAAAAGATCAAGCTAAGAGGTGGTTAAATAACCAGCCTAAGAACAGCATAAAAACATGGAAACAGCTGTCAGAAAAATTCCTGAATCACTATTTCCCTCCAAAACGGATGACACAGCTAAGGCTAAGCATCCAAGGCTTCAAACAAGGAGATAATGAATCCCTTTATGATGCATGGGAGAGATACAGAGAGATGCTAAGAAAATGCCCCTCTGAAATGTTTTCAGAATGGGTGCAATTAGACATCTTCTACTATGGGCTTACAGAAAAAGCTCAGATCTCTCTAGACCACTCAGCTGGTGGATCTATACACATGAGAAAAACAATTGAAGAAGCTCAAGAGCTTATTGATACAGTTGCCAGAAATCAGCATCTGTACCTAAGCAATGAATCTTCCATGAAAGAAGAAGCTAAAATAGTAACTGCAGAACTCAGTCCAGTGGATCAGGCTAATGAATTCAATCAACAATTGGACTTTCTAACTCAGCAGCTAGCCGAATTCAAGGAAATATTACAGGAAACAAGAATGGCTAACAGGAACATGGAAGTACAATTAAAGCAGACAGAAAAGCAACTGTCAAAACAAATAACAGAAGAATGCCAAGCAGTTCAATTAAGAAGTGGGAAGACATTAAATACCTCACTTCAAAGCAGCAGGAAACCAAGAAATGAACAGGTGGATACTCAAAATCCCTCTGAGGACAATCAGAGCCCAGAGAGGAATAAAGCTGGCGCTGAACGCCCAGACCATGCTCATTCCTGGCGTTCAACGCCAGAAACAAGCATGGATCTAGCGTTGAACGCCCAAAGGGAGCATGGTTCTGGCGTTCAAACGCCAGTAACAAACAAGGAAGTGGCGTCTAACGCCACTCCAGCTCCCACCACTGGCATTCAAATGCCAGTGGGGAATCAATCACATACAAGTGCTGACCTTTCTAAAAAGGCTTCCCAACCCACTTCTGTAGGTAATAAACCTGCAGCAACTAAGGTTGAGGAATACAAAGCCAAAATGCCTTATCCTCAAAAACTCCGCCAAGCGGAACAGGATAAGCAATTTGCCCGCTTTGCAGACTATCTCAGGACTCTTGAAATAAAGATTCCGTTTGCAGAAGCACTTGAGCAAATACCAGCTTATGCTAAGTTCATGAAAGAGATCTTAAG
>NC_029778.3:35144354-35145039 GCF_000817695.3 Arachis duranensis | reverse complement strand
CTCATTGATGTCCAAAAAGGGGAAGTGACCTTGAGAGTCAATGAGGAGGAGTTTAAGTTGAATGTTGTCAAAGCTATGCAACATCCAGACACCCCAAATGACTGCATGAGTGTTGATATTATTGACTCTCTGGTAAGAGAGGTCAATATGGCTGAGAGTCCCGAATCAGAGCTAGAGGACATCTTTAAAGATGTCCAGCCTGATCTGGAGGAGTCAGAGAAAATAGTGGAACCTCTGAAAATCCCTCAGGAAGAGGAGAAACCTCCTAAACCCGAGCTCAAACCATTACCACCTTCCCTAAAATATGCATTTCTGGGAGAAGGTGATACCTTTCCTGTAATCATAAGCTCTACCTTAGAGCCACAGGAAGAGGAAGCACTAATTCAAGTGCTAAGGACACACAAGACAGCTCTTGGGTGGTCCATCAGTGATCTCAAGGGCATTAGCCCAGCTAGATGCATGCACAAGATCCTGCTGGAGGGTGACGCCAAACCAGTGGTTCAACCACAAAGGCGGCTGAACCCAGCCATGAAGGAAGTAGTGCAGAAAGAAGTCACTAAATTACTAGAGGCTGGGATTATTTATCCTATTTCTGACAGCCCCTGGGTGAGCCCTGTCCAAGTTGTCCCTAAGAAAGGTGGCATGACAGTGGTTCATAATGAAAAAAATGAACTGGTTCCTACAA
>NC_029778.3:35143378-35144258 GCF_000817695.3 Arachis duranensis | reverse complement strand
CCACCAGAAAGGATCATTTTCCTTTACCATTCATAGACCAGATGCTAGAAAGACTAGCAGGTCATGAATACTACTGCTTCCTGGATGGATATTCAGGTTATAATCAAATAGCAGTAGATCCCCAGGATCAGGAGAAAACAGCATTCACATGCCCATCTGGAGTATTTGCATACAGAAGGATGCCATTTGGTCTGTGCAATGCACTTGTAACCTTTCAGAGGTGCATGCTCTCAATTTTCTCTGATATGGTGGAAAATTTTCTGGAAGTCTTCATGGATGACTTCTCAGTACTTAGAGACTCATTCAGCTCCTGTCTTGGTCATCTAGCACTTGTTCTGAAAAGATGTCAGGAGATTAACCTGGTTTTAAACTGGGAAAAATGTCACTTTATGGTGACTGAAGGAATTGTCCTTGGACACAAAATTTCGAACAAGGGGATAGAGGTGGACCAAGCTAAGGTATAATTAATTGAAAAATTGCCACCACCTGCTAATGTTAAGGCAATCAGAAGCTTTCTGGGGCATGTAGGATTCTATAGGAGGTTTATAAAGGATTTTTCAAAAATCGCCAAACCTCTGAGCAACCTGCTAGCTGCTGACACGCCATTTATCTTTGATAAAGAGTTTCTGCAGACATTTGAGACTCTGAAAGCTAAATTGGTTACAGCACCAATAATCTCTGCACCAAACTGGACATGACCATTTGAACTGATGTGTGATGCCAGTGACCATGCCATTGGTGCAGTGTTGGGACAAAGACATGACAAGCTTCTGCATGTCATTTACTATGCCAGCCGTGTGCTAAATGATGCACAGAAGAATTACACAACCACAGAAAAAGAGCTACTTACAGTGGTTTACGCCATTGACAAATTCAGATC
>NC_029778.3:35140848-35141616 GCF_000817695.3 Arachis duranensis | reverse complement strand
AGTATCTTCAAAAGGTGAAATAGCAATTGGTTGAAGTCACAGAGTTACAGGGAAATTTGGAAGCTCACTGGCGTGAAAAAGCCAGTAAGAAACAATTTGGGCATTGAACGCCCATGAGAAGCACCCACTGGGCGTTTAACGCCAGTAAGGGTAGCATCTGGGCGTTAAACGCCAGAAAGAAGCACCTTCTGGGCGTTTAACGCCAGATTGTTAGCATCCTGGGCGTTCAGAAAAACGCCCAGTGACAAAGGCCTTCCTGGCGTTCAACGCCAGAAAGATGCATCAGCTGGGCGTTGAACGCCCAGGAGAAGCAACATTTGGGTGTTAAACGCCCAAACCATGCAGCAGTTGGGCGTTTAACGCCAGGATGGTGGGGAGGAGGTAAAATTCATTTTTCTTTACAAATTTTCTAATTTTTTAAGTTTCAATTCATAATTTCTTGCATAAACATGTTTCAAAATGTCATCCTTCAATTCCAAAATTTTTAATCCTAATTTCTAAAAATACTAATTTCTAAAATCCCTTTTTCAAAAATATCAAATATATCTTAATTCATAAACCCAAATTTTTTTCCAATTCAAATCTTTTTCAACTCATCATATCTTTTGGATTTCAAAAATGCCTCTCCCTCTATTCCTCTCCTGTCACTTCTTTTGCTTGAGGACAAGCAAACCTCTAAGTTTGGTGTGAGTTGCCATGATCACTGAGCTAAAACTCATCAAGATCATGGCACCTAAGGGAACAAGAAGAGCAAGGATGTGAACTTAA
>NC_029778.3:35140535-35140716 GCF_000817695.3 Arachis duranensis | reverse complement strand
TAGCTTTAACTCTGTGATAGTATTATTATAGGATTTTACCTTAGAAGTTATATAGGAGTAGTAATTAGCATATCTATTTTGATTTTATTTCCAATTAAGCTATAATTTATTTTTCTCATTATCATCAGGCATGAATAAAGTAGTAGATTTTTTTTAGAATAAAGAAGTAATCTATATTTTT
>NC_029778.3:35139255-35140125 GCF_000817695.3 Arachis duranensis | reverse complement strand
CTGTCCCTAACCATGTGCTTGTGGCATGCAGGTTCAAGTTACAAGCTTGAGACTGAGTGGTTAAAGTCGTGATCCAAAGCAAAAGAGTGTGCTTAAGAGCTCTGGACACCACTGACTGGGGACTCTAGCAAAGCTGAGTCACAATCTGAAAAGGTTCACCCAGTTATGTGTCTGTGGCATTTATGTATCCGGTGGTAATACTGGAAGACAAAGTGCTTAGGGCCACGGCCAAGACTCATAAAATAACTGTGTTCAAGAATCAACATACTACACTAGGAGAGTCAATAATACTATCTGAATTCTGAGTTCCTAAGGATGCCAATCATTCTGAAATTCAAAAGATACAAGGAGATGCCAAAACTGTTCAGAGACAAAAAGCTACAAGCCCCGCTCATCTAATAAGAATCTGAGCTTCATTTAAAACTCGAGAATATTATTACTTCTTTATTTCTGTTAAAACCTATTTTATTTAAGTTTGGTGTTGTGATGAGCGGATATTTTGTACGCTTTTTGGGGGTAATTTCATGTAGATTTTAGTATGTTTCAGTTAGTTTTTAGTAAAATAATATTAGTTTTTAGGCAAAAATCATATTTCTGGACATTACTATGAGTTTGTGTGTTTTTCTGTGATTTCAGGTATTTTCTGGCTGAAATTGAGGGAGCTGAGCAAAAATCTGACTTAGGCTGAAAAAGGACTGCTGATGCTGTTGGATCCTGACCTCCCTGCACTCAAAATGGATTTTCTGGAGCTACAAGAGTTCAATTGGCGCGCTCTCAACGGCGTTGGAAAGTCGACATCCAGGGCTTTCCAGCAATATATAATAGTCCATACTTTGAGCGAGGATAGACGACGTAACTTGGCGTTAAACG
>NC_029778.3:35126950-35138781 GCF_000817695.3 Arachis duranensis | reverse complement strand
AACCTGATTGAGAACCGACAGATGATTAGCCGTGCTGTGACAGAGCATAGGAACGTTTTCACTGAGAGGATGGGAGGTAGCCATTGACAACGGTGACACCCTACATAGAGCTTGCCATGGAAGGATCTTGCGTGTGTTGAAGGATTTCAAGGAAGAGTTGAAGTTCAGAGGACAAAGCATCTCCAAAACTCCAACATATTCCACAGTCCTTTATAAACAAATAACTCTATTGTTCAAGTAATAACTATTTATTTTATGCCCTTTTTCTTTATTAAAATACGAGGCTAAAGAATCCTATTGATATCCTGACTAAGACAAATAAAATAAACATTGATTGCTTCAAGCCAATAATCTCCGTGGGATCGACCCTTACTCACGTAAGGTATTACTTGGACGACCCAGTGCACTTGCTGGTTAGTTGTGCGAATCACAAATTCGTGCACCAGGAAGAGAGATTGAAGTGATTGGTGAAGGGGTCTTGGGAAAGGGTGTTATTGGATTATGAGGAGGAAAGGTGAGTGGAGGTAGGTGGGGATCCTGTGGGGTCCACAGATCCTGAGATGATTCTGTGGAGTCCACAGATCCTGAGATGTCAGGGATTTACATCCCTGCACCAATTAGGCATATAGAATGCCTTTGCATACAATTCTGGCGTTTAAACGCCAGATTGATGCTTGTTCTGGGCGTTCAACGCCCATTTGTAGCATGTTTCTGGCGTTGAACGCCAGTTCCATGCTTCTTTCTGGCGTTCAGCGCCAGCTTTCCTCAGGGCATATTCCTGACATTTAAACGCCAGGATGTTGCTTGTTTCTGGCGTTCAACACCAGATCCATGCTCTGTTCTGGCGTTGAACGCCAGCCAGATGCTCTTTACTGGCATTTAAACGCCAGTAAGTCCTTCCTCCAGGGTGTGATTTTTCTTCTACTATTTTTGATTCTGTTTTTAATTTTAGTATTTTTTTTCGTGACTCCACATGATCATGAACCTAATAAAACACAAAATAACAACAAAATAAAAATAAAATTAGATAAATAAAAATTGGGTTGCCTCACAATAAACGCTTCTTTAATGTCACTAGCTTGACAATGGGCTCTCATGGAGACACACAGGTGGTCAGGTCAATGTTGTGAACTCCCAACACCAAACATAGAGTTTGGATGTGGGGATTCAACACTAAACTTAGAGTTTGGTTGTGGCCTCCCAACACTAAACTTAGAGTTTGATTGTGGGGGCTCTGTTTGACTCTGTACTGAGAGAAGCTTTTCATGCTTCCTCTCTATGTTTGCAGAGGAAGATCCTTGAGCTTTAAACACAAGGTAGTCCCCATTCAATTGAAGGACTAGCTCTCCTCTGTCAACATCAATCACAACTCCTACTGTGGCTAGGAATGGTCTTCCAAGGATGATGCATTCATCTTCCTCCTTCCTAGTGTCTAAGATTATGAAATCAGTAGGGATATAAAGGCCCTCAACCTTTACTAACACATCCTCTACCAATCCATAAGCTTTTCTTACTGACTTGTCTGCCATTTGTAATGAGAATATGGCAGGCTGTACCTCAATGATCCCTAGCTTCTCCATTACAGAGAGTGGCATAAGATTTATGCTTGACCCCAGGTCACATAGAGCCTTGTTAAAGGTCATGGTGCCTATGGTACAGGGTATTAATAATTTGCTAGGATCTTGTCTCTTTTGAGGTAAACTTTTCTGAACCCATGTATCTAGTTCACTAATGAGCAAGGGAGGAGGTTCACCTTCCCAAGTCTCATTACCAAACAACTTGGCATTCAGCTTCATGATAGCTCCTAAATATTGAGCAACTTGCTCTCCAGTTACATCCTCATCCTCTTCAGAGGAAGAATAGACTTCAGAGCTTATGAATGGCAGAAGGAGGCTTAATGGGATCTCTATGGTCTCTATATGAGCCTTAGATTCCTTTAGGTCCTCAATAGGGAACTCCTTCTTGCTTGAGAGACGTCCCAGGAGGTATTTCTCACCAGGATTTTCGTCCTTTCCTCCCTCTCTAGGTTTGGCCATGTTGACTATGTTAATGGCCTTGCACTCTCTTTTTGGATTTTCTTCTGTATTGCTTGGGAGAGTACTAGGAGGGGTTTCAGTGACTTTCTTACTCAGCTGGCCCACTTGTGCCTCCAAATTTCTGATGGAGGATCTTGTTTCACTCATAAAACTTAAAGTTGCCTTTAGACAGATCAGAGACTATATTTGCTAAGTTAGAGGAGCTCTACTCAGAATTCTCTGTCTGTTGCTGAGAAGATGATGGAAAATGCTTGCTGTTGCTGAGCCTATTTCTTCCACCATTATTAAAGCCTTGTTGAGGCTTTTGTTGATCCTTCCATGAGAAATTTGGATGATTTCTCCATGATGAATTATAGGTGTTTCCATAAGGTTCACCCATGTAGTTTACCTCTGCCATTGCAGGGTTCTCAGGATCATAAGCTTCTTCTTCAGACGCTGCCTCTTTAGTACTGTTGGATGCATTTTCCCATCCATTCAGACTTTGAGAAATCATGTTGACTTGCTGAGTCAACACTTTGTTCTAAGCCAATATGGCATTCAGAGCATCAATTTCAAGAACTCCCTTCCTCTGAGGCGTCCCATTATTCACAGAATTCCTCTCAGAAGTGTACATGAATTGGTTATTTGCAACCATGTCAATAAGTTCTTGAGCTTCTGCAGGCGTTTTCTTTAGGTGAATGGATCCACCTGCAGAAATGGTCCAATGACATCTTGGAAAACTCAGATAGACCATAATAGAATATATCTATTATGGTCCATTCTGAAAACATGTCAGAAGGACATTTTTTGGTCATTTGCTTGTATCTTTCCCAAGCTTCATAAAGGGATTCACCATCTTTTTGCTTGAAGGTCTGAACATCCACTCTAATCTTGTTCAGCTTTTGAGGAGGAAAGAATTTACCCAAGAAGGCCATGACCAGCTTATCCCAGGAGTCCAGGCTATCTTTAGGTTGTGAGTCCAACCATGTTCTAGCTCTGTCTCTTACAGCAAAAGGGAAAAGCATGAGCCTGTAGACTTCAGGATCTACTCCATTAGTCTTAACAGTCTTACAGATCTGCAAGAACTCAGTTAAAAACTAGTAAGGATCTTCAGATGGTAGTCCATGAAACTTGCAATTCTGTTGCATTAGAGCAACTAGTTGAGGTTTCAGCTCAAAATTGTTTGCTCCAATAGCAGGGATTGAGATGCTTCTTCCATCAAACTTGGACGTGGGTTTAGTAAAATCACCAAGCATCCTCCTTGCATTATTGTTGTTGGGTTCGGCTGCCATCTCCTTTTCTTGTTCGAAAATTTCAGAAAGATTGTCTCTGGATTGTTGTAATTTAGCTTCTCTTAGTTTCCTCTTCAGAGTCCTTTCAGGTTCAGGATCAGCTTCAACAAGAATGCCCTTTTTCTTGTTCCTGCTCACATGAGAAAGAAGAGAACAGAAAAAGAAGAGGAATCCTCTATGTCACAGTAAAGAGGTTCCTTATTATTAGTAGAAGAAGAAAGGGGATAATGATTAAGAAGAAGGAATAATCCAAACACAAGGGTGATGATAGAGGTAGTGATTTGAGATGAAGAGAAGTGTTAGTGAATGAATAAATAAATAGAATAAGATGAGAGAGGGAGAAATTGTCGAAAATAGTTTGAAAAAGTAGTTAGTGATTTTCGAAAATTAAAGGTGAAATAAAATTAAAATTAAAATAAAAAATTTAAAACAATTAATTAATTAAAAAGAATTTTTGAAAAAGCGGGAGGTATTTTCGAAAATTAGAGAGGGAAAAGTAGTTAGGTGGTTTTGAAAAAGATAAGAAACAAACAAAAAGTTAATTAGTTAGTTGAAAAAGATATTACAATCAAATTTGAAAAGATAAGAAGATAAGAAGTTGGATAAGATATTTTGAAATCAAATTTTTGAAAAAGATAAAATTTTGAAAAAGATATGATATAAAATATATGATAAGAATATATGATAAAAAAGATATAGTTGAAAAGATTTAATTTTTAAAATTAAAATTAATTACTTAACTAACAAGAAACTAAAAGATATGATTCTAGAATTTAAAGATTGAACATTTCTTAACAAGAAAGTAACAACTTCAAATTTTTGAATCAATCATATTAATTGTTAGCATAATTTTCGAAAATAAAGCTAAAACTAAGAAAAAGATTTTTGAAAAATATTTTTTTAAAAAAAAAACTAAATTTTTGAAAATTAAATAAAAAATGAAAAAGATTTGATTTTTGAAAAAGTTTTTTGAAAAGATAAGATTTTTTAAAATTGAAAATTTGACTTGACTTATAAGAAATAGCTAAATTTTAAAAATTTTTGACTAAGTCAACTCAAATTTTTGAAATTTTGAGAGAAATAAGGAAAAGATATTTTTTTGATTTTTGAATTTTTAATGATGAGAGAGAAAAACAACAAAAATGACTCACAACATGAAAATTATGAATCAAAACTCATGATGCATACAAGAACACTATGAATGTCAAGATGAACACCAAGAACACTTTGAAGATCATGATGAACATCAAGAACATAGTTTTGAAAAATTTTTTATGCAAAGAAAACATGCAAGACACCAAACTTAGAAATCTTTAATGCTTAGACACTATGAATGCAAGAATGCACATGAAAAACAACTAAAGACACAAAACAAGAAAACATCAAGATCAAACAAGAAGACTTACCAAGAACAACTTGAAGATCATGAAGAATACTATGAATGCATGAATTTTCGAAAAATGCAAGAAAAATTTTTAAAGCATGCAATTGACACCAAACTTAAAAATTGACTCAAGACTCAAACAAGAAACACAAAAATATTTTTGGTTTTTATGATTTTCTAATTTTTTGTATTTTCTTTTTTTTTCGAAAATATTCTTTAGAAAAATGAAAATAAAAAATTTTTTTGAAAAGAAAATAAAAAGAAAGTTACCTAATCTGAGCAACAAGATGAACCGTTAGTTGTCCATACTCGAACAATCCCCGGCAACGGCGCCATAAACTTGGTGGACGAAATTGTGATCATCAACAATGGCTCCAAAGACTTGGTGCTCTCAAACGTGAATCTCACTTTGTCACAACTCCGCACAACTAACCAGCAAGTGTACTGGGTCGTCCAAGTAATACCTTGTGTGAGTAAGGGTCGATCCCACAGAGATTGTTGGTATGAAGCAAGCTATAGTCATCTTGTAAATCTCAGTCAGGCGGATAATAATTGATTATTGGGTTTTCGAAAATATAAAGAGAAAATTAATTAAATAATAAAGGATAGAAATACTTATGTAAATTCATTTGTGGGAATTTCAGATAAGTGCATGGAGATGCTGTGTTCCTTCTGAATCTCTGCTTTCCTGCTACTTTCATCCAGTCTTTCTTACTCCTTTCCATGGCAAGATGTATGTAGGGCATCACCTTTGTCAATGGCTACATCCCATCCTCTCAGTGAAAAAGGTCCAAATGCTCTTGTCACAGCACGGCTAATCAACTTCTGGGCGTTTAACGCCAAATTTACAGCATCCTGGGCGTTCAAAAAAATGCCCAGTGACAAAGGAGTTTCTGGCGTTCAACGCCAGCTAGAAGCAACAGCTGGGCGTTGAACGCCCAGGAGAAGCTACTGATGGGCGTTAAACGCCCAAAACATGCAGCGTTTGGGCGTTTAACGCCAGGATTGTGGGGAGGAGGTAATTTCGTTTTCAATTCAAATTTTTTCCAAATTTCATGTTTCAATTCATGATTTCTTGCATAAACATGTTACAAACTCTCATCTTTCGACTTCAATTTCAAAAACTTTTTAATCCTAAACATATTTCTTGATTTTTCTTTAATTTCTTTTCAAATCTTTTTCAAAACTCATCTATCTTTTTGAATTCTTTTCAAATCTTTTTAATTTCTTCTCATATCTTTTTCAACTCATCATATCTTTTGAATTTCGAAATTGCCTCTCCTTCTATTCCTCTCCTTTCCTTTCTTTTGCTTGAGGACAAGTAAACCTCTAAGTTGGTATGATTTGCCATGATCACTGAGCTAAAACTCATCAAGATCATGGCACCTAAGGGAACAAGAAAAGCAAGGATGTGACTTGAAGGAACTGAAGCGTTAGAAATTATCTCTTGAAAGACCAAGCACCCCACAGACTAGAGGAACATCCACTTCCCAAAATAAAGGTTGTTGAGTCCTAATCTTTGCCTTAACTCTGTGATAACTGTTCTTATTAGGAATTTACCTTAGAAGTTATATATTAGTAGTAGTAATTAGTATCTCTATTTTGATTTTATTTCCAAATAAGCTATAAATTATTTTTCTCATCATCATCAAACATGAATAAAATAGTAGATTTTTAGAATAAAGAGGCAATTTAATTTCGAGTTCTTAATAAGGAAAATTCTAATTATTTATATGTGGTGACAATACTTTTTGTCTTCTGAATGAATGCTTGAACAGTGCATATTTTTTATATTGAATTTCATGAATGTTAAAATTGTTGGCTCCTGAAAGAATGATGAACAAGAGAAATATTATTGCTGATCTGAAAAATCATGAAATTGATTCTTGAAGCAAGAAAAAGCAGTGAAAAAAATTGGCAAAAAAATATATAAAAAAAAACAAGCAAGCAGAAAAAGCCAATAGCCCTTAAAACCAAAAGGCAAGGGTAAAAAGGATCCAAGGCTTTGAGCATCAATGGATAGGAGGGCCCAAGGAAATAAAATCCAGGCCTAAGCGGCTAAATCAAGCTGTCCCTAACCATGTGCTTGTGGCATGCAGGTCCAAGTGAAAAGATTGAGACTGAGTGATTAAAGTCGTGATCCAAAGCAAAAGAGTGTGCTTAAGAACTCTGGACACCTCTAATTGGGGACTTGAGCAAAGCTAAGTCACAATCTGAAAAGGTTCACCCAATTATGTGTCTGTGGCATTTATGTATCCGGTGGTAATACTGGAAAACAAAGTGCTTAGGGCCACGGCCAAGACTCATAAAGTAACTGTGTTCAAGAATTAAAATACTAAACTAGGAGAATCAATAATACTATCTGAATTCTAAGTTCCTATGGATGCCAATCATTCTGGATTTCAAAGGATAAAGTGAGATGCCAAAACTGTTCAGAGGCAAAAAGCTATTAGTCCTACTCATCTGATTAGAATTTGAGCTTCACTTGAAACTCTGAGATATTATTGCTTCTTAATTTCTTTTTATCCTATTTTATTTATCTAGTTGCTTGAGGACAAGCAACAGTTTAAGTTTGGTGTTGTGAAGAGCGGATATTCTATACGCTTTTTGGGGGTAATTTCATGTAGATTTTAGTATGTTTTAGTAAGTTTTTAGTATATTTTTATTATTTTTTAGGCAAAATTCATATTTCTGGACTTTACTATGAGTTTGTGTGTTTTTCTGTGATTTTAGGCATTTTCTGGCTGAAATTGAGGGAGCTGAGCAACAATCTGATCTAGGCTGAAAAAGGACTGCTGATGCTGTTGGATTCTGACCTCCCTGCACTCGGAATGAATTTTTTGGAGCTATTAGAGTCCAATTCTCGCGCTCTCAATTGGATTGGAAAGTAGACATCCAGGGCTTTCCAGAAATATATAATAGTCCATACTTTGCGCGAAGATAGATGACGTAAACGGGCGTTCAACGCCAGTTCCATGTTGCAGTCTGGCGTTCAACGCCAGTTCCATGTTGCAGTCTGGCGTTCAGCGCCAGAAACAGGTTGCAAGTTGGAGTTCAACGCCAGAAACAGGTTACAACCTAGCGTTCAACTCCAGAAACAGCCCAGGCACGTGAGAAGCTTAAGTCTTAGCCCCAACACACACCAAGTGGGCCCCATAAGTGGATTTCTGCACCAATTATCTTAGTTTACTCATTTTCTGTAAACCTAGGTTACTAGTTCAGTATTTAAACAACTTTTAGAGACTTATTTTGTATCTCATGACATTTTTAGATCTGAATTTTATACTCTTTGATGGCATGAGTCTCTAAACCCCATTGTTAGGGGTGAGGAGCTCTGCAGCGTCTCAATGAATTAATGCAATTATTTCTATTTTCCATTCAAACACGCTTGTTCCTATCTAAGATGTTCATTTGAGCTTCACTATGAAGAAGGTGATAATCCATGACACTCATCACCTTCCTCAACCCATGAATGTGTGCCTAACAACCACCTCCGTTCTACATTAGATTGAATGAGTATCTCTTAGATTCCTTAATCAGAATCTTTATGGTATAAGCTAGAATTGATGGCGGCATTCATGCGAATCCGGAAATTCTAAACCTTGTCTGTGGTATTCTGAGTAGGATTCAAGGATTGGATGGCTGTGGCGAGCTTCAAACTCGCGATTGTTGGGCGTGATGACAAACGCAAAAGAATCAATGGATTTTATTCCGGCATGATCGAGAACCAATAGATGATTAGTCGTGCTGTGACAGAGCATTTGGACCATTTTCACTGAGAGAATGGGAAGTAGCCATTGACAATGGTGACACCCTACATACAGCTTGCCATTGAAGGAGCCTTGCGTGTGAAAAGAGGAATACAAGAGAAAAGCTGAAATAAAGAGGACAAAGCATCTCCAAAACTCCAACATATTCTCCATTATTGCACAATAAGTATTTATTTTATGCCCTTTTTACTTTATACGAAACTAAAGAACCCTATTGGTATTCTGACTAAGAATAATAAAATAACCACAGCTTGCTTCAAGCCAACAATCTCCGTGGGATTCGACCCTTACTCACGTAAGGTATTACTTTGACGACCCAATGCACTTGCTGGTTAGTTGTTCAGATTGCAAAAGTGTGATTGCAATTTCGTGCATCAACGTCAAACCAGTGGTGCAACCATAAAGGCAACTGAACCCAGCCATGAAGGAAGTAGTACAGAAAGAAGTCACTAAGCTTTGGGAGGCTGGGATTATTTATCCCATTTCTGATAGCCCCTGGGTGAGCCCTATCCAAGTTGTTCCCAATAAAGGAGGCATAACAATAGTTCATAATGAAAAGAATGAATTGATTTCTACAAGGACAGTTACAGGGTGGCGTATGTACATTGACTATAGAAGGCTCAATAACGCCACTAAGAAGGATCACTTTTCTTTACCATTTATTGACCAAATGCTATAGAGACTAGCAGGGCATGCATTTTATTATTTCATGGATGGATATTCTGGGTACAATCAAATAGCAATGGATCCACAGGATCAAGAGAAGACGACATTCACATGCCTATGTGGCGTGTTTGCCTACAGGCGAATGCCCTTTGGCTTGTGCATTGCACCGCCACCTATCAGCGGTGTATGTTATCCATTTTCTTTGATATGGTAGAGAAGTTCCTTGAGGTGTTCATGGATGACTTCTCTGTCTTTGGAGACTCATTTGACCCCTGCCTTGATCATCTGGCCCTAGTTCTGAAAAGATGTCATGAAACAAACCTAGTTCTAAACTGGGAAAAATGCCACTTCATGGTGACTGAAGGTATTGTTCTTGGGCATCAGATTCAAACAAGGGAATAGAAGTAGATCAAGCTAAGGTGGAAGTAATTGAACGATTGCCACCACTAACTAATGTCAAGGCAATCAGAAGTTTTATAGGACATGCAGCATTTTACAAGAGGTTTGATGACAAGTCATCATATACCCATTTTTCAAGCTAATTTCACTTGTTTTGTTAGCATTTATGCACTTTCTTGCATCCTAAGTAAGTGATTTGGAGTGAAAATGCATAACTTCTTTAAATCAAGCAACCACCATGAATTTAATGTTAATCATTGAGGTTTGAGCTAATTTTAATTGCATTTTAATTGATTTATAAGCCTCTTGAATTTAGTGATACTTTGAGTGGTTGTTTGGTTTATTTTAGGTGAAGAAAAGAAAAGAAAATGAAAAGCGTGGCCTAAGAAGTGTGACGCAAGAAAAGAAAAGCGTGGCAAAGGAAAGGGGAAGCGTGCCGCATCACAATGGGGAAGCAACCTTGCCCTCCACAAGGGCAGAATGCCCTCTAGGAGGGCAGCATTAAGTGATCAAGTAGGCATAGGCAACTCTGCCCTGCCCACTCCAAGGGCAGAGCACAAAGTGGTGCCTTGGAACCAAGAGAAGCAAACTCTGCCCTGCCCTTGTGGAGAGCAGAATCGGGCATCTCAAGGAAAGAAATCAAGAAAAAAAGGTCACCCATGCAAAGAAATCAAGAAAAAAAGGCTACCCATGCATGCTACAAGGCTCGAACAAGGGACCATGAGGAAGCCAAGCCTTGAGACCCACTACCGTGCCAAGAAGCCAAAAAAAATAAAATAGCGTGTTTGCACTCTCCCAGGTTCGAACCCGAGACGTGAAGGAAGGACCCTGCCCTGCCCTTGGCGCGGGCAGGGCAGCAATTGAACTAGGTGCACCAATTTTGAAAGCTGGCGCACCAACTTTGCTTCCTGGCGCACCAACTTCCTCGTCCTGGCAGCATCTGGCGCGGCGTTCCTTCCCTGGCGCACCAACCCGTTCCTGCCCTGCCCTTGGCGCGGGCAGGGCAGCGTTCAGCACCAATCGCACGCACAACGCCCCCTGGCAGCACCATCCGCACGCACAACGCCCCCTGGCAGCACCATCCGCATGCACATCTCGTCCCTGGCGCACCAAACTTTCCCGCCCTGCCCTTGGCGCGGGCAGGGCAGCCTCTGGCGCACCAACCTCGTGCCAGACGTGCACCCAACTCGCACCAAAACGCACCATGGCCGCACCAATTGCTAGCACCAAGCATCATTTTTCTGCCCTGCCCTCCACAAGGGCAGGGCAGCCTCCTGGAAGCTATTATTTTTGGGCCGAAAATTAAATTAAAAATCCAATTTAATTCATTTCTTCACCAAATCAAAAGCCCATCCAAATCCCAAAATCCAAGAATAGAAAGTGTATAAATAGGACTTAGTTTGATGTAATTAGGACTTTTTTTAGCTACCTTTACTTTGAGCTTTGAATTCTCACTTTTAATTTGGAGCTTTTGAATTTCATTTCCTTTGAAGCTTTCTTGAGAGATTTGTCCGGGCATCAAGAGGATCAAGGGAGAATTGATTGATCTCCTTCCTCATTTCCCTTGGGCAATTCTACTCTTCTGTTTTCTGAGTATTGGGTGTGTGAAATTGGGGAAATTCTGTCCCAATTCCCATTCAAGCTCTTTGTATTTTATTTTCTGCATAATTGAATCTCAATTCTGTTCTTCTACTGCTTCATCTTTAATTTTTTTGTCAATTGCTTAGTTAATTCAGATCTGGGAAGGAAATTGGGTTTTAGGCTCTGCTACCTAAGCCCTTGGGATCCTGAGATCAGAATTCATTTTGGGTTCTTCTGTGAACCATTGCTGCATCTTATTTTCTTGCTGTTTGAATGCTACTTGCTCCTGATTTAAATTCTGCTCAATCTCTTGCTGCAATTTACTTCTGCTTTGTTTAGATCTTGCAATCCCATTCCTCAATTTCCTTTTATATTCAAGCCATTTATCTTTCTTGCCATTTAAGTTACTGCAATTTAAGTTTCTTGCACTTTAAGTTTCAGTCATTTACTTCCTTGCTCTTTAAGATTCTGCACATTTACAATTCTGTTCTTCAATTTACTGCACTTTTCCCTTCCCCCTTTACATTTAATGTCATTTACTTTCTGTTAAACACAAATCACTCAACTAAAACTTGATTCGCTTGACTAAATCACCCACTAAACTAAAATTGCTCAATCCTTCAATCCCTGTGGGATCGACCTCACTCATGTGAGTTATTATTACTTGATGCGACCCGGTACACTTGCCGGTGAGTTTTGTGTTGGATCGTTTTCCACACATCAA
>NC_029778.3:35116726-35124511 GCF_000817695.3 Arachis duranensis | reverse complement strand
TCATACACATTTGCAAATGCTAGGCATTGTGGGAGTAGCATTCTTCCTCCCAATGTCAATGCAAACAACTTTGAACTCAAGCCACAACTCATAACCCTGGTTCAAAACAATTGTTCCTTTGGAGGAGGGCCTTTGGAGGATCCAAATCAACATCTGTCTACTTTCCTGAGAATCTGTGACACAGTGAAGACAAATGGTGTACCTCCTGATAGCTACAAGTTGCTACTCTTCCCATTCTCCCTCAGAGATAAAGCAACTCAGTGGCTAGAGACCTTCCCAAAAGAAAGCATCAACACTTGGGATGACTTGGTGAGCAAGTTTCTTGCCAAATTCTACCCCCCTCAAAGAGTTCTAAGGTTGAAGACAGAGGTTCAAACATTCACTCAAATGGAGGCCGAAAACTTATATGAAGCATGGGAAAGATATAAGGCTCTATTGAGGAAGTGCCCACCAGAGATGTTTACTGAGTGGGACAAGTTACAAAACTTCTATGAGGGACTCACCCTTAAAGCTAAAGAAGCTCTTGATCACTCTGCCGGAGGTTCTCTACAACTCATGAAGACCACAGAGGAAGCTCAAAACCTCATTGAGATGGTGGCCAACAACCAATATTTCTTTGCTCATCAAAGACAACGCCAACCATCACAGAGAAGAGGAGTTGGAACAAATGAAGTCTATGGTGATACCTACAACCCATCTTGGAAGAACCATCCCAACCTTAGATGGGGAGACAACCATACCCAAAACCAACAACCATGGCAAAGAAACACAGGCCAAAACAATTGGAAAAACACAAACCACAACCCCCAGCCAAACACTAACCAAAACTCATACAGAAAACCACAAAACAACTACCCAAATTCTAACCAATACCCACCCAATAACCACCCAACTAACCAAAACACTTATATTCATCCATCAACACCCCAAAATCAAACCATCTCCCAAGACTCACAGAGAATCACCAATCTAGAGCTACTCTTGGAGAAACTAATGAAGAGCCAAGAATTGACAAACAAAAATCAAGAAGCCTCCATGAAGAACCTAGAGAGGCAGATTGGACAAATCTCTAAGAAGATCTCTGTTGAGAAGCCATCAAGTTCACTACCTAGTGACACCATTCCCAACCCAAAGGAAGAATGCAAGGTTGTGCAACTAAGAAGTGGAAGAGTGTTAGTGGATGGCAACCAAGGAGCAACAAAGAAGCTTATGGAGAATGACACTGAGCCAACAAAGAAGGATGAAACCATCAACAAGGACATAATAACCAAGAGTGCTTCAGAAAAGCTCACAGAGGAAGACAACAAGCCACAGAATTTGGAGAAAGGAAAGAAGATCTTGGATGAACCAACTCCAAAACAGCATCAAGTGGTGAAGAGCTCAACACCACCTCTACCTTATCCACAAAGATTTCACAAGGAAACAAAGGACTAGCACTTCCACAAATTTCTTGAGACTTTCAAGAAGTTGGAAATCAATATACCTTTGGCAGAGGCTTTGGAACAAATGCCCCTGTATGCCAAGTTCTTAAAAGAACTCATCAACAAGAAAAGGGATTGGAATGAGAAGGAAACTGTGATGCTCAGTGAAGAATGCAGTGCCCTCATTAAAAAGGGACTCCCTCCCAAGCTTGAAGACCCTCGCGGTTTCTTCTTACCATGCACTATTGGAAACCTATTCATTAACAAAGGAATGTGCGATCTAGGAGCAAGCATAAATCTAATCCCATATTCTCTAGTGAAAAAGCTTGGCATAGAGGAGGTGAAACCAACAGAGATGACTTTGGAATTGGTGGATCAATCAATAGTCTATCCTAAGGGGCTGATTGAGAACCTTTTAGTTAAGGTTGGCAAGTTCATCTATCCAGCAATTTAGTTAAGGTTGACAAGTTCATCTATCCTGCAGATTTTGTGATCCTAGATTCTTCAGAAAATGGAAATGACTCCATAATACTTGGTCGACCATTTTTGGCCACTGCTAGAGCCATTGTGGACATAGAGCAAGGAGAGTTAACCCTTAGGATGCATGAGGAGAGCATCATTCTGAAAGTCTTCCCAGAATCACAAAGGGATGAAGAAACAAGCAAAATGAGTGATGATCTCCTTCCAAAGCAATCAACTGAAAAGGAAGTGAAACAGATAAACAAACAGATACAAGAAGAAAAGGGGATTCACAAGGAAGCAGGGGTGATTAGCAAGAAGGAAGGCATCACAACTCAAGTAACTGTCAAGAAAGGAAGACCAACAAGCAAGAAAAAGATGAAGAGCAAGAAAAAGGAGCATATGGAAATTGAGCATCAAAGCACACAGAGAAAGCTGACAGTGAGAGGTGACAAATTGAGACATCACCAACATCAACCACCCTAAATGGGAGTTCAATGTCAAGCTAATGACAATAAAAGAGCGCTTCATGGGAGGCAACCCATGGTTTAAGATTTCTGTCTTTTCTCTTTTATTGAATAAGCTATGATTCTTCTAAATATGGTTTTGAATTTTCATGCCTGGTGAATGCATATGTCATTTTGAAGCACATGGCAAACTTCTAAGTTTGGTGTACCTTAAGGTACACCCAAGTTCATTGTTCAAAGAAGAGGATTGTCTTTTAGAGCATATGCATAAGTCTTTTGATAAAGCATGTGACCAAACACTAAGTTTGGTGTCTGCATATGCAACAAGGTTCAGAGGATCATTTTCTAAGCATGGACTCAAAACCATACAGATAAGGGATCATACATTAAAATTGTTTTAAAAATGCATCAATTGTGAAAACGGTTTGCATTGTTAAGCCGTCCCCTTAATAAAAGATAAGTTTGGTGTTCACCAACTTTTAATATTTTATTTAGGGACACAATTGATCACAAAATATTTTTTTTTTACTATTAAACAGACCAAAACAATTTGTTTTAGTATTGAGTTGCCACGGTTATACTATATTATATTCTAAGCTAGCTGTTTGATTCATGCAGGAGAAAAAGATTAAAACAAGCTCAAAGAGGGGCCACGGCTAGGAGGAGCTAGGTGAGGGAGGTCACATGTGCCTAGGAGAACGCGTTCATTGGGAGCAGAATTTGCATGCATGCAACATTGGACACCGAAGTACATGCAACCAATAGGAGGAGGATCCTCGTCAAGCCTTAACCATGCATGCAAGCCGTCCATCTCATGCATGCTTTGAATGAACAAACCAATCTCAGCCCTTCATGAACACCCACGGTCCCCTCCTCATTCATTCATTGTGGTTTTGTTGAAAAGCTTGGAAACATGGCCTATAAATAGCCGTTGCATTAACACGGCATACAACTTCTTTTATTCAAGCCACTTTCATATTAAAACCATATTCCCCTCCACTTCCAAAAACTGACATAATTCCCTTACCTCACACATTAAAACCGAACCAAAGTTCACCCCAAACACAACACATATTTCTTCTACTCTTACTTCCTTTTTCTTTTCACTTTAATTTTCAATGGCCCCCTCAAGCTCAAAAAGAAGGCCCGGGAAAGAACCTATGGTGACCGAACCTCCACAGTTTGATGCACGCAAGTTTAGATCCCAATTCCATGAAGGGAGATATCATAGGTTCATGGTGGCAAGGAATGTTATCTATGAAAAAGGCTTTGATTTGAGGGAAGGAGAATACCCCATTATGAGGCAGATTACTAGAGAAAGAAGGTGGAAACTCTTGTGTGCTCCTCTGACTGACATCAGTGCAGTAATGATCAGGGAGTTCTATGCAAATGCTGCCAAAGAAAACAAAAATAGTGCTCCTTACACAAGCTATGTCAGAGGGGTTGAAGTGAGTTTTAGCCCAGCAGCCATCACAAGAGCTCTCAAGTTGAGAACCATAACCTATCCAGAGCTTAGTTATGAGGATAGATTGCAATGGGAGAATAATCCTGATGAGATCCTGCAAGGGATATGCATGGAAAATACAGATTGGGAAAGAGATTCAAAGGGGGTTCCAAGTCACATAAGGAGGATAAATCTTACTCCTGTGGCTAAAGGATGGTTTGAAATAGTGAGGAGATCTATTCTTCCTACTGGAAATGCCTCTTGGGTCACAATTAAACGAGCACTATTGACACACTGCATCTTGCATGGAGGTGAGATCAATGTTGCACAACTCATAGCCGACAGCATTCAAGAAATGGCCGATAGCACAAGCAAGTCAAAAGGTCTTGGACATCCAAGCACTATCCTACGGCTATGTAACAGAGCTAATGTAATCTTTGAAGATGAGGACACAACAAAGGTGAAAGTAGGAAAAGGAATCACCAAGAAGAGCATGGAAGGGATTAATGAAGAAGAAGATCAAGAAGGGGTAGTAGCTCCTAGACAAAGGAGAGCACAAAGAGAGGAAGGACAAAATCAAGCTTATGAGGCCATTGATATGAGCCAATTGCAAAGATCAATTGATGAATTATCTCAGCAGCTCATGCAGGCTCAACAAGGTCAAAACCAACTTATGCAGGCCCAACAAGGCCAAAATCAGGAGGGCCAAGAGAAATATCTAGAGCCCCACCCTGCATTCATGGAGCAATTCTTGAAAGAAAAAGAAGAACGAGAAGCTTGGCAGCATCAAATGGAGGAGAAACAAGAGAGATGGCAACAACAAATGATGACTCAGCAGCAAGAATTTCAAGCACAGATCCTTGAAGGGCAAAAAGAGCAATACAAAGAATTCAAGGAATCATATGATAAGCTGTATTTCAGTCAAGCTAAAGCATCGGAATATAGTCACAACCTATATCAATGGAAGAATGTTCATCATACCTTGGGAGAAGTTAGACACGCACAAAGAATGGAGTATGATGAAAACATGCAAGCAAGGTTGGAGTACTTGACCCACAATTTGCCAACACTCAATCCTGAGATCAAGCCATTTGAGCAATGCCCTGAATTCTTAGCCAAGCAACAAGCAAAATCTCGTCAATACACTGAGTCAACCTTTAACACATTGGAAACTTTTGGGCTCAAAGGACTCATAGACTCTGTTTGGGCTAGAAGATGTCCTGGAGAAGAGATCCAAGATTACTCCAAGACAGGGAAGAGAAAGAAGAAGAAGGGAGAATCAAGCAGCAGCCATGACCATTAGAAGGTGGCAAAGTTCTTTCATACTTCCTCTTTCATGTCTCTAATAAGGAGATGCATGTCTGAAACATGATATGCCTCCATCAGTTATTTCCTTCACTTTATGCATTTTCTGTTCTTTGCTTTTCATTTTAAGTTAGTTAATAAATAGCTAGAAAAATGATAAGTCTGCATAATGCTTGTATCCATCACTTAGTTTAAATATTGCCTTGTTTCCCATATGCTTAAATAAAAGAGTTTGGTTTGAATTGAAAAGTAAAATATCCAATGTTGCTTGAAGTATGAATGGAAGTTGGTGGTGGCATATGTGTTTGATTAAATGCATAACTCATGAAATAAGTGTTGCATAATATCATTTTCATCCAATTGTGAGTTAGCCTGCTGTTATGAAAACTCATATCAAGAATGAAATACCCCTGGTAACAAAAACAGAAAGAAAAGGAAGAAAGAAAAAGCCAAAACGGCAAGAAAAACAAAGAATAAAGGTTGGACACCAATGGCTTGAACCTTAGGACAAATGTCTGTGGTGTTCTTGTACTGAGATCTGCTTGGATGAGTAAATTCTAAGGGGTATTTTGAAACCCGGTCACTTAGATCAACTGATTTGGGATGGCCAATTGAAAATCCACAATAAAGAGCAACTTAGATACAAAGCACTTAGTGATCCAAAGAGATGCTGGGCGTCAATGATCCTAGGAAGAATTAGTGAGCTAAGTGTCTGTGGTGGAAAGATGTTGAGCAAAAGAAAAGAAAATAAAGCCAAAGGCTATGCTGCAGCATTTGACACCCAACCTCTAAAAGAACAATAAGCTTGTTAAAGCATTATAAGCCAAGAAGAGTTACCAAGGGAGTAATCAAAAGAAGAGTCTTATAACAGCAAGTTTAACAAACCTTTGATGCAAAATGTGTATTGTTCATACCCGGACCGGGGTCCTCCAACTCGGCAAATCCATAAGAGGTCCGACCTTGTCCTAAAGCTCACACCTAAAGGTCGGACCTCGGACAAAGAGCAAGGAAGGCCCATCAAAAGGAACGCAGCCCAAACCTAAAGGCCGAAAAGGCCTAGAAAAGGCGGTTCCACAAAGATAGAGATAAAACTCCCAAAGATAAGATAAGATAAGAATATCTTATCCAAGGAAGATCACGGCCAACTACTATAAATACACTGGAGTACCCAGGTATGGCATTCATTCCACATCTACACATATCTGCTTGAACCCATGCTAACTTAAGCATCGGAGTGTCATTGCAGGTACAACCACCAATCATTCTGTATATCAAGCTCGGGTCACCAAACCCCCCACCTCAGGCTTCTCCAGACAACCGAGCTACACGTTTCAAGTAAACCCCCGGAACATTGGCGCCGTTGCCGGGGACCTGGAAGTCATCCCTCTACCATGGCGGACGACCCTCTCAACAATGACCACGCTACATCTGAACAAGAGGACGAAATTGACACCGGAGAACGACCGGACAGCCCTCTATCACCACACACTCCTGGAGGAAACAAACAGAATCGCCTAAAAACATCACTCCCAAACAAAGATCCACAAAATTCCGAAAAAGAGAAAAGCTCGGAAATTCTAGAAGCAGTCCGAGCACAACAAGACCGACTAAAACAACTCGAAGAGGACATAAAAAAGCAGAAAGAAACTGAACAAGATCTGAAAAGGGAAGCTCGAAAGCGCAGAGAATTAGAAGAAAAACTGAGGAAAATAGAGGCCAACCTGAAAGACCGGACAGAACATGGCGCCACCACCGAGGGCAACCACGATCCCTTCACGCAAGAGATCATGAAGGAGAAGGTACCGCGAAACTTCAAACCACCCGATATGGACCTCTACGACGGCACCACCGATCCAAATCATCACCTTAGCAACTTCAGAAGCAGAATGTACCTAGTCGACGCCTCCGACGCGATTCGGTGCAAGGCCTTCCCCACCACTCTCACCAAGTCAGCCATGAAGTGGTTCGACAACCTGCCACCAAGATCAATCACCAGCTTCGAAGACCTAACCAAAAAATTCCTAACAAGATTCTCTATTCAAAAGGACAAGACAAAGCATGCCCCCAGTCTACTCGGGATCAAACAAGGTAACCAAGAAACTCTCCGAGAATACATGGAGCGATTCAACAAAGCCTGCCTGGATATACAACACTTGCCCACTGAAGCAGCCATCATGGGACTAGCAAACGGCCTAAAAGAGGGACCGTTTACCCAATCCCTATCCAAACGATACCCGACCTCCCTATACGAGGTGCAGGAGCGGGCAGAAAAATATATCAACATGGAGGAAACCTCCCAGCTAAGGGACTCTTCTAGGAAGGAATCAACTTACCCACTCCGAGATCGGGATCGGGAACAGAAGAAAGAAGAACCCAACTCGGACAAGCCACGGAAGTACCACAACTACACCCCCCTCCGAGTCTCCCTGGTAGACATCTACAGAGAAGTATGCCACACCGAAAAAATCCCACCGCCCCGACCGCTAAAACACAAGAGAGCAGGGAGAGATCGGTCCGAATACTGTGAATACTCTACGGTCATTCTACTAACGACTGCCACGACCTAAAAAATGTTATAGAAAAACTAGCCAGAGAAGGAAAACTCGACAGATACATAGCAGAGAAAGGAGAAGAGACCAGGAAGAGAAGGCGGGGAGATAACGAAGATCGGGCCGAACAAATCCCGCGA
>NC_029778.3:35114473-35116494 GCF_000817695.3 Arachis duranensis | reverse complement strand
TACCCTAAAAGGCGACCAAAAACTAGCGCGGCGATGTTACAACGAAAGCCTGAGCTTAAAGGGAAAGGAGATCAACACAATAGAACTCGGGCGAGTTCAAGCCCGAGAAGATCTTCGGCCACAACCAGAGGGAGAAACCGAAAGAGTCCAGATCGGGAACACCTCTGAAAAAGTAACAAACATAGGAGCAAACCTCGAAACGGGCCTAAAAGAGGAACTCATAACCCTCTTAAGGGAGAATTCCGACCTCTTCGCCTGAAAAGCCTCCGACATGCCAGGCATAAGCCCCGACCTGATGAGCCATAAGCTATCAGTTTACCCGGGATCCCGACCTGTCCAACAAAGACGCCGGAAGCTCGGACCCGAGCGCATGCAAGCAATAGAAGAACAAGTACAAGCACTGCTAGATGCAGGGTTCATTAGGGAAGTAAAATACCCCCTATGGCTCGCAAACGTGGTCCTGGTAAAAAAGCTCAACGGAAAATGGAGGATGTGCGTCGATTACACAGATCTCAACAAAGCCTGCCCCAAAGACCCCTATCCACTGCCAAACATCGACGCCTTAGTAGACGCAGCCTCAGGCTATAGATATCTCTCCTTCATGGACGCATACTCGGGATACAATCAAATCCCGATGTACGGACCCGACCAAGAAAAGACCTCGTTCATAACCCCAAGGGCAAACTACTGCTACGTAGTAATGCCCTTCGGGATGAAGAACGCAGGGGCAACCTACCAGAGGCTAATGAACAAAGTGTTCTCAGAGCACATCGGACTACAGCTGGAGGTGTACGTCGACGACATGCTGGTAAAGACACAAGAAGACAGAAACTTGCTGACCGACCTCACCAGTATCTTCGGCACCCTCAGAAAATACAACATGAGACTTAACCCGACAAAGTGCACCTTCGCCGCAGAAGCCGGAAAGTTCTTAGGCTTCATGCTAACTCAAAGGGGCATCGAAGCAAACCCGAACAAATGCCAAGCGATACTCAATATGAAGAGTCCGACGTGTGTCAAAGAAGTACAACAACTGAATGGAAGGCTAGCCGCCCTATCAAGATTCTTGGCAGGATCAGCAATAAAGTCACTACCTCTCTACTCACTCCTAAAGAAAGGGAAACCCTTCTCATGGACCCTGGAGTGAGAAAAAGCCTTTCAAGAGTTCAAGGAATTCCTCGGGCAGCCACCAATCCTAACCCGACCTCTAAAAGGAGAAGAACTCGTACTATACCTCTCAGTTGGACATCGAGCAGTCGCTTCAGCATTAATACGAGAAAATGACCAAGGACAACACCCCATATACTTTGTAAGCAAGGCACTACAAGGGGCCGAATTAAACTATCAGAAGATAGAAAAATTCGCCTACGCCCTAGTGTTCACAGCTCAGAGGCTCCGTCCCTACTTTCAAGCCCACACCATCAAAGTCCGAACAAACCAACCAATAAAACACATCCTCCAAAAAACAGACCTGGCAGGACGAATACTACAATGGGCGGTGGAACTGTCCGAGTTCGACCTCCACTATGAAGCCCGGACTGCCATAAAATCTCAGTATCTGGCCGACTTCATCGCAGAATACACTGAGACCCCTGGAACCCCACTCTCATGGAACCTGTATGTCGACGGGTCCTCAAACAAGACTGGAAGCGGAGCCGGGGTTATACTCGAAAGCGACCAAGGAACGCGGATAGAACTATCCCTAAAATTTGAGTTCCAGGCTTCGAACAACCAAGCCGAATACGAGGCCCTACTAGCAGGTCTAAAGCTAGCCGAAGAGGTCGGAGCCCAGAAAATCACGATCTTCAGCGACTCCCAAGTCGTCACATCACAAGTAAATGGAAGCTACCAGGCCAAAGACACAACTATGAAAAAATACCTGGATCAAACACAGGCACAATTACGCCACTTTTCAGAAATACAAATCCAGCACATACCTCGGGAGCAAAATGCCCGGGCTCTCGAAGCTTGCCAGCACCAAGCCCGGAGGCAACAACAGAAGTCTCCTCCAAGAAACCTTA
>NC_029778.3:35111637-35114348 GCF_000817695.3 Arachis duranensis | reverse complement strand
AAGTCGGGAACTCTCCCCGCCGAAAGAAAGGAAGCTAGAAGACTCACGAAAGACGCCCAGAATTATACACTAATTCACGACACATTATACAGAAGAGGATTCTCAAACCCCCTCCTTAGGTGTGTCCCGACCTCAGAAACAAAGAGCGTCCTCGAAGAAGTCCACGGAGGCATGTGTGGGAACCACCTCGGAGCTCGAGCATTATCCAAGAAAGTAGTCCGAGCCGGGTTCTACTGGCCGACTCTGCAAAGAGACGCGACGGAATTTGTGAAAATATGCCCCCCCTGCCAAAAACACGCCAATTTTCACAAAGCACCACCCGAAGCCCTTATCAGCGTCACCGCACCATGGCCCTTCGCAAAATGGGGACTTGACCTACTCGGCCCGTTCCCCCAAGGACCGGGGCAAGTCAAATACCTCATAGTAGGGGTCGACTACTTCACAAAGTGGATCGAAGCTGAACCCTTAGCCACCATCACGGCTCAAAAAAGCCGCAAATTCCTATACAAAAACATCGTCACAAGGTTCGGAGTCCCCTACTCCATCACCACAGACAATGGAACACAGTTCACAGACACAAGTTTTCGGAACTTGGTGGCCGAGCTAAAAATCAAACAGCAATTCACCTCAGTCGAGCACCCACAAGCCAATGGACAAGCAGAGGCTGCAAATAAAGTCATCTTGGCCGGGTTAAAACGAAGACTCCAAGAGGCCAAAGGGGCATGGGCCGAGGAGCTCCCCCAGGTACTATGGGCATATCGGACAACCCCACACTCTACAACGGGAGAATCGCCATTCCGACTAGCCTACGGGATGGAGGCAATGATTCCTATCGAAATAGATGAAGGGTCACCCAGAGTCATCTTCTACAACGAAGAAGGTAACCCACAGGCACTGAGGGAAGAACTCGACCTCCTCCCCGAGGTCCGAGAAAAAGCCCGGATCCGAGAAGAAGCCTTAAAACGGCGAACGGCCCTCAGATACAATCAGAAAGTAATAAAGCGAAGCTTCTCCATTCACGACCTGATTCTAATCCGAAATGACATCGGAACACAAAAATCGGGAGAAGGAAAGCTAGCTGCAAATTGGAAAGGACCCTACAAGGTAACAGAAGTCTTAGGGACAGGCTATTACAAAGTATCCGACCTAGAAGGCAATGAGCTGCCCAGGGCCTGGCACGCCTGTAACCTAAGGCGGTACTACAGCTAGAAAAACTTAACCCGAGGTGTACTCTTTTTCCTACAAGGGTTTTTTAATGAGACACCCGGTCAAGAAAGGCACCCGACCTAGCCAAGGGTAAACTCACTGTAAATGTTCTTTTTTTTTAATACTAATCAAATTTTTCTCTTTTCTTTCTCCTTCTTTCATGATGAAACAAATCCTAGAAAGTACCCCACCAAGGCGCATTAATTTATGCTCGGCAAAACGCAAAAAATCATTTGCCAAGAGACCACACAAGGTCGGCAAAGATAAAGCGACGAGGTTCAAATTAATGTGAGAAGTTATAACGTAACTCTGAAAAGGCTCAAAAAGCCAAATAAAAGAGGTTACAAAAATAACTTAAAAGGCCGACCAACAACAAGGTCGGACCCAACAAAGGGAAGAACTCGACCTCCTCTCCGAAGTCCGAGAAAAAGCCCGGATCCGAGAAGAAGCCTCAAAACGGTGAAAGCAAAGATTTCGAAAACGCTTACTAAAAAGTTGCTATACAAAAACAACTAAAAAGTACAAGCGAAAAAACGAAATCAAAGGAAAGGGTAAAACAAAGTTTCAGAAAAAACGCTAGCTAAAAGGTTGTTATCCAAAAACAACTAAAAAGCATAAAAGCGGAACAAAAAGTCAAAACGCGAACAAACACCGCATAATAAGCTAAAAAGTTACTACAAGTAGCTAATAGCAAAAAGGTGTCCAAAGCATTCACAGAAACCATCCAAAAAAAGAGCCCACAGGCCGGGAAAAAAGCCAAAGATAAAAGGATTACAGAGAATCAAGATCCTTTCCGGACTCCACATTGGCAGAAGGCTGCGGAGGAAACATAGAAATCGGAACAGCATTGACGGCACTGTCATCTCGGTTTAAAACTCCACACCAGATCCATCCCCGGCCAAAGGTAAAGTCGGGTTCGCAACCGGAACTTTGGGGTCACCAAAGGTGAAGTCGGGTTCGCAACCGGAACTTTGGGGTCGGACACCGGAACCTCATCCTCATTGGGAGCAGGAACAATCTTTCCTTCCACAACAACGTTATCCGTACTGAGTAAGCTCAGATCCAGGTCAGGAGCAAGAAGCCGGACCTGAGCCTTCAAATTTTCAAACATAGCATCCATACCCTTAGCCACATGACCTTCTAGCTCGTAAAAATCATCCTGAGCGGATTGCAATCTCTCCTTTGTCTCCACAAGCTCAGCATATGTCTGAGTATAACTCTCCCTCGCCGCCTTCGCCATCTCTTTAGATGCATTCGCTGCCGCCACAGCCGCGGTAGCTTTAGCTTTCTCTTTCTCCAAAGATGCCTCCAGCTCAGTAATCCTAGCAGCCTTCAGTTCACTAATCCTCTCGAACTCAAACTAAGCCTTCTCAAGTCGGGAACTGGTCGCACCAAGGGGGGATTTCTTGAACTCCCGGGCAATAGCGGCATGAAGACTAGCCATCCGGACACAGCTCCGCGCCATATACTGAAAATGGTGCTCCATAGACACATCATCAGTAGAA
>NC_029778.3:35109463-35111524 GCF_000817695.3 Arachis duranensis | reverse complement strand
AAGTGAGGTGCCCGACCCCATAAACTGCTTACCACACCCATAAAAGCCTGCTCCACCTCATCTAGACTCTCAAAGGTATACTTAACAGACACTACATTCTCCTGCCAATAAAGAGGAAAAGAAGGCTCCCCACTCTCATCTAGAAAGAAAGGTCGGACGTCTCCAGTAGCCCGGACCTTGAAATAAAAGTTCTTAAAATCATGAAAGGACTCATCATACAGGGTACAAAACTTCCTTCCCTGGTTAGCCCTAAAAGAGACCCAAGATACCTTCCCCCCACCCGACCCCGGCTTCGTCAACACAAACAAATAGGAAAAAAGAGAAATAGAGGGAGCAACGCCCAAAAACTGACACAAAAGTTGAAATAGCTTTAAAAACGCCCAAGAATTTGGATGGAGCTGCGTAGGAGCAAGATTACAAGACCATAACACCTCGGACTCCAGATCGGTAAAGGGAAGCCGGACACTCAGCTTAGAGAAAAAACAATCATAAGCATAAAAGAAGAGCTTCTCGGAACTATCTAGTGGCGGGAAGCACACTCTCTCCTCAGAATCCGGGGCTACTAGTTCATAATCCCTCTCAGACTCTCTATTTTCACATATGCTACAATGCCTACGGAACCTAGATAATCTCTCTCAGACTCTCTATTTTCGCATATACTACAGTGCCTACGGAACCTAGCTAAATATTCAGAATCTACCACAGAAGGGACTCTTAAAGGAAGAGGGTCTACCCAACCAAGACCACTTGGAATCTTGGTCGACATCGCTTGAAGAACCTTTCGAGACATAAAATTCTTACCTACAAAGAAGAATACAACAGCAAGCAAAAATCACATAAAGAAGACAGCGAAAACCCATTCAGCAAAGCAAGAAACAAAAACCCCACGAAGAAAAATGCGGCAACCCGGAACAAAAATACCAGAGAACAAAAAAGAACCCCCCCCATATACAAACAACAGCAATGGCGGCGCCTCTTTTTGGGGCAACCCAGGCATAAAGAAAAAGAAACAAACAAGAGCCACACAAAGAACAGAAGCATATGATCATAAGAAAAGAGAAAAATGGGAACAAACCTGGAAGGGGAAACGAAGACGAAAAGCTCCGAAGCAAGGAGAACGAAACGACGGTACAGAGGAAACCCCGGAAAGACACACAGAAAGATTCGGGAAAACAGAACAAGAGAGAAAGAAGAAGCGGTGCTCGCAAAAGCATAAGAAAAACAAAACGCAGAAAAGAGGAAGGGAGCAAATAAATAAAACCTTCACAGAGCCCGAACGGAAATCGAGAAAAAACGGTAAAAAGCAATAAATGCAGGAACGGCCATTTTTGAATTTTGAAAAACTACTATGCCCGAGCACGACCTCCCAAAAAGGACGAACTCGGGCAGGGGCACTGTTCATACCCGGACCGGGGTCCTCCAACTCGGCAAATCCATAAGAGGTCCGACCTTGTCCTAAAGCTCACACCTAAAGGTCGGACCTCGGACAAAGAGCAAGGAAGGCCCATCAAAAGGAACGCAGCCCAAACCTAAAGGCCGAAAAAGGCCTAGGAAAGGCGGTTCCACAAAGATAGAGATAAAACTCCCAAAAGATAAGATAAGATAAGAATATCTTATCCAAGGAAGATCACGGCCAACTACTATAAATACACTGGAGCACCCAGGTATGGCATTCATTCCACATCTACACATATCTGCTTGAACCCATGCTAACTTAAGCATCGGAGTGTCATTGCAGGTACAACCACCAATCATTCTGTATATCAAGCTTGGGTCACCAAACCCCCCACCTCGGGCTTCTCCAGACAACCGAGCTACACGTTTCAGGTAAACCCCCGGAACATGTATTATGCAGCAGCAACAATAAATGAGTTGTCAGTGTCTGCATAAATGCCCCATAGATCAAGTTCTGCTATCTGCATAATAAGGATATGCATTCTTTTCTTATTCATTTCATTTACTCTTAGTTTTGATGCTTGCTTGGGGACAAGCAAGATTTAAGTTTGGTGTTGTGATGACAAGTCATTATATACCCATTTTTCAAGCTAATTTCACTTGTTT
>NC_029778.3:35106177-35108083 GCF_000817695.3 Arachis duranensis | reverse complement strand
AATTCATTTTGGGTTCTTCTGTGAACCTTTCAATTCTGTTTGAGTGCTTATTGTTTCTGATTTAAATTCTGCTCAATCTCTTGCTGCAATTTACTTCTGCTTTGTTTAGATCTTGCAATCCCATTCCTGAATTCCCTTTTACTTTCTAGCAATTTATCTTTCTTGCCATTTAAGTTACTGCAATTTAAGTTTCTTGCACTTTAAGTTTCAGTCATTTACTTTCTTGCTCTTTAAGATTCTGCACATTTACAATTCTGTTCTTCAATTTACTGCACTTCTCCCTTCCCCCTTTACATTTACTGTCATTTACTTTCTGTTAAACACAAATCACTCAACCAAAACTTGATTCGCTTGACTAAATCACCCACTAAACTAAAATTGCTCAATCCTTCAATCCCTGTGGGATCGACCTCACTCATGTGAGTTATTATTACTTGATGTGACCCGGTACACTTGCCGGTGAGTTTTGTGTTGGATCGTTTTCCACACATCAAGGTTCATAAAAGATATTTCTAAAATCACAAAACCCCTGTGTAATCTCTTGGCCACTGATGTTCCATTTGTCTTTGACCAAGAATGCATGCATGCCTTTGAAACCCTGAAAGCCAAGCTTGTCACTACTCCTGTCATTTCAGTACCCAATTGCGAATTGCCATTCAAACTGATGTGTGATGCCAGTGACCATGCCATTGGCACAGTTCTGGGGTAAAGACATGTCAATCTTCTGCATGTCATTTATTATGCTAGTTGTGTACTAAATGATGCGCAGAAAAACTACACTACTACAGAAAAGGAATTACTTGCAGTGGTGTATGCCATTGACAAGTTCAGATCCTACCTAGTAGGATCTAAGGTTATTATCTACACTGACCATACTGCTCTGAGGTATCTCCTCACTAAGCAGGATTCTAAGACCAGGCTCATAAGATGGGTATTACTCTAGCAAGAGTTTGATATAGAAATTAGAGACAGAAAAGGTACAGAAAATCAAGTGGCTGACCACTTATCTCGGATTGAACCAGTGGCAGGGACCTCTCCTCCCTCCACTGACATATCCGAAACCTTTCCAGATGAGCAGCTCTTTGCCATCCAGACAGCACCTTGGTTTGCATATGCAAAGTACTACTTGTGGGATGATCCACATCTCTTTAAGAGATGCTCGGATGAAATAATCTGACGATGTGTCTCTGAAGAAGAGGCACAGAGAATTCTATGCCATTATCATGGCTCAAACTATGGAGGACATTCTGGAAGTGAGCAGACAACTACCAAGGTTCTCCAAAGTGGCTTCTACTGGCCCACACACTTCAAGGATTTTAGAGAGTTTTTCCGTAACTGTGACAGTTGCCAGAGAGCTGGTAATCTCCCTCGTCGTTACGGCATACCTCAGCAGGGAATCCTATAGTGGAAATTTCAGATAGGTGTGTGGAGATGCTAGAATCCTTTCGAATCTCTACTTTCTTATTGCTTTCATCCAATCCTTCTTACTCCTTTCCATGGAAAGCTGTATGTAGGGCATCACTGTTGTCAATGGCTACATCCCATCCTCTCAGTGAAAATGTTCCTATGCTCTGTCACAGCACGGCTAATCATCTGTCGGTTCTCAATCAGGTTGGAATAGAATCCCTTGATTCTCTTGCACTTGTCATCACGCCCAGCCTTCAGGAGTTTGAAGCTCGTCACAGTCATTCAATCCCAGAATCCTACTTGGAATACCATAGACAAGGTTTAGACTTTCCGGATTCTCATGAATGCCGCCATCTATCTAACTTATACCACGAAGATTCTGTTGGGGAATCTAAGAGATATGCGCCCGGTCTAAAGTAGAACGGAAGTGGTTGTCAGTCACGTGCGTTCATAGGTGAGAATGATGATGAGTGTCACGGATCATCACATTCATCAAAGT
>NC_029778.3:35098250-35105994 GCF_000817695.3 Arachis duranensis | reverse complement strand
TTTCTGGCGTTTAACTCCAGACAGCAGCATGTACTTGGCGTTCAACGCCAAGTTACGTCATCAATTCCCAAATAAAGTATGGACTATTATATATTGCTGGAAAGCTCTGGATGTCTACTTTCTAACGCCGTTGAGAGCCCGCCAATTGGAGTTCTGTAGCTCCAGAAAATCCATTTCGAGTGCAGGGAGGTCAGATTCCAACAGCATCAGCAGTCCTTTTGTCAGCCTTTTTCAGAGTTTTGCTCAAGTCCCTCAATTTCAGCCAGAAATTACCTGAAATTACAGAAAAACACACCAACTCATAGTAAAGTCCAGAAATGTGAATTTAACATAAAAACTAATGAAAACATCCCTAAAAGTAGCTTGAACTTACTAAAAACTACCTAAAAACAATGCCAAAAAGCGTATAAATTATCCGCTCATCACAACACCAAACTTAAATTGTTGCTTGTCCCCAAGCAACTGAAAATCAAATACGATAAAAAAGAAGAGAATATACTATAAATTTCAAAATATCAATGAATATTAATTATAATTAGATGTGCGGGACTTGTAGCTTTTTGCTTCTGAACAGTTTTGGCATCTCACTTTTTCCTTTGAAGTTTAGAATGATTGGCTTCTCTAGGAACTTAGAATTTCGGATAGTGTTATTGACTTTCCTATTGAAGTATGTTGATTCTTGAACACAGCTACTTATGAGTCTTGACCGTGGCCCTAAGCATTTTGTTTTCTAGTATTACCACCAGATACACAAATGCCACAGACACATAACTGGGTGAACCTTTTCAGATTGTGACTCAGCTTTGCTAGAGTCCCCAATTAGAGGTGTCCAGAGCTCTTAAGCACACTCTTTTTGCTTTGGATCATGACTTTAACCACTCAGTCTCAAGCTTTTCACTTGGGCCTTCATGACACAAGCACATGGTTAGTGACAGCTTGATTTAGCCGCTTAGGCCTGGATTTGATTTCCTTGGGCCCTCCTATCCATTGATGCTCAAAGCCTTGGATCCTTTTTACCCTTGCCTTTTGGTTTTAAGGGCTATTGGATTTTTTTCTGCTTGCTTTTTCTTTTTCTTTCTATTTTTTCGCAATTTTTTTTCGCACGCTTTTCTTTTTTTTTTCACTGCTTTTTCTTGCTTCAAGAATCAATTTTATGATCTTTCAGATTATCAATAACATTTCTCTTTGTTCATCATTCTTTCAAGAGCCAACAATTTTAACATTCATAAACAACAAGATAAAAAATATGCACTGTTCAAGCATTCATTCAGAAAACAAAAAATATTGTCACCACATCAAAATAATTAAATTAATTTCAAGGATAAATTCGAAATTCATGTACTTTTTGTTCTTTTAAATTAAAACATTTTTCATTTAAGAAAGCTGAAGGATTAATGGAATTATTCATAGCTTTAAGACATGGTTACTACATACTAATGATCATGAAGTAGAGACACAAAACATAGATAAACACAACATAAAAACCGAAAAGCAGAAAGAAATAAGAACAAGGAATGAATCCACCTTTAGTGGCGTCTTCTTCTTGAAGGACCAACAATGTCCTTAAGCTCTTCTATGTCTCTTCCTTGCCTTTGTTGCTCATCCCTCATTGCTCTTTGATCTTCTCTTATTTCATGGAGAATGATGGAGTGCTCATGATGTTCCACCCTTAATTGTTCCACATTGTGGCTCAAATCTTCTAAGGAAGTGTTGAGTTGTTCCCAATAGTTGTTGGCAGGAAAGTGCATCCCTTGAGGCATCTCAGGGATTTCTTGATGATGAGCTTCCTCGTGCATCTCTTGAGAACCGTGAAGGGTCTCTCTTGCTTGCTCCATCCTCTTCTTGGTGATGGGCTTATCCTCTTCAATGGAGATGTCTCCTTTTATGATAACTCCAACTGAGTAACATAGATGGCAAATAAGGTGAGGAAAAGCTAGCCTTGCCATGGTGGAGGGCTTGTCGGCTATTTTGTAGAATTCATTGGAGATGACTTCATGAACTTCTACTTCCTCTCCAATCATGATGTTATGAATCATGATGGCCCGATCCACAGTAACTTCAGATCGGTTGCTAGTAGGAATGATGGAGCGTTGAATGAACTCCAACCATCCTCTAGCCACAGGTTTGAGGTCCAGTCTTCTTAGTTGAACTGGCTTGCCTTTGGAGTCTCTTCTCCATTGAGCTTCTTCCGCACATATGTCCATTAGGACTTGGTCCAACCTTTGATTAAAGTTGACCCTTCTAGTGTAGGGGCGTTCATCCCCTTGCATCATGGGCAAGTGAAACGCCAACCTCGCATTTTCCGGACTAAAATCTAAGTATTTCCCCCGAACCATTGTGAGATAATTCTTTGGATTCGGGTTCATACTTTGATCATGGTTCCTAGTGATCCATGCATTGGCATAGAACTCTTGAACCATTAAGATTCCGACTTGTTGCATGGGGTTGCATAGAACTTCATTGGGCGTTCTATACTCCCTACAAGTAACCACTCTGAAGTCACTATTCAAATAGTTGTGATGGTTCACTACATCATGCTGGGGAATGAGGTAGAAGTCCACCAAATAATCCCTCGTGAGATGTGCAAGTTGGCAAATAGGATGTCCACTAATGCCATGCTAGCCCATCCAAACCTTATCTTTCGCCTATGCCAAGAGGCTAAGGTCCTGATCCATGTGGACAACTTTATTCCAGTGGAAATCCCAATCACTAAGCAAGTGATGAAAAGCTCTAGGATACCATAAGATCATCCCAAAAGGAAGGCACTTGAGCCTCCCCAAGAGATCCCTCCAATTGAGTATTGGGACCAGCTGAAGGCGTTTGTGATGCTCTTGCAAACCACCTTAGATCAACTCAGAGAGGAGCAGAAAGATCATACTAGCATGATTTGTAAATTGATCAAGGAGTAAGAGAAGCAGAGGCGTGAGATGAAGGAGATGAAGCGCCAGAAGCTCTCCCCTGAATAGCCCAACACCCCTCAAACTGAAGAGCCCAGTGCCCCTCAAGCTGAAGGTTTTTGAGTTTCAACCCTGTGATTATTCCAATTCCTGTTTCACATATTTCCATCCTAATTTAGAGTTACATGATCACTAGTAGTATTTAAGTCTTTATTTCTATTTTATGTCCTTTAATTTTTAGAATTACATAAGCATTAGTAGTAATTAATTTTTATTTTCCAATTAGCTATAAAATATTCCTCTATCAAACATGAATAAAATAGTGAATTTTTTTAGAAGAATTAAAGATGAATGAATTTTCGAGTTCTACAATAAAGAATAATCAATTATTTTGATGTGGTGGCATTGCTTTAGTTTCCTGAATGTATGGATAAACAGTGCATATTTAAAGTTGAAATTAAGGATGCTGGCTTTTGAAAGAATGATGAAAAAGGAAAAGTATTATTGGTGATCTGAAAAATCCAAAATAAGAAAGCAGAAAAAGCCAAAAGCTCTTTAAACCAAAAGGCAAGGTTAGAAGGATCCAAAGATCCTAAGAGTGTGCTTAAGAACTCTGGACACCTCTATTTGGGGATTCTAGCAAAACTGAATCACAATTCTAAAGGGTTCACCCAGTTAAAGTGTCTGTGGCATTTATATATCTGGTGGTAATACTGGAAAACAAAGTGCTTAGGGTCACAGCCAAGACTCTGAAAGATGTGTTCAAGAATAAAAACACTACAAGAAAAATACCCATTCAGCCACACTTTTTTTAAGCTATATTTGAAAAGCGTAGCCTATTCTATGAATAGGCTACGCTTTTCTCCGTGTTGCCTTTTTATAAGAGAAAAGGATACACAATTGCAGCATCATTTAAAAAGTGTAGCCTTAGGTATTATCGAAATCACTTATAAAGCGTAGCCGTAGATTGATACCTATAGATTCACTTTTCGTATCAAAGGGAACGCTTTTAGAGGGTAGCCTATTTATTAAGTTTTGGGTGCATTTTAAAAGTGATGCCTAATGTATCTAGAACTAAAAACTTAACACTTGTAAATTTTTTCCCTCTTAACACTTGTAAATTTTTTCCCTCTTAACTTTTTATCCAGCTTACACTTAGTGAAAATTTTCCCTCCAAGAGAAGAAAACCCTCATCTATGCTCACAAAGAAAAACCAAGAAAGAAAAACCCTCAGCTATGCTGACACTCAGCTCACAAAGAAAACCATTTCACTAAAAGAAAACCCTCATCGTCATCACCCTCAGCTCGCTCGTCATCGATCACCCGCAGAAAACCTTCCTGCATCGCGAATCGGAGCTCACCACTGACCCCCACTCACCACTCACTGCCACACAACACTCAACACTAACCACTGACTGAACGCTTGAAGCTAAGTCAACTTCTTGCACAGATCGTAGCGCGCTGCCCAGACCGTTCATCTACCTTCGTAGTCCCTGCTCTCACCATCACTGGTCACCATCGTTGTATCTGCGCTCATTGTCGCCGCTCAACCAAGTTGTCTCTGCTCTCACCATTGCATGTCACCCTTGTTGTCTCTGTGCCGACCGGCGCCGCGCGCCTAGCATCATCGTTCTCTCTGCTCACCATCGTCGAGAAGGTGTGTATAGATTTTCATTTGGTTCTGAATTTGGAGGTTTAGGGTTTTGATTTAGGGTTTTTAATTTGGGGGTTTGGTACACTAATTGCCTGTTATCAGTTAAATCTGAAGTTTGGTTTAGTTCAAGTGATTCAGTTGTTGTTTACTGAAATCTGAATTGAGTAGATCCTGGAAAAGCTGTCCTTAATGGTGCTCTTCTTTGAATTCTGTTGAAGAACTAATTGAGGATATCGTAGGTAGCAATTTATAACTATTCTGTTGTGTTTCATGAATATAGTTTTCCTTTCTTAGAATCAATGAATAAATTAGTATGATAGAGAATTTTTTGACTAATATGATATAAGTTAGAAATTAAATTATTGTAGTTGGTCTATAAATTTTTCTTGAACTGTTGCCAGATCTTTCTATTCCCATATGCTCTATTTTAGTGTTCACTAAACCTCTATGATAGTGATACTATTAGCATTAGCACTAAGTCATACTTATTATCATTAGTGGAAAATTACAAATTATAATTTTTCATCTTCGTGACCTACTTCCTTATATATACGCCTGCTGAATAGTGTTATCAAGTTTAAAAGCATTCAAACTACATTAAACAGTTGAAAGAAAGATCAAAGAAACTATGATACGAACTGTAACATAGTTAATTAGTTATTAGATCTCTGCTTATCTGAGATAAAATCCTACTTAGTTTATTGAAATTCGATTGTTTTTAGGTTTTTTTTTTTATACTACAATATCTAAGAATATCAATATGTATCATTTCTCCTTTTGTTCATGGTTGGTTTTTTCATTAGCTTATTCATTGATACTGAATCCTTGCCAGAAATATCATTTAAATTTTTTTTTCCTTTAATCAAAACTCTCAATTTCTAATTCTAGTATCTTTAACATGCAATAGTTAGTTGATGTTAAATTACTAAAATTCTGAGTCAGGTAAGGATCAGGATTCCTAAGATCACAACATGATCTTTTGCAGAAGAATTACTAACTAGATCCTAATTTTGAATGAGTTCAACCATGGTAAGACTTTGACCTATTGAAGCTTAGTCCATTATAAGACATCAAGCCATAATTTTTTGTAGTTTCCTAAGGAATGCTTGAGCACAATGTTGGTGGCTTTTGATTTGACCAGAGAGGTAGTTCATAGTTGCAAGCTTGATCCTTGTGTTCAGAGAGTTTTATCAGTATGTTAAACTTGTGTTCCATGTGATTGTATTTGTATTTCTCTTACTTGTTTATTTTGAGTTTTTAACCTTAATTATGTGATGAATGTTGCAGGCAAGACGAGCTTTGAGGGCAGTGGTGAGGCTGTAGGCTATATTTCGCAGAAGGCTAGCGAGGAAGCAAGCTGCTGTTACTCTAAGGTGCATGCAGGCTCTTGTTCGAGTTTAAGCTCGCGTCCACACTAGGAATGTGAGGAACTCTCCAGAAGGGAAAGCCGTGCAGACACTATTAGATCAGTACCACAACCAAGCTAATCCTATCAAGGAGGCTGAGGTATTGTAAAAGCTTTTTAAATTCCTCCCCCCAAAAAAGATTCTATAATGGAGAAAAATACTCATGTCATCCAAAGATATATACATAACACTCAAGTTAGTCCTGCACTGATCTTAAATGTCATTGTAGTCTCTCTTTTTTGAAATTGATATAAATTTTTAGTTCTCTTAGACATCAATATGTATCATTGCCAACTTACTCATGTCATCAAAGCAAGATCCTTCAATTTTCACTCTTTATACTTGTCTGATTTTGTAGTTGATGGTTTTCCACCTCTTTTAGCAAATTGAGATGAATTTTTTTCTTTTGAAAAATAATCTCCTAAAGATTGGCTCTGTACAGTGATGAGTATAGTTTTGCGCCATGTACTATCTAATTAAGATGCATGCCACTTTATTATTGTGATAACAAATGATTATTGTTTGTCTACTTTAACTTTAATCTTTGTTGATTGAGATTCAAGAAACTGCATGTAATTAAACAGGATTAGATTAAAGAGAGGTGGCATTTATTTCTTTGGTCTTTTTAATTATAGTAATAAAAAAGGTCAAAACCCAATGAAATTGAAAATGAATTGAATCTGAATTATTTGACTGAAAAAAGGAAACATTAAAACTCTCTCCGCTTAAAATTTCTTGATTCCTTCAAATTTGTGGGAAAAAATCAGCTTGCATAAAGTTAATTAGAACTGTTCCCTAAAAATTACTATTATTACAACTCTTTTCATTATTAAAGAACATTCTTTGACAATTGGAAAAGGGTTCTCTTTTTCTTCTGTCTGAGTGGCATTGAGCTGTGAAAAACTGAAAACATTGTTGTGATCTTTGTGTTTATTAGTTTGGGAGATCCCAAATCCAAACTTGATCCTGTGAAGATCTTAGGCTGGATCAAAATAAATGATTTTTCGGAATGGACTCATTCTTTGCAATGTCCTCAATAAAGTCCACCCTCGTGCTGTTTATAAAATAGTTTTACACAATAATATTTTGTATTTTACTTAATTAGATTGCCGTTATCTGTTGAATGATTTAATTGCTGCTGCTGCTGGGTCCCAAATCTGTTTGATTATATCAATTTAATTCTTGCTAAATGATGATTGTGCTAAATTCGTGGTTAAATGGTTGGATATGGCAATTACAATTTTTTTTTGTCTGTAATTTTTACAGTTATTCGTGGTTAAGGTTGAAGGCAAAAGTTTTTGGTTAAGATCTTCCAAGAAGATTTTGTCAAAACGTTGATCGTGTCATGGCAAGGTACAATGCATACTTTAATTCTTTTGATTTGTTAGTTTTGAAGTTGCAATTTAACTTATTATATTTGTACTATAAATTCTATGTTTCTCTTTATTTGTTTTACCTCAATGGGTTTCTAGAGAATTACTTCTAAGACTAGGAACAATTTCCCAACCTAGTTACAAGTCTTTGAATGTCCTTTTCATTGCCCATTCCCTTTGTAGCGAATAACACCCTGCCTCCTCTATTCTTCTAATCTTCACTTTGCGACCCCTTATAAATTTTCCGCCTAAAAAATTTAATAATTATCGATTAGGTTTTGTGATATGCCAAAGGATTGGATGGATCTACCGAGGTATAGCGAAGAGTATATCAATGGTGTTATTAGTTTTTTAGACTTTGCATACTCTGAGGGAGAACCGGACGGACGACAAATTCAATGTCCTTGTAAGAGG
>NC_029778.3:35096478-35096700 GCF_000817695.3 Arachis duranensis | reverse complement strand
GTCCCCAATTAGAGGTGTCCAGGGTTCTTAAGCACACTCTTATTTGCCTTGGATCACAACTCTTATTTCTCTCTTTTTTTTGTTTTCTTTTCTTTTTCTCTTTTTTTTTCGATTTTTTTTTTTTGAATAGAAATGCTTTTTCTTGCTTTCAAGAATCATTTTGATGATTTTTCAGATCCTCAGTAACATGTCTCCTTTTTCATCATTCTTTCAAGAGCCAAA
>NC_029778.3:35095528-35095661 GCF_000817695.3 Arachis duranensis | reverse complement strand
CGGGTTCACACTTTGGTCATGGTTCTTGGTGATCCATGCATTGGCATAGAACTCTTGAACCATCAAGATTCCGACTTGTTGAATGGTGTTGGTAAGAACTTCCCAACCTCTTCTTCGGATCTCATGTCGGATT
>NC_029778.3:35095169-35095376 GCF_000817695.3 Arachis duranensis | reverse complement strand
TCCATCTCCCATGACTCGGAGGTGGAAGCTTTTGCCTTCCCTTTCCTCTTTCTAGAGGTTTCTCCGGCCTTGGATGCCATAAATGGTTATGGAAAAACAAAAAGCAATGCTGTTGCCACACCAAACTTAAAATGTTTGCTCGTCCTCGAGCAAAAGAAGAAAGAAGAGAGTAGAAGAAGAAGAAATGAGGAGAAAGGGAATGGCTTG
>NC_029778.3:35093813-35094999 GCF_000817695.3 Arachis duranensis | reverse complement strand
ATTTGAATGGTGGGGTAGGTGGGGTTTTATGAAGGATGGATGTGAGTGGTGAAGAGAAAGATGGGATTTGATAGGTGAGGGTTTTTGGGGAAGAGGTGTTGAGGTGATTGGTGAAGAAGAGAGAGAGTGGTAGGGTAGGTAGATCCTGAGGTGTCAAGGAAAAGTCATCCCTGCACCAAATGGCATGCAAAATCACGTTTTGTGCCATTTCTGGCATTAAACGCCGGGCTGGTGCCCATTTCTGCCGTTTAACGCCAGCTTCTTGCCCCTTTCTGGCGTTTAACGCCAGTCTGGTGCCCCTTTCTGGCGTTAAACGCCCAGAATGGTACCAGACTGGGCGTTAAACGCCCAACAGCTAACCTCACTGGCGTTTAAACGCCAGTAGGTGCGTCCTCCAGGGTGTGCTGTTTGTCTTCCTATTTTTCATTCTGTTTTTGCTTTTTTCATTAATTTTGTGACTTCTTATGATCATCAACCTACAAAAGACATAAAATAACAAAAGAAAATAGTTAATTATAAAACATTGGGTTGCCTCCCAACAAGCGCTTCTTTAATGTCATTAGAATATAACATTGGGTTGCCTCCCAACAAGCGCTTCTTTAATGTCATTAGCTTGACAGAGGACTCTCATGGAGCCTCACAGATACTTAGAGCCATGTTGGGACCTCCTAACACCAAACTTAGAGTTTGAATGTGGGGGTTCAACACCAAACTTAGAGTTTGGTTGTGGCCTCCCAACACCAAACTTAGAGTTTGACTGTGGGGGCTCTGTTTGGCTCTGCTTTGAGAGAAGCTCTTCATGCTTCTTCTCCATGGTGATAGAGGGATATCACTTCATGCTTCCTCTCCATGGTTACAGAGGGATATCCTTGAGCCTTAAACACAAGGGATTCTTCATTCACTTGAAAGATCAGTTCTCCTCTATCAACATCAATCATAGCCTTTGCTGTGGCTAGGAAGGGTCTGCCAAGGATGATGGATTCATCCATGCACTTCCCAGTCTCAAGGACTATGAAATCAGCAGGGATGTAATGGTCTTCAACTTTTACCAGAACATCCTCTACAAGTCCATAGGCTTGTTTTCTTGAGTTGTCTGCCATCTCTAATGAGATTTTTGCAGCTTGCACCTCAAAGATCCCTAGCTTCTCCATTACAGAGAGGGGCATGAGGTTTACACTTGACCCTA
>NC_029778.3:35092108-35092422 GCF_000817695.3 Arachis duranensis | reverse complement strand
TCCCAAGCTTCATAGAGGGATTCTCCTTCCTTCTGTCTGAAGGTTTGGACTTCCACTCTAAGCTTACTTAATTTTTGAGGTGGAAAGAACTTTGCCAAGAAGGCATTGACTAGCTTTTCCCAAGAGTCCAGGCTTTCCTTAGGTTGAGAGTCCAACCATGTTCTAGCTCTGTCTCTTACAGCAAAAGGGAAGAGCATTAGTCTGTAGACCTCAGGGTCAACCCCATTAGTCTTAACAGTATCACAGATTTGCAAGAACTCAGCTAAAAACTGATGAGGATCTTCCAATGGAAGTCCATGGAACTTGCAATTCTG
>NC_029778.3:35090247-35092043 GCF_000817695.3 Arachis duranensis | reverse complement strand
GCTTAAGCTCAAAGTTGTTTGCTCCAATGGCAGGGATAGAGATGCTTCTCCCATAGAAGTCGGGAGTAGGTGCAGTAAAGTCACCCAGCACCTTCCTTGCATTGTTGGCATTGTTGTTTTTGGCTGCCATGTGTTCTTCTTCCTTGAAGAATTCGGTCAGGTCCTCTAAAGAGAGTTGTGCTTTAGCTTCTCTTAACTTTCTCTTCAAGGTCCTTTCAGGTTCAGGATCAGGCTCAACAAGAATGCCTTTGTCTTTGCTCCTGCTCATAAGAAAGAGAGGAGAACAAGAAAATGTGGAATCCTCTATGTCACAGTATAGAGATTCCTTGAGGTGTCAGAAGAAAAGAAAAATAGAAAACAGAAGGAGAAGAATTTGAACTTATCAAAGGAGATGGAGTTTGAATTTTGCATTAAGGAATAGTATTAGTCCATAAATAGAAGGATGTGAGAAGAAGGGAAGTAATTTTCGAAAATTAAGTGAAAGATTTTGAAAACATTTTTGAAAAACATTACTTAATTTTCGAAAATGAAAGTGGAAAAGAAATCAAGTGATTTTTGAAAAAGATTTTGAAATTAGAAATCAAAAAGATTTGATTGAAAACTATTTTGAAAAAGATGTGGTTAAGAAGATATGATTGATTTTAAAGAAATGTGATTGAGAAGATATGATTTGAAAAACATTTTAAAAAGATTTGATTTGAAAATTAAAAACTTGACTAACAAGAAAAGATATGATTCAAACAGTAAACCTTTCTCAACAGAAAAGGTAACATACTTGAAATGTTGAATCAAATCATTAATTGATAGTAAGTATTTTAAAAATGGAAAGAAATTGATTTTGAAAAAGATTTGATTGAAAAATTGATTTGAAAAAGATTTGATTTTGAAAAGATTTTGAAAACCTAAAAAAAATTTGATTTGAAAACAAAAATCTTCCCCCTTTAGCCATCCTGGCGTTAAACGCCCAGAATGGTGCACATTCTGGCGTTTAACGCCCAAAACTATACCCTTTTGGGCGTTAAACGCCCAACCAGGTACCCTGGCTGGCGTTTAAACGCCAGTCTGTCCTTCTTCACTGGGCTTTTTGAACGCCCAGCTTTTTCTGTGCAATTCCTCTGCTGAATGTTCTGAATCTTCAATTCTCTGTATTATTGACTTGAGAAGACACAAATTAGAAATATTTTTGGATTTTTAATAATAAGGATAAATCAAAATGCAACAAGAATCAAATAACAATGCATGCAAGACACCAAACTTAGCAGTTTGTATACTGCTGACACTAACAAAATGAGAATGCATATGAGACACTCAAAACACTCAAGTCAATAGAATTCAAAGATCAGAGCATGAAAATCATCAAGAATTACTTGAAGATCCCTTAGGACACATGAATGAATGCATGCAATTGACACCAAACATAAGATGAGACACTAGACTTAAACAAAAAACATGCAATATTTTTGGTTTTTATGATTTTGTAATTTTTTTTGTGTTTTTCGAAAATTAAGTGGAAAAAGATATCAAAATTCTTAATGAGAATTCCAAGAATCAGTGCAATGCTAGTCTAAGACTCCGGTCCAGGAATTAGACATGGCTTTACAGCCAGCCAAGCTTTCAAAGAAAGCTTCGGTCCAAAACACTAGACATGGCCAAAGGCCAGCCAAGCCTTAGCAGATCACTGCTCCAAAAGCAAGATTGATAAAAATCAACAAGCTCTTGTGGTGATAAGTTGAAACCTCGGTCCAATGAGATTAGACATGGCTTCTCAGCCAGCCAGACTTCAACAAATCATCATG
>NC_029778.3:35089482-35090131 GCF_000817695.3 Arachis duranensis | reverse complement strand
CTTGAACAATCCCCGGCAACGGCGCCAAAAACTTGGTGCTTGTTGCCGGATCTTGGCACTGATGTTACCAAAAGCTTGCTCCAAACTTGAACAATCCCCGGCAACGGTGCCAAAAACTTGGTGCTTGTTGCCGGATCTTGGCACTGATGTTACCAAAAGCTTGCTCAAAACTTGAACAATCCCCGGCAACGGCGCCAAAAACTTGGTGCGCGAAATTGTGAACAATACTTTTTCACAACTCTCATAATCCCTGGTCATGAACCCCAAAAACTTGGTAGCTCAATACCATGGCATTACACAACTTTGCACAACTAACCAGCAAGTGCACTGGGTCGTCCAAGTAATAAACCTTACGCGAGTAAGGGTCGATCCCACGGAGATTGTTAGTATGAAGCAAGCTATGGTCATCTTTAAATCTTAGTCAGGCAAACTCAAATAGATATGATGATGAACAAAAATAACACAAAGGTAAAGATAGAGATACTTATGTAATTCATTGGTAGGAACTTCAGATAAGCGCATGAAGATCCCTTCCCTTCCGTCTCTCTGCTTTCCTACTGCCTTCATCCAATCCTTCTTACTCCTTTCCATGGCAAGCTTATGCAAGGGTTTCACCGTTGTCAGTGGCTACCTCCCATCCTCTCAGTGA
>NC_029778.3:35068478-35089211 GCF_000817695.3 Arachis duranensis | reverse complement strand
AAATGAGTAAATGATATAAAAATCCTCTTCCGGGCCCACTTGGTGTGTGCTTGGGCTGAGCAATGAAGCATTTTCGTGTAGAGACTCTTCTTGGAGTTAAACGCCAGCTTTTATGCCAGTTTGGGCGTTTAACTCCCATTTGGGTGCCAGTTCCAGCGTTTCACGCTGGGATTTCTGAGGGTGACTTTGAACGCCGGTTTGGGCCATCAAATATTGGGCAAAGCATGGACTATCATATATTGCTGGAAAGCCCAGGATGTCTACTTTCCAACGCCGTTGAGAGCGCGCCAATTGGGCTTCTGTAGCTCCAGAAAATCCACTTCGAGTGCAGGGAGGTCAGAATCCAACAGCATCTGCAGTCCTTTTTGGTCTCTGAATCAGATTTTTGCTCAGGTCCCTCAATTTCAGCCAGAAAATACCTGAAATCACAGAAAAATACACAAACTCATAGTAAAGTCCAGAAAAGTGAATCTTAACTAAAAACTAATAAAAATATACTAAAAACTAACTAGATCATACCAAAAACATACTAAAAACAATGCCAAAAAGTGTATAAATTATCCGCTCATCACATACTTTAATTTTTTTGATTTGTTAGTTTTGAAGTTGCAATTTAACTTATTATATTTGTACTATAAATTCTATGTTTCTCTTTATTTGTTTTACTTCAATGGGTTTCTAGAGAATTACTTCTAAGACTAGGAACTATTTCCCAACCTAGTTACAAGTCTTTGAATGTCCTTTTCATTGCCCATTCCCTTTGTAGCGAATAATACACTGCCTCCTCTATTCTTCTAATCTTCACTTTGCGACCCCTTATAAATTTTCCGCCTAAAAAATTTAATAATTATCGATTAGGTTTTGTGATATGCCAAAGGATTGGATGGATCTACCGAGGTATAGCGAAGAGTATATCAATGGTGTTATTAGTTTTTTAGACTTTGCATACTCTGAGGGAGAACCGGACGGATGACAAATTCAATGTCCTTGTAAGAGGTGTTGTAACATTAATTGGTATAGAAGAGATGTGGTATTTGACCATTTAGTAGCCGACGGATTTCTTAAGGGATATAGAACATGGATTAATCATGGTGAATGGGCAATCCCGATGGCGGTTGACGATGACACAGATGATGAAGAAGGTGCACGCGATGACATCGAAGGACTGCTTAATGATGCATTTGGAGATGTATCTCATGCTGAGGGTGTTACTGTAGGTCAAAATGAAGGGGCTAAAAAGTTTTACAATTTAATAGATGGGGCAAGTCAAGAGTTATACCCAGGTTGCAAGAAGTTTTCTACATTATCTTTTACCATCCGTCTGTACTTGTTAAAGTGTTTGCACGGTTGGAGCAATGCCTCCTTCACTTCACTTCTTGAGCTATTGAAAGAGGCAATGCCTGACATTAACATACCTTCATCTTTCCATAAGACAAAGTCTATGATAAGAGATTTAGGGCTGGATTATAACAAAATTGATGCTTGTCCTAATGATTACCTCCTGTATAGAAAAGAAATAAAGGATGAAAAATAATGTCGTGTGTGTGGAACTTCTCGATATACTGAAAATTCCAGTGATAATAGCGAGAACCAACCTGACAAGAAAGGTCGTCTTATTCCTGCAAAGACTCTGAGATACTTTCCTATAATTCCAAGACTTCAGAGATTATTTATGTGCTCAAAAACGGCAGCTAGTCTGAGGTGGCATGATGAGGAGCGCGTAAAAGATGGGACGTTAAAGCATCCTGCTGATGGCTTGGCATGGAAGAACCTTGATGAAATGGATGAAGAATTTGCAAAAGAATCTCGCAATATTAGACTAGGCTTGTCAAGTGATGGGTTCAACCCATTTCGTAGCATGAACATTTCATGGAGCACGTGGCCCGTGATGCTGATGGTATACAACTTGCCTCCGTGGATGTGCATGAAACCCGAATAATTTATGTTATCTTTGCTTATTCCTGGGCCACAATCACTTGGTAAAGACATTGATGTGTATCAACAACCATTGATAGAAGACTTGAAGTTGTTGTGGGAAAAAGGGGTCGAAACCTATGATGCGTCAAAGAATGAGACCTTTCACATGCGGGCAGCTCTTTTGTGGACAATCAACGATTTTCCTGCTTATGCTATGTTGTCTGGTGGAGTACAAAGGGAAAGTTGGCTTGCCCTTGTTGCAACAAAAATACCAGTAGCTTACAACTAAAACACAGTCGGAAGACAGTTTATATGGACCATCGTGTCTTTTTACCCATGGATCATCCATGGAGAACCAATACAAGGTCTTTTAATGGGAAGCTGGAATTAAGACCCCCTCCACCTGTTATAGAAGGACCCGAAATTTTTGAGATGCTACAAAATGCTGAGAATGTCTTTGGAAAGAAGCAAAGTACATCAAGTAGTTTCCCATGGAATTGGAAAAAAAGATCAATTTTCTTTGAATTGCCTTACTGACACAAGAACCCACTGCGTCACAACTTAGATGTCATGCACATAGAGAAGAATATACTTGACAGTGTAATTGGAACTCTCTTGGATATCCCAGGCAAGACAAAGGACCATTTGAATGCTAGATAGGTATCTGGAAAAATCTTCAACCAAAGGAGGTGAATAATGGCAAGAGAACAAAGTTGGCAAAGGCATGCTTTTCTATGACTGCTGCAGAGAAGTCAGTTTTTTGTGGTGTTTTGAAGACAACAAAGCTACCTGATGGCAGTACTTTGAATATATCAGGCTGTGTACATCTAGGAGAAAGAAAAGTTTATGGGTATAAGACCCACGATGCTCACTTTATGCTTCACTATTTACTACCAATACCGATTAAAAGCATCCTTCCTGATCATGTGGCCATTCCGTTGATTCGACTAAGTTCCTTTTTTCGTCGCTTGTGCAAAAAGTTCATCACACTGGAAGAGATAGATTTACTGGAGTTAGAGATTGTGGAAACATTATGCCAGCTTGAGAGGATCTTTCCCCTTAGTTTTTTTGACATAATGGTTCATCTTCCCATTCATTTAGCAAATGAGGTGAGATTGGGAGGTCTGGTGCAGTTTTGTTGGATGTATCCTCCAGAAAGATACATGTGTACATTAAAGTCATATGTTCGCAACAGAAGTCGGCCCGAAGGTTCTATTGCAGAGGCATATCTGGCTGAGGAGTGCTTAACTTTCTGCTCAAGATACTTGCATGGAGGTGTGCAAACAAGACTTAATAAGCGGCCTCGAAATGATGATGATCCTAATGAAGACGAAGTTGTGCCATCAAAGTTGTTTTCTAACAAAGGTCATTCATTAGGCGTGGGAAATGGAGAACCAATTAATCTAGATGACAGATCAATTGCTCAAGCCCATGTGTATGTATTACACAATTGTGAAGAAGTGACAGATTATGTTAGGTAACTTAATTAAAATTTTTTTTATTCTGATCAAGTTCACCCATATTTTTTAGATCAAACCTAACTATTACTAATTATAGAGAGCATGAGGAAGAGGTTAACAATCAACGGGGAACAAAATGGAGAAAATCAAAAGTTCACAACAAAACGTTCGCGCAGTGGTTTGAAACTCGTGCGAGGGATCCAAATGTGCCTTTCTGGCTAAAAGAATTATCTCGAGGTCCAAGCTCTGTTGCAAGAAGATTTTCTGGATATGTAATTAATGGATACAGGTTTCACACGGTGGAACGTGAGGCAAGGAGAAAAACACAAAACAGTGGTTTCACATTAACTGCTTTAACTTCAAACTTTGCAAGTGCTAAAGATCAAAGTCCAATCCAAGACAATGTAGCTTATTATGGCAGGTTGTTTGAGATAGTAGAGTTAGACTATTTTGGGCGTTTTAAGGTTGTCTTATTTCAGTGTGAGTGGTACGATGCTGGGAGAGATAAGTATGGTCTTACATTTCTTCACTTCCATAAGAAATGCTTCCAGGTTGAACCTTTTATACTAGCATCTCAAGCGCATCAGTGTTTTTATGTGCAAGATCCATATGAACATAACAAACATTATGTTATAGAAACTGTCCCAAGAGACTTATTTAAAACAAGCAACGAATCTGAGTCTGAGGCCCGTCAAACACACTATAGTGAACAACACGAGCATATAACGAGCCCTGCCATACCAGCTAATGATCGTGAACTTATTCTGGAGAGGACTGATTTACGACCCACGGTTATTGAAACGGTTCCCCAAGTGACTTCTGCCCAAGAATATGAGGCAGACTTCATTGGAGATTCTGATTCTGATTGATCATCCTAAGCAATTTATTGCTTAATATGTACATATGTATACTAAAGTTTTCTTCTTCACATTTTTATTTGTAAGTAATACTTATTTTTTTTGTTAATTTTTCAGTCTCTTATATTTTTCTCATATTGATTTTGATGGGTATATTAACTCTACTTAACTAATTTATTTGTGTAGGAATAAGGAATTTATTGATCTTAAAGCTACATCAAGTAAGAATTTGCTTAGACAATTCGAGGCTAAGAGACAAAGGATTGTGTCTGAACGCAAGAAATATGAAATGGAAGCTGCAGTTGCTAATGACAAGGAGAAAGCTGAGCGAAGGGTGGATGAACCTGAAAGTCAATTGGAGATGCGTGCAACCAAAGGACTGAAGAAATCCACGTCAAAGAGGTTGGATTTTAGTCATCTGCAAAGCACATTCGACTCTATTAGTCATAGGACTAACTCCACGCCTACCACCTTGGAAGTACAGCCAAACATTCCACCGCAACAGCCAGAAAATAAAAAGAGAAAGGAGCTATTGACTATGCCTACTGCTGAGAAAGTCAAGAATGGAGTGCAAGGTGGAAAATCAACACAAGGCTTGAAGAAGTCTAAGCCTACAAACATGGAGGCAGATGAACTTACAAGGAAGCTCGAAGCAATTCGTAAAATGAACAAGGATGTGTCAACAAGTCTAAGCCAAGAGCGGAGTTGTCCAAGTTCTACTCAACTCACAATCAACAAAGGGCAGCAGCAGAATATTCAACTCACAGATGAAGAAACTCAAACAGGGCAAGTTGACACAACTTTGCCTTCTCCTGAAACTACCCCACAAAATGAAAGTGCAATGTTGGAGCAAGAAATATCAACAAAGGGTAAGAGGATGCCAGGAGTAAAGGCTACAACAATTGACGAATTCTTAAAGGAAAATGGGATAGATGTGAAAATTGAAGGACCAAGCACTGAACTAAGTGAGGACGGGGAAGAAAGCATGGCACTTGATAAAGACTATTATCAACATGTGATGGAGGAAATTGATGATGAAGAAGGTACTGTTTTGCTCTGTTTTTATTGATGATAAATATTTATTTTTTTAAAAAAACTTATAGAAAAACTGGACTGATAGATCTAGTTGTTTGAAGCTGCGACTACTTGCATTGTGTAAACACTTTATGATTGATCCCTACTACCATTAGTTTACTTAGATTCTGATATGACACATGTTTGAAGCAAAAAGCACTTATCTTAATTACTTTTCAGGTGAATTATTATGTGGAATTTCTAAATCTGGAAGCTTTAATTAGCAACATGAATATCTCTATCTGCCAATGCATGTGGAGTATGTAATTTCATAATTGGCCAGTGCCCCAATGCAAGTTATACCTTTTTACAAATAGATACATTACGTGTAAGTTATGTAATTACTATAATCATATATATCATGCTTGAAAGTGACCTGCCCATCATGCTTGAAAGTATTTTATACTTTCTTCTATTATGACACAGAATAATAATCTATTATCCTACAGCTCTGTAATAACAATAATAATCATCTTTTTATGCGTATTTTAAAATTCAGTGAAGTCCATGATGTGGAATGAACTTAAAAGTTGTGTGCTTTGATCGATTTCTAGAATAGCTAAAACTTGTCCACTTCATGGTATCAACTACATAGGTCAGATTTATAATTTTTATAATTTTTATATTTGTGTACTTGTTTGCTTCATATGCTTGTTGAGCTCGAGTTAATTAAGCATAATCTGATGTTGACCAATGAATGAAACTAGGAGAGCCAAAGAAGAAGAAAACCCGTGGAAAAACAACTTGCAAGGAGATTTATGCAAGGACTATGGAACAGCGAGAAGAAGTCACTTTTGATCTTGGACAGCCTGTAGGACCAACCGACGAAAGTGTTTCTAATTTAACTAGTTTTGTTGGCACTATTGGTAGAAATAAAAGATTTGTTAGTCTTTTGTACACTAGTTGGCATGCTATTCCTCCTAAAGCTAAGAAGTTCATGTGGGACTATGTTAACGTAAGACACTTGGTAATTATTAATTTCAATTTTTTTATTCAGCACAAGAGCATATAACAATTACCTATAATCATGCATACCAAGTTTCTCCTCCCAGACAGTGGAGAAAAGTGGGTAATACAAGCGATTCGAGATGCTTGGAAGCGGTTCAAAGGAAAGATTAAGCAAAAGCACTTCGTTCCCTATGATAATATTGAAGATATGGTGAAGAATCGACCCCCACAAGTACCAGAAAGTGGTTTCATAAAATTGATCTATTATTGGAGTCATCCTCTAATCCAGGTAAAAGACTATATATGTCGACTTTTCATGTGAAACTATTTGACTATTGAAAGAGCAATTTGGCAGATGAAGGATCTGATGAGTAGCTAGCTTTTTAGTTCTTACACATAATCTCTTATTGCAGAATAGCTTTTTCCCTTGAATTTACTTTTGTAATTTTTCTGCATCTGATGCTTCTGATTTGGAAGTGGGGTTCTGGTCTGTTTCATACTTCATTTTTCAAGTTTGAGATTGATTTTTTCCTCTTTCTTTCTTTCTTTCCCTTCCCACTGAAGTTATATATAAAATTTGAGTCTTTCTTACTTTAATATGTTAAGAAATTATGTATAAATTTTGTTCACTGTATCTATGAACATATATACTCTCGAGTCTTGAGTTTCGTGTCAAACTCGAGTGTTCATCTAAATTCATGGAGCTTAGCTAAACTCGAATCGTCAAACTCAACCCTGATTCTTTAAGCCTTCAATCTGGAAACAGTTCTAAATTTGATACAGTTCTTTAAGCCTTCAATGTGATATAACACTTTCTGCCAAGTTATTTTTTTTATTTAATTTGAGTAATAGATTTTCTCATGAAAATCACATCTGAATTTAGCTTTTACTGGATTGACTTATAGGTCACTGGAATTAATTGATTGAATGATGAGGGGTTGGGTTGTCTTATTTTACACTAGATGAGATGTCAGGTGCTCCAATGTATTATAAATAGATCTTTTATGCTTGCTTTTGGGTATTGTTCAGTGATTTAGCTTAATAATGCAGCCTTGCTAGTAGATTTTCCTAACTTATTATGCTGCATGTTTTAGTAACTGTATGCTAACTTTTTATTCACTTCCAGTCAATAAGTCAAAGAAACAAGCAATACAAGGAAAATGTGAAGTTTCCACATCGCATGGGGCCTATCAATTTCGGAAGAGTACGAGTGGCTATGATAAATAGTATATTTATATTTATTAGAATTTATATTTGCATAAATTGAAGGAAGAAATCGAAGTATGATCTTATTTTGCAGCGAGCAACAAAGGAAACAAAGGAGGAACCAAAAAGGTTTGAGATGTTCATTGCTACCCGAACAAGTCGGAAGAGGAAAAAAGTGGATGAGGAAACACAAATTGCTGTTGTAAGAGTTCATTAAGTCATTCATAATTACATTTCAAATTTAGGATACGGTAACTAACTCAATTTTAAATGTTTCTTCTATGCAGGAAGACTTCCAACACCGCCAAGTTGCTGGTGAAACAGAAGAGGAAGCATTTGAGGCCTTATTCGGGAAAGAACAGCCAGGTCGGATAAGGTTGTATGGAAGATCTGTGACAAAGACTGATTTAAAAAAATATGCTGAAATTAATGAAATCAAGAATCAGCACAAAGAGGAAGTATCCAGTCTGAAGGATAAACTTGGACACATGGAGGCCCAACAGCAAAAATAATAGGCCAAACAGCAAAAACAAGACGAAGAGATTCATGGGTTGCGAAATATGATCAAGTTATTACTGCAGCGATCGGAACCTGGAATGAGGCCAGAAGAACTAGAAGCTTTATTACAAGACGCCCAACAATCTCCTATTGATGCGAATAGTGGCTATGGATCAATACATTTTCCGAACTTAGATGTGGTATGTCCTTATCTATTCCTTGTTCCATAGTTTTTACTTGCATTTACATTAATTGCTATGGCTGAAAATGTTTGTTGGCTTTATTAATACTGAAGTTGTATTGCTATAGCTGAAATTTGTTTGTGTAATTCTGGTGGTTGTATTTTTGATTTTGTGCATTTGGTACATATGAATTTGTCCCTATATCTAATTTAAGTGTGAAAGTCTGGTTAATTAGTGCATGAAGAATGCTTTAGGGACATATCAGGATTGTGTTAAAGGAAATGAAAAAAAGAAACACCAGTAGATTTTCATGGTTTGAATGAAACAAGATAATACATAATTCCTTGAATTCACCTCTTCTGCCGTGACCATGTTACTTTTTTTAGTATATGCTTTCTTGGTTTACTATGACTACGTGTTCCATTTAATTTTTATAATTACGAATGTCATTATGAATATTTTTTAACTACTTTTCTATATAATTATGCAGGGTAACAATGAAGATTAAGCTGACTATTATTGTGGTTTATTAGCTAAGATAGAGTGCTATTTAGAATCTTTACATGTATGGTTGACTAATGATTTTTATTAGAAGATACCTTTATTGGCTAAGTGATATTATGGTTTTGATATGGCTATGCTTACTTTAGTTTGAGTTGTATGAATTTTTACAGTTAATTATATACACAGAAAAAAAGACCTAAGGCTACACTTATATGTATAGTAGCTATAGTATACAAAAAAAATGAGACCTAAGGCTACACTTATATACAGTAGCTATAGTATACAGAAAAAAAAAATGAGACCTATGGCTACACTTATATACAGTAGCTATAGTATACCAAAAAAAAAGAGGGACCTAAGGCTACGCTTATAAAAAGTAGCTATGGTATACAATGGGGCTACGCTTTACAAGTGATGCAGTAGCGTTGAAAAGCGTAGCCTATTCTGGAAGAATGAAAGTTGAAAAGCGTAGCCTTTGGTCCTGAACAGCATCACTTGAAAATCATAGCCTATTCTCAAACGCCAAAAGCGTAGCCCTTGGTGCAGAAAAGTGTAGCCTTTGAGAATAGGCAACGGCCGAATAGGAATCACCCCAAAAAGCGTAGCCGTAGCCCAAAAAGCGTAGCCGTAGCCTAAGGCATCATTTTTTTTCACTTTTGGCTACACTTTTCAAGTGTACCTGAATTGGTGTTTTTCTTGTAGTCAAAATAACTAAACTAGGAGAGTCAATAATATCATCTGGATTCTAAGTTTCTAAAGAGACCAGCACTTCTAAGTTTCAATGGATAGTAAGATGTCAAAACTATTCAGAAGCAAAAAGCTACTAAGTCCTGCTCATTTAACTGAAACTGAGCTTCATTGAAAACTCTGAGATCTATTGTGTCTTACTCTTCTTTTTATCCTACTTTGTTTTTAGTTGCTTGGGAACAAGTAACTGTTTAAGTTTGGTATTGTGATGAGCGGATATTTTATACGCTTTTTGGCATCACTTTCACATAGTTTTTAGTATGTTTTGTTTAATTTTTTTTAAGTTTTCATAGCTTTTGGCGTTAAATTCACATTTTTGGATTCTACTTTGAGTTTGTGTGGTTTTGTTCAATTTTAGGTATTTTCTGGCTGAAATTGAGGAGCTGGAGCAAAAGTCTGATTCAGAGGTAGAAAAAGCACTGCAGATGTTGTCCAAATCTGACCTCCTTGCACTCGAAAGAGCTTTTCTGGAGCTATAGAAATTTAAATGGAGCATTCTCAATAGCATTAGAAAGCTGAATTCTAGAACTTTCTAGTAATGTATAATAGTTCATACTTTGCATCAGAATAGAAGGCCCAAAACGGGCGTCCAACGTCAGCTTCCTGCCCCATTCCAGGCGTCTAGCGCCCAAAGGAAGAGACCAGTGTCCAAACACACAAAGAGGACCCCTAAAGACCTTATAGTACGTAGATCTCATCATAGCTCAGCCCAAACACTCACCAAGTGGGCCCTAGAAGTGGATTTTAGCACTAAAAGATTGTTTTACCCTTCTTATGTAATCCTTAGTCATTAGTTTAGTATTTAAGGGATATTTTACATAATCATACAGACCTTTTATGCCATATTTTCATGTATCATTGTGTTTTCTATCAGTATTAGTTTCTAAGCCTCCTAGGTTGAGGGGAGGAGCCCTGCTGAGTTCTATGAATTAATAAAAGTATTACGATTTCTCTTCAATCTGTGTTTGATTAAAATCTAAGATGTATCTTCACTTTTCAACTTGAAGAATGGGATGATCTGTGACAATCAACTCCGTTCTTCGTACTAAGATCGCATGCTTAACAACCACCCGTGTTCTTCTTGGGTTCGTGTGAATACGTGACTGGAAAGCATCGAACAGCCAGTTTGATTATACATCTCTTAGACGGCTAATCCACGACTTCATTGGGGACTTCTCGAGACACCAGTTCAGTCGACGTATGGGGAGATTAAGGGCTCTATGGTAGAGGCTCGAACCTAAGGGTGCAGCATTCTCTGATCCGGAAGATCCGACCTTGTATGTGGTGTTTTGAGTAGGATCATTAAAGAGAATGGACTGCAGGAGCTTCACCCTCAATCATAATGGATCCGTACTAACCCTGGGGTTCAGATCTGGAGGAGAATGGCGACCGCGACCGTACGGCGTTGATCATATACAGCCCTGCCATAGAAGAAATCATTCACAATTGAAGAAGACAGTAATATCAGAGTTAATCCAGAAGGACAAAGCATCTCCAAGCCTTAACCACCTTCTTATCATAGTTTACACGACTTCTGAGTTATGATTACCCTTTTTATTTATTTCCTTTTATGCAATTAAACATATCAACATAGTTTAGATCTTACAAATCCAACAACTCTTCTATTTGCCTGACTAAAATCTACAAGATAACCATAGTTTGCTTCAATCCACAATCCTCGTGGAATCGACCCTGACTCGCTCAGGTGTTACTTGGACGACCCAGTGCACTTGCCGGTACAGTTGTACGAAGTGTTGGGATTCGTGCACTACTTGACTAGCCATAAGACCAAAATTGTGTAGGGCTAATTCCAAACTTCAGCATGTTCATCATTTGCATATATCTGCCTCTAACATTTTCCTATGAGTAGGCGACATATCACTGAATTGTGTGTCTAGTAGATCATGGTTATGTTCATCAGAGAAATAAAAAATATGCCACCTTCAAGTTTCAGGTATAAATTTAACTTCCATTTAGGCTTTACTTCTAGTTCTTGTTTCTAATCTAGGCTCCTTCTTCCTATTTTCTATAGTGTAATACTTCTCCTCCATGAATCCTTGCCGATGACATACAAACTTTAGTTTGTAAACCTCACCCATACTATTCTTGAAAGTTTTATTCCTCCTTGCACTAAAGCCCTTAGAGAGTACTTCGAATAAAAATCAAATGCAACCTGCAAAGTAGCATAGTGATATCTACCAATTTTCTCCACATAATTTTCAGTGAAATTCAAAATTGTAATCTCTTATACGAAGTTAATCACATACGCAACTACAAGGGTATCTTCTGATGGATCAGTTTTAGAAAAATACACTCCCTCAGTAAATTCATATTTGAAATCTTTGTTCGAATTCATACTGTTCATCCATCATATCTTGATCACATACTAGCTCTTCTTGTTGGTTAATGTCATCGTCTTCCTGGTACTACTCATCCATCTAGAATTCTGTAAATATATTTAACATCTTAAAACTGTCCAACGAAAAAAAATTATTAATAAACTACATCATATACCATAAAAAATAAAACCCATACAATGAACGAAGCATTAGATAAATCTTTATGGAATTGGCTGAGCGTCATATTAAATCGATGCTAATTAATTCGATTTATTACTCCGCTCGGCCAATTCCATAAATCGAATTCATCTAAATCGATCTACCATGGAATATAAGCTATATAAATACTATCAAAACGTTGAGCGTTTATTAGAGTTGGATTCACAATGATAAAAAAAAAATATAAGCTATATAAGTTCTTTTAGTCTAATAATCTAATAATATATTTTAAGTCTACATTTTTAAATATTGCTAGCTAATTAATAATAAAAAATAATAAATTTTACTTATCTTATAGTATTCCTCAATGTATGTGAACTACTAAAAAATAAAAAATATATGTTTTCATTACTCAATCGATTTCATGAATAATGGAATCGAAAAAAGGAATTGCAGAATAAAAGATTCTATTCATTAACCTTGATTTTGGAATCAAAACAATGGATTGTTTCCTGAACAACGTAAGATGAAAAAGACTCTTTCATGAACTATTCGATTACTACAATGAAGAAATTGATTGGATTTCTGTAGATTGCAATTTCTGAAATTGTGAAGATCGCATAACGATGAACAAAAATTCGATATTAAGGAGATGAATAAACAATGAAGAAAACTTGGATATTAAGGAGATGGATAAACAATGAACAAAAATGATAAACAAATTGATAATCAAGAAAATTGGTAAACAATTACAATTGTAGAATTGGGTAATTGAAAAACAAATTAACGATAGATTATTCACTAATTATTAACATGAGTATTGAAAAAGATAATATTAGGATATTTAAATCAAAATAAAAACTTAAAAAATTGAAGATAAAATTATAAAGATAAGATAGATGAATAATAAGATAATAATTTATAAAAAAGTGGCGGAAAATTTATAACAGCTTAATATATATTGCAGTTCTCAATTCAATCGATTGTGTTACCACACCAATTAATTGAATACAAAAATACCTTTAATCACGTACAAAATTCAATTGAATGTGTTACAAAACCAATCGATTGAATTTTGATAACTCAATCTATAGCGCAATTCAATTGATTGTGTTACTATGTGTTTTACTTAAATTTTGTTAATGTTTAAAAGAAAATGTGGGTTTCTCAATGTCACAACTGTATCATCAATAAGAATTAAAAAGGATTGAAAGTAACAAATAAACAAAGAAATGCAAGGTGCTAGAGGCGAAGTAAATTGTAAAAATTAAAACAAACAAGAAATTAAAGAGAAGATGAAGAAAGAAACATAAACGTAAAAGAGAGGAACAAGTAAAAGTAGAGAAATTTTATTAATAAAAACTGGAAAAAAATAAATTACAAGTGTTTGAGTTCAGAGGAATTAGTAAAATTTTCAATTTTACTCTATGATGCCTAGGAGCTAAGAGCATTTTGGGTTTTTAAGTGTTTTCCAAAAGAACTGAACAACCTACAATATGTTCCTAAAGCGCTATTTATAGACTAACCTAATGTCAACTGACAATTACCCTTTTTACATCATTTTCAGAAAATTTGAATTGCATCCGTAACTATTCCCACACTCCTTGATTGATGTCAATTCGAAAAATCTAAATAAATAATCAAACTGTCAGATAACCTAATTTTAATTAAAATAAATATAGATATTATATACAAAAACATCACCATATGACTAATTATTTTTTCATCATTTTCTTATAAAAATAATATTTTTATCTAACATAATGTAATGAAAACACATATTGACAAGATAAATATTTTAAAACGCCACTGAGAATGCGAACAAGAGTACTGGACTCTTTTCTTTTCTTTGTTATTTTTATTTATTTGTTTGTTTATTTTTATTTTGACCAAACCAAAATAAAACAATTCAATACTTTATCATCTTGTAATACTCGTGAGAGAGAACATTAGTGTTTGAACATCCAGAAGCTTCTTCTTCAATTCTGTGTCTCTCATTCTGCCAAATTTCATCTATTATAGTGGGCTTCTTCTATTCGCAAGGATTCAACTATACCTAACTCTTCTGATATTGGTAAGATTTAATTGCTAGCTCATTTTTATCTTTCTCCTTCTCATTGTTGATTTAGAAGAATCCTAAACCCCACAAAATGGTGTGAATAATACCTTTTGTATTATCTATGAATACCAGAATCTTACTTTAAAGAGAATTCTCTTTTTCTTTTACAATTCTAGACTCAAACTAAGATTTGACTGTTGAGCTCTTATCCTTCAATTCTACTATATCGCTATCTTTAGATAATTATTTTAAACCAAATTAAACTCATATAAGCTCACCTTGTATTCATTTCTTATTACTTTCTACCTTTACAACATGTTTGTTGATTGTTGACAACTTCGGGACTCAATACTTAGATTCTTCAATTTGTACTCTTATGGCAATCTCAAGCCACAATATGTTAACAAGTATTCTTTCTTCGTCTAAAGTGGCCATTTGTGATAAGCCTGTTGTAAAAAATGGCAAAGATTTTGCTCCTGAACCAGATGCCTCAAAATCACAAATATGGGAATCTCAAGTGCTACTCCCTTTCACCATTGACAGTGTAGACTCAGCTTTCATCGGCCCTATCATCCCTTCCAAAGTTGCAAACAAGATCAAAAATTCTTTTCCTGGTCACTCTCAAAGAAAATGTGTTGCTTTCCAAGGCTCCATTTCCATTAGATACTTCGACTCCAATAACAGGCTAATTAGAAACCCCCCAAAGACTAACATTGAGGGTTACCGTACTTGGTTAAATAGGGTGAAACTGAGAAGATGACCCTATGGAAAGAAATTAAAATATATTATCTAATTCAACTTAATAAAAACTCTTACACTGTTAATTTAGGACTAACGGGATGTACATTGTACTTTTGGGATGAGACTTCTCATACTTTTCACACCCCATATGGCATGATTACTCCTACTCTTCTATATGTAGCTGCTGTAACTGACTTACCTCCCTTAGGAGAGGAAATTCTAACTACTACCAAGTCGACCACAGGAGTTGAGTGTGCCATTGACATCTCTTCTATTACCTACCAGAGCTTCATTCTCAATAATAGAGGTCAAAATGAGGAGTCAAGTTCTGATGATGAGCATATAGCCTTCCTTCTCTATTGGTTGAGTGGTGTTGTTTTCTGTGCCTGAAGTATTCAAGTCGAAGTCACTTATCTTCCATTGGCCATTATGTTAGCCGAAGGTAGGAAGTTGTGTCTAGCCAAATTGTTCCTGGCTCAACTATATCTAACTTTATATTGGATCACAGACCTTATGAGGGAGAAAAAGAGAATACCAATGTTGACGATCCCGTTTGGTTTTTTCAATTATGGCTTTCTACTATATTTGAGTCTGAGCTACAACCACGTTTGACCCAGAAAGGTCCTATAGATTCTGCAATTGCAGGACACCATCTACTTAACTTAATCTTTCCTGACGAGTTAATGGCCTCACATGATAAGATGAAACACTTCTTCCATGTTTTCTATTACTTGCCAGAAAAAAACCACAACATCAATCTGACTCATTTTGCTAATTGTCAAGCTGGTCTGGAATGGTTGACGCAATCTTTTACCCCAGCTAAGATTATACAAGAGAAAAGTATAACTATTTGGTCACAATTTTTGACTCCCCGACTACTTTTTGCTAGATTTCCAGGTGGAGATGACCTAAAAACAGCAGTCTATATGCCAAATGCTGTTTCTAGGCAATTTGGGTTAGTTCAAGCCATTCCATCTTCTTACCATCTTAAAGAGTCTCAATCTTTGCAAACCAAAGCGACTTCACTAGAAGATCTATTGAACTTTTAGAAGAACAATATTTTGCGGAGGCATAAATTCCACCTATTCTCTTTTAAGCCTTGCTTGTTGACCACATATTCATTCTTTTCTTGGTGAAAAATATATTACTCTTCCATTAATGTTACTTTTAGTGTCTGTTGTCAAAGGATGACCACTGCCCTTGTGATGCAACAAGTGAGGAGAGCATCAACTATCAAAAATGGTAATTACAACTAAATCAATTATCCATTTGAATTCAACAAATTATGCTCTTCTCTATGTTATTGTTATTAATATTATTTCCTTCATGCATGATACCCTCTAAGAATATCACAATGATATCTGTTTTAATTATTCTATTATTATTATTATTATTATTATTATTATTATTATTATTATTATTATTATTATTTATAGAAGAAAAAACTACCTCACTTGCTGCCAATCCTCCTTTGAGAAAGACTTCTGGTAGACTTGTAGGAAAAAAGAGACTCAATCTTAATTACTCGAGCTACCGGGTAAGAAGAAAACTTGAACCAATTGCAGTGTCATTATCTTCAAATAATGATGATAATGAAGACATATCAAGTACATCCAATTACAATAATGACGGACCGATAGTCTCTCAAAACAATAAAGAGGAAGACGAGAGCAACTCGTCTAGTGATAAAGCAGAAAGTAACTCATCTTCTGAAGATAATAATGTCGATGCTCTTCCCCTCAGTGGTCAACTTGTTTCTCATGTATTTTCATATATTCTCACATCCTCCATGTTAAAAAATAATATTATCTTGAAGAACATAAATGATATAATGTCTCTTATGCTAATTTTCATCGCACGGTAATCTCATTAATTACCTTCATCTTCATTTCACTTCTCGTTTTAGATCACCACAGCTCCTACCACTTCACTAATTGTGCCTAACACTAAAGATCTTATGACTACCATGTCTGATAAGCCTACACCCAACACCACATTTAACAAGGTATGATATGTCATTTAGCTTGATTAATATCTCATTCTTATATCCTTTTTTTTATGTTGACATCTTTTATATTTTTGTTTAAATTCTGAATTCTGAAATTTCTCTGAGTGAGTTGATAGAAAAGCAAATGCCAATCATTTTTATCCATCCTCATATTCCCAATGTGGTGAATGATTTGTTGTCTAACTTAAAAAGTTTGAATGAAGCATATGCATGTAATATGGATACGAAGAAGGCCATAGTTGAATCTTGCTCTACCATCCAAAGTCACCTTCCAACAAAATAGCTCCATGTTACACCTCCCATAGCCAAGACTGTTTCCTGCTTCCCTTGGCCAAACAACTTGGTGCCATCATATCCAAATCCCTTTTGACACTTTCAACCGATCCAAATCTTAAGGCTCAGCTTTCTAACATTCTTCAGATCTTTTCAACTACACCACATCCTGAGATTATTGATCCCTTGTTGGCTCGCTTGCGAAAAGTTGATGAGGACTTTTACATTAAATTTCTGGACTCTCAAGTAGCCATCTTATCAAATCAACAATCAACTAAAATTTTTTCCAAGTTGAAACAAGACACCTGATCCTTTGAGATTGCTAAAACTACCCTGGCTACCCATATTGCAAAAGCAAAAGATCGGGCTCATGAATTATCTGAGGAGATTCAAGACTTAGAACAACAGCTGACTGTCAAGAGAGAGATAAAAAATAGGCTTGACGCTGCTTTGATAAAGAATGAAGGTCAATTTGTCAAAGCAAGCAGCATGTTTGATAATAGCAATGCATCTTTACAGTCCCTTGAAAAGAAGATGCTTTCCTCACATGAAGTTGAAAAAGAAACCAGGAACTTCCAAGCCGCTCTCCAAACTGAAGTTACCTATTTAAAAGAGATTTTTAAGGCTTAGTCTTGTATTTCCTCGTATGAACTTCTTTCCTTTTAATATGTCCTTGCAATCTTCATTTTTTTTTAGAGACTTTTTGTATGTATCCTATCTTTATTTTGCAGATTGGTTGACACTATCTATATTTGGGATGTTATTACATTACTTCATACTAAGTCAATTATTAATATCACAGTGACCTCTTTTGTATTTCATTTGAGATGACCTTCATATTTGTCCATATCAGATTGCACTAGTGCATGCCATCTCGTGTGCATTCGCCTCATGTTCTATCAAAGTAAATCAAATATGAATTTGTTGACATGCTTATAGCTTTACATAGGTTTATTCACCATACCATTTATTTCTATATGTTGGCATGTGCTAGACTACACTCAGAAAATTATATGTTATTTTCTATATTGACTCTAAACTAATGCCTTGGACACATCTTTGCCTCATAAACTTAATGCTTTACACTGTCAACGAAACTTTAAATTCATAGGAATCACATGGATATATCGGCTTTTACAAATTAAATTGCAAATATTAGTTTGCTCTTTAATTTAGACTTTGACATTTTAACTAGACATTCTCGTATCCTTAAACATGTGGAATGTTTATCTCATGAATGCTTGGCCTGTATACTTTCAAATACTTGCCATTTATTGAAGAAATTCTTCTTCCTTATCCAACTTCAATAATCTTATAGGCATTTCCAAAATAAACCTTGTCAACCACATAAGGTCCTTCCCGAGTTGAGACCATTTACCATAAGTTTTTTATTTTTTTCTTAGGCAAAATTATTTTTCACACTAAATCTCCAACTGCAAATGTCTTTACTTTAACACGGCAGTTGTATGATTTTGACATAATCTCTTTTGTCAAATCACCCGCCCTAAAGCTCTCAATCTTTCATCATCTAATTCATTGAGCTCATCGTACAAAGAATTTAAATAATCTACTACTGATATCTCATCTTGTCTAGCCACCCTTATACTTTGCAAATTGATATCAGTTGGCAACAACGCATCATGACTGTAAACTAATTTATACGGAGTGGTTCTAGCAAAAACTCTTGGAGAATTTTGGTATGCCCAAAGAACTTGACTGAGAGTTTGGTGCCAATTTCTTGGCTGCCTTCCAATATATTTTTTAATTAATGCAATCAAAATTTTATTCCCTGCCTCCACTCATCCATTTGCATGGGCATAATGAAGAACTGAAGATTGATGATTTAGAAGTTATAATAAATTCTCGTTGCAAGTATAGTTTCTAAACCAAGCAATCAACCTTTCTTACAAACGTTTGGTTGTCACAAGTAACAAACCCAATAAAATTTATAAACCGAAGTATTCAAACCTCGGATCGTCTTCTCACGGAATTGCAGGAAAGTATGAATTATTATTGGTTATGCAAAACAGTATTTTGGGTTTTGAAAAGATTTTAAATAAGAGAAATAAATTGTAGGAATTAATAAATTAATAACTAAGAAAAACTCTTGGCAAGGTATGAAAACTGGAAGTCCTATCCTAGTTATCCTTATCAATGGTGATGAGAATTATATTTTTGCTACCACTAAGTCAACCTCTAACTATGAAGGTCAGTCAAGTGAACAAATTAATTCAACACCGAAAGTCCTAGTCAACTCCTTAAGGAAAGAATAGAGTTATAGGAATCTAAATTAATCAGCAAGAATAGTAATTATCAATCACGATGAGTTTGACAATTCAAGAGTTACCAATTAATCAACCAAAGCCAATAGTAAAAAATCTAAATAAAAATCATATATCTGAAATACCTCAATTATTAATAAAAGAAATCAAATGTAACATGGAAAAGTTCATAAATCAAATTGGGAAAATAAATAAAAGGAACATTAAACCTGGAAATTGAGAAGAAAAAATCCTAAATCCCTTAAGTGGAATCCTAATCCTGAATCCTAAGAGAGAGGAGAGAGCCCCTCTCTCTAAAAGCTACATCTAAAATTATGAAAAGTGAATTATGATCTGATTTGAAGTATGTCCTGAGTCTCTGCATGCTCCCTGACTTTAATTTGTGTTTCTGGGCCAAAATCAGGGTCAAAACGCGGCCTGAAACTGTTTCCAGTGTATTCTGTAATTTCTACAGATCGCGCAGGTCACGCGTACACGTCAGTCACGCGTACGCGTCATTCAGCGATTCTCGTACCACGCGTGCGTGTCGTCCACGCATTCACGTCGTTCGTGCAGCTTCCAATCTGCGCGGTCGCGTCAGGCACGCGAGCGCGTCACTCTGAATTCTTCCATTTTGCGGGGTCGTGTGAGCCATGCGACCGCATGACTTATCGCTGGTCATCTCCTCAATTCCTTGTGTTCCTTCCATTTTTGCATGCTTCCTCTTCATTCCTTACGCCATTCCTGCCCTGTGAAGCCTGAAATACTTAACACACAGATCACGGCATCGAATGGTACGAAGGAAGATAAAAATATACAACTAAAAGGTCTTTAGGAAGCAAGTTATCAATCATAGAATATTTTTAGGAAGGAATTGTAAATACATGCAAATCATATGAATAAGTGAGTGAAGACTTGATAAAACCACACAATTAAATACAATATAAACCATAAAATAGTGGTTTATCTACCTCCCCACACTTAAACATTAGCATGTCCTCATGCTAAGCTCAAGGAGACAAAATAAATGAGTAGGGAAAAGCAGGACTCATGCAATGCAACCTATGAATGTGAATGCAACTACATGCTAAAATGATTCTACCTACACGGTGAAAAAGTAAATAAATCTTTCAAGAACAAATATGAACTGGATTTCACTAGTTCAAATCACAAAATACAATACAAATAACTTGCAAGAAGAAGATAGATCATGAAAGCAGGGAACATAGAATTAAGCATTGAACCCTTACTGGTAGTGTATATCACTCTAATCGCTCAAGTGTCTAGGGTCAATCACTCTAATCTTCCCTAGTCATGCTTTCTAAACTTTGTTCTTCATCTAACCAATCAACAAATAATGAGCGGATAATTTATATGCTTTTTGGTATTGTTTTTAGGTAGTTTTTAGTAAGTTCAAGCTACTTTTAGGGATGTTTTCGTTAGTTTTTGTGTTAAATTCACATTTCTGAACTTTACTATGAGTTTGTGTGTTTTTCTGTA
>NC_029778.3:35064705-35066725 GCF_000817695.3 Arachis duranensis | reverse complement strand
CCGTTGCCGGGGATTGTTCGAGTTTGGACAACTGACGGTTCATCTTGTTGCTCAGATTAGGTACTTTTCTTTTCAAAAATCTTTTTCAAAATTTTTCTTTTCTTTTTTGTTTATCCAAAAATATTTTCGAAAACAAAAATTAATAAAAATCCAAAAAAAATTAGAAAATCATAAAAATCAAATAAATATTTTGTGTTTCTTGTTTGAGTCTTGTGTCAATTTTTAAGTTTGGTGTCAATTGCATGCTTTAAAAATTTTTCTTGCATTTTTTCGAAAATCCCATGCATTCATAGTGTTCTTCATGATCTTCAAGTTGTTCTTGATAAGTCCTCTTGTTTGATCTTGATGTTTTCTTGTTTTGTGTTGTTTGTTGTTTTTCATATGCATTTTTTGTTTGTTAGAATCCATGCATTAAAGATTTCTAAGTTTGGTGTCTTGCATGTTTTCTTTGCATCAAAAAATTTTTCAAAATTATGTTCTTGATGTTCATCATGATCTTCAAAGTGTTCTTGGTGTTCATCTTGACATTCATAGCATTCTTGCATGCATTCATTGTGTTGATCTAAAAATTTCATGCATTGAGCATTTTTGTTGTTTTTCTCTCTCATAATTAAAAATTCAAAAAATCAAAAAAAATATCTTTTCCTTATTTCCCTCCAAATTTTCGAAATTTTGGGATGACTTGGTCAAAAATTTTTAAAATTAGTTGTTTCTTACAAGTCAAGTCAAAATTTCAATTTTAAAAATCTTATCTTTTCAAAATCTTTTTCAAAAATCATATCTTTTTCATTTTTTATATAATTTTCGAAAATTTCAAAAATCTTTTTCAAAATATTTTCAAAATCCTTTTCTTATCTTTTTATCAAAATTTCGAAAATTAGCTAACAATTAATGTGATTGGTTCAAAAATTTGAAGTTTGTTACTTTCTTGTTAAGAAAGGTTCAATCTTTAAATTCTAGAATCTTATCTTGTAGTTTCTTGTTAGTTAAGTCTTTTTAAAAATTAAATCTTTTTCAAAATATCTTTTTCTTCAAATTTTTATCTTATCTTTTTATCTTATCCTTCTCAAAATTTTATCTTTTTTTCAAAATTTGATTTCAAAATATCTTATCTAACTTCTTATCTTCTTATCTTCTTCAATTTTGATTTCAAATCTTTTTCAATCAACTAACTAACTTGTTGTTTGTTTCTTATCTTTTTCAAAACCACCTAACTACTTTTCCCTCTCTAATTTTCGAAAATACCTCTCTCCTTTTCAAAAATTCATTTTTTTAATTAATTAATTGTTTCAAATTTTAATTTTAATTTTAATTTTATCTTTAATTTTCGAAAATTACTAACCCCTTTTTAAAAATTATTTTCGAAATTCTTTTTCTCTTTCCTTCTTCTATTTAATTATTTGTTTACTAACACTTCTCTTCACCCCTCTTCATCTAAAAATCCGAATTCTTCTTCATTCTTCTACCCCCTTCTTTTTCTACTAACATAAAGGAATCTCTATACTGTGACATAGAGGATTCCTCTTTCTTTTCTTGTTTTCTTCTCTTTCATATGAGCAGGAACAGGGAAAAAGGCACTCTTGTTGAAGTTGATCCTGAACCTGAAAGGACTCTGAAGAGAAAATTAAGAGAAACTAAGTTACAACAATCCAGAAACAACCTTTCAGAAATTTTCGAACAAGAGAAGGAGATGGCAGCCGAAAATAATAATAATGCAAGGAGAATGCTTGGTGACTTCACAAAGCCAACGTCCAAATTTGATGGAAGAAGCATCTCCATTCCTGCCATTGGAGCCAATAACTTTGAGCTTAAGCCTCAACTAGTTGCATTAATGCAACAAAACTGCAAGTTTTATGGACTCCCATCTGAAGATCCTTATCAGTTTTAAACTGAGTTCTTGCAGATCTGTGAGACTGTAAAGACGAATGGAGTTGATCCTGAAGTCTACAGACTCATGCTTTTCCCTTTTGCTGTAAGAGACAGAGCTAGAATATGGTTGGATTCACAACCCAAAGATAGC
>NC_029778.3:35060497-35062931 GCF_000817695.3 Arachis duranensis | reverse complement strand
TAATGGAGAAGCTGGGGATCATTGAGGTACAACCTGCCTTGTTCTCATTACAATTGGCAGACAAGTCATTGAGACAAGCTTATGGAATAGTAGAGGACGTGTTAGTAAAGGTTGAAGGCCTTTACATCCCTGCTGATTTCATAATCCTAGACACTAGGAAAGAAGTGGATGATTGCATCATCCTTGGAAGACCTTTCCTAGCCACAGCAGGAGCTGTGATAGATATCAACAGAGGTGAATTAGTCCTTCAATTGAATGGGGACTACCTTGTGTTTAAGGCACATGGCCATCCCTCTGTGACAGAAGAGAGTAAGCATGAAGAGCTTCTCTCAGTTCAGAGTCAAGAAGAGCCCACACAGTCAAACTCTAAGTTTGGTGTTGTAAGGCCACAACCAAACTCTAAGTTTGGTGTCAAGACCCCATATCCAAACTCTAAGTTTGGTGTTGGGACTATACAACATTGACCTAATCACCTTGTGGCTCCATGAGAGCCACTGTCAAGCTATTGACATTAAAGAAGCGCTTGTTGGGAGGCAACCCAATTTTATTTACCTAATTTTTATTTTATTCTATATTATTGTTATTTTGTGTTTTATTAGGTACATGATCATGAGGAGTCACGAAAAAATCATAAAAATTAAAAATAGAATCAAAAACAGCAGAAGAAAAAATTCACACCCTGGAGGACGCACAGGCTGGCGTTCAACGCCAGCAAGATGCATCTGGCCGGCGTTCAACGCCAGAACAGAGCATCATTCTGGCGCTGAACGCCAGAAACAAGCAACATTCTGGCGCTGAACGCCAGGAATGTGCCCAGAGAGGAAAAACTGGCGCTGAACGCCAGTAACAAGCATGAAACTGGCGTTCAACGCCAGAAACATGTTACATTTGGGCGTTGAACGCCCAGAACATGCACCAATAGGCGTTTGAACGCCAGAATGGTATGCAAAGGCATTTTACATGCCTATTTGGTGCAGGGATGGAATTCCTTGACACCTCAGGATCTGTGAACCTCACAGAATCCCCATCTATCTCGCCCTCTATCTCTCCATTCATGGTCATCCCTTCTGTTTTTCATTCACCACTCACTTCTATCCACTCTTCCCCACTCACCTTCAAAATTCAAAACTCTTTCCCACCCAAACCCACCCATATAGCCGAATACACACATCCCTCCATCTCTTCTTCTTCTTCTTCATCTTTTCTTTCTTCTCTTGCTCGAGGGCGAGCAATATTTTAAGTTTGGTGTGGTAAAAGCATAGCTTTTTGCTTTTTCATTACCATTAATGGCACCTAAAAGGCCAGAGAAACCTCAAAGGGAAGACAAAAGCTTCCACCTCTGAGTCTTGGGAGATGGAAAGATTATAAGCCGTCATAGCTCAGTGGTATAACATGTGGCTGCAAATCAAGAGATCCCTGAGATACCTCAGGGGATAAGTTGTCCTCCACACAAATATTGGAAGCAACTAAGGGTAGAAACACCAAAATTACTAGGAATCATTCAACAGAAGCAAGGAAGAGACATAGAGGAGCTCAAAAAAAAGCACCATTGGACCTTCAAGAAGGCGCCACCCTCACTCAGGTGGATTCATTCCTTGTTCTTTATTTCTTTCTGTTTTTCGGTTTTTAATGTTGTGTGTATCTATGTTTTGTGTCTCTACTTCATGATCATTAGTATGTAACCATGCCTTAAAGCTATGAATAAAATCCATTAATCCTTCACCTCTCTTAAATGAAAAATGTTTTAATTCAAAAGAACAAGAAGTACATGAATTTCGAATTTATCCTTGAATTTAATTTAATTCTATTGATGTGGTGACAATACTTTTGTTTTCTGAATGAATGCTTGAACAGTGCATATGTCTTTTGATCTTGTTGTTTATGAATGTTAAAATTGTTGGCTCTTGAAAGAATGGTGAACAAAGAGAAATGTTATTGATGATCTGAAAAATCATGAAATTAATTCTTGAAGCAAGAAAAAGTAGTGAAAAAGAAGAAGCTTGCGAAAAAAAAAGAGAAGGAGCAGTAGAAAAAGCCAATAGCCCTTAAAACCAAAAGGCAAGGGTAAAAAGGATCCAAGGCTTTGAGCATCAATGGATAGGAGGGCCCAAGCAAATCAAATCCAGGCCTAAGCGGCTGAACTAAGCTGTCCCTAACCAAGTGCTTGTGTCATGAAGTTCCAAGTGAAAAGCTTGAGACTGAGTGGTTAAAGTCATGATCCAAAGCAAAAAGAGTGTGCTTAAGAGCTCTGGACACCACTAACTGGGGACTCTAGCAAAGCTGAGTCACAATCTGAAAAGGTTCACCCAGTTATGTGTCTGTGGCATTTATGTATCCGGTGGTAATATTGGAAAACAAAGTGCTTAGGGCCACAGCCAAGACTCATAAGTAGCTGTGTTCAAGAATCAACAAACTTAACTAGGAGAATCAATAA
>NC_029778.3:35052705-35053713 GCF_000817695.3 Arachis duranensis | reverse complement strand
GTCTTCAACTTGCTGATGGCTCCATTAAATACCCATCAGGCGTGATTGAGGACATGATAGTCAAGGTTGGGCCATTTGCCTTTCCTACTGACTTTGTGGTGCTGGAAATGGAGGAGCACAAGAGTGCAACTCTCATTCTAGGAAGACCTTTCCTAGCAACTGGCCGAACCCTCATTGATGTCCAAAAAGGGGAAGTAACCTTGAGAGTCAATGAGGAAGAGTTCAAGCTGAATGTTGTTAAAGCCATGCAACATCCAGACACCCCAAATGACTGCATGAGTGTTGATATTATTGACTCTCTGGTAAGAGAGGTCAATATGGCTGAGAGTCTCGAATCAGAGCTAGAGGAATTTAGACTCAATGCTTTCGAAAATGCAAAGATTTACAAAGAGAAAGCGAAAAGATGGCATGATAAGAAATTGTCATCCAGAGTCTTTGAGCCGGGGCAGAAAGTTCTGCTATTCAATTCTAGGCTCAAATTATTCCCTGGGAAATTAAAATCCCGGTGGAGAAGTCCATATGTCATTACAAACGTATCACCATATGGATACATAGAGCTTCAGGATAATGACTCTAACAAAAAGTTCATTGTTAATGGACAAAGAGTCAAACATTATCTTGAAGGCGATTTTGAGCAAGAATGCTCAAAACTGAGACTTGATTAAAACTCAGTCCAGCTAATGACATTAAAGAAGCGCTTGCTGGGAGGCAACCCAGCCAGTCACAAAATTTTATTTTAATTTTGATCAAGTTTTACAGGTAGATGCTAGCGTCTCTTCAAAGGTGAAATAGCAATTGGTTGAAATCACAGAGTTACAGAGAAATTTGGAAGCTCACTGGCGTGAAAAAGCCAATAAGAAATACTTTGGGCGTTAAACGCCCAAAAGAAGCACTCACTGGGCGTTTAACGCCAGTAAGGGTAGCCTTCTGGGCGTTCAGCGCCAGAAAGGAGCATCTTCTGGGCGTTAAACGCCAAAAAGAAGCACCTTCTGGGCGTTTAACGCCAGA
>NC_029778.3:35029871-35050465 GCF_000817695.3 Arachis duranensis | reverse complement strand
ACAACCACCTCCGTTCTACATCAGATTGAATGAATATCTCTTAGATTCCCCAACAGAATCTTCGTGGTATAAGCCGGATTGATGGCAGCATTCATGAGAATCCGGAAAGTCTAAACCTTGTCTGTGGTATTCCGAGTAGGATTCCGGGATTGAATGACTGTGACGTGCTTCAAACTTTAACCTGCTGGGCGTTAGTGACAGACGCAAAAGAGTGATTCTATTCCAGTAGGAGCGGGAACCAACCGGTGATTAGCCGTACTGTGACAGAGTGCGTGCATAGTTTTCACTGCGAGGATGGGAAGTAGCCACTGACAACGGTGACACCCTACATAGAGCTTGCCATGGAAGGAACCTGCGTGTGAGAAGAGGATTTCAAGGAAGAGTTGAAGTCAGAGGACAAAGCATCTCCAAAACTCCAACATATTCCCCAGTGCTGCAAATCAAAGTAACATTGTTCCCTCTTTTATCAAATCCAGTAATTTCACTTTTAATCCAAATAACCTTGTTGACATCCTAACTAAGATTAATAAAATAAATATTAATTGCTTCAAACCAATAATCTCTGTGGATTCGACCCTTACTCACGTAAGGTATTACTTGGACGACCCAGTACACTTGCTGGTCAGTTGAACGGAATTGTGCAAGTAATCAGTTAGTTAAATTAGTTCTCCTTGGCACATGCCAAGGAGCCATTAAGATTGCAATTATAGAGAAGAAAACACACAAAAATAAAATGTTATGGTTAAATAATGTAACCATATAAATAGGATAAAATCTCACAGGTTGTGTGTTCTTAATATCAAAAATCATGTTCTAATTACAACTTCAAACAAATTTAACATATAGAAAAATTTAAATTTTTAATTTAAATTAGTGAAATTTTTGAAAAATATGGTCTTAAAAAGAAACTTATTATTTTTCATCCAAGTAGTACTTAAATGCAAACAATCAACTACACATGCAATCTATTATGCAATGCAACAATGAACAACCAAAAAAAATAGAATATTGTTGTTGAAAAGAGAATAACTAACCCGTGGAGATCGGTATCGACCTTCCCACACTTAAAGATTGCACCGTCCTCGGTGCATGCTAAGATGTACACGTGGACGGGCTGCTCCAACTGATGTCTTTCTCTATAGATTATGCAGATTGACTTGCTTGTCTCCCCCTTAAGAAGCTTTTTCTCTCTCTTCGTGGTGGCCATCCTGAAAGAAGAGAAAAAGGAAGGAAAGTAACCCAAAAATATAGATAAGAACATAAATAAAATATGGGTGTTAATGCCAAATAATGAAGGTCTCAATTACATGGTAGCTACAACATGCAAGTGAGAAAACAGTTAAAGCAAATGGCATATCAATAGTGCAAAAAGTGCAACAATGGGGGAGAGAGTGAGGGTAATGCAAGATAGTGTAAGTGCATATCAATGCAAAAGAATATCAGTATTAAAAAAATTAGCCTTCACTTATGAATAATAATACCCAATTAGAATAAGACAAGTCATGATGCACCAGAATAATTCAAGAAAAGATGCAATAGTTGAAGAAGAGAATTTTAACACCAATGAAAAAGAAAAAGAAAGTAAGAAAGGAGGAAGAAAGAAATAAGAAGGAAAGAAAAGATTTAGATATAGGGAAGAAAAAGATAAGATATTTGGCTGATCTGGATAAGCTGTGCGTCGCTTGTGACGCAGACGTGTGAGTGACGTGTTCGCGCGGATCAATTTGTGCCATTAGCGGAAGGGCAGCCTCGCGGTCGCGCAAATCTTTGTGTGAAATTCATATTGCCAAATCTTTGGGTGACGCGGTCGCGTGGTTGACGCGATCGCGTGGGGCACGCGTACGCATGGCAGGGTTTGTGCTTCTAGCACGAGTCCAGCCCATTTCTAGCTCAACTTTCGGCCATACACCCTTTTTACGTCGATTTTGAGGCACGCGTTCGCGTGGGTGACGCAGACGCGTGGGAGGCATTTTCCCACATGACGCGGACGCGTCATCGACGTGGTCGCGTGGACCAATTTGTGCCAAAGGCACGCCTCCAGCCGCGCTTTCGTGTGACTCTCTGTTCAATTTTGTTTTCTTCCCAACGCACCTATGATGCGGACGCGTCGGCGACGCTGTCACGTTGCGTGCGAAATTTTTTTTTATGCAGTATGCAGAATGCAAAACGCAAAGAATGTCATGCAAAAATTCTAGGTTCAATCGAAATTCACAAACAGAGTAAAATGGAGAGGGAACGATCATACTATGGTGGGTTGTCTCCTACCCAGCACTTTTAGTTATAATCCTTAAGTTGGACATTTGGCAAGCTCCTTGTCATGGTGGCTTGTGCTTGAACTCATCCTGAAACTTCCACCAATGCTTGGACTTCCAATAAGCTCTATCAATACCAAGTAAATTTACCAAGCGTTGATGAAGTTCTCCACAAGCTTTGAGCTCCCAAAGTTGATCCTCATATATTCCTGGATCCCAAATCTTGTTTCTACACCCATCTTCAAGTTGATTATCATGATTCCTTCTGGGTGGTTCAGCTTTAGAATTCTCACGTAAGCACTCAAACATCTTCCTAGACCCATTCAGTTGAGCTCTACACCAACCTTTGCGTTTAAACTTAAAGCTTCCAACCATAATGAACCTTGCAGGATAATTCTTACCACTGACCATCTTTCTCTTACTCTTAATGCAACAAAGAGCTCTAAGTTGACCATCCATCTCCAGTAGCCCATATTCAAGTGGAATTAGAAAGCTAAGGGATATGAATTTTACCCACTTGAATGTTGTGAAGGATAATGGCAACTTAGGGGGAGGTGTTTCTAATGAACGTGCAAGCTCCACTCCCTTGGGCTCTTCTTTGACATCTTCCACCTCTTTGTAAGCTTCTTCAATATCAACCTCTTCCTCTTGGTAGCTTTCTTCTGATTCGATTTCTTCTTCATTGTTCACCAAGGGCATGTGAGGTTGTGCTTCTTCTTCTTTAATCTCCATGTCAAGTTCAATGGGAGAGGATTCAAATGTAGATAAGAATTTATTAATGATTGAATCCATCTCTTGATCGTCCCCTTCAAAGTCTTCAACCATGATATGCTTTAGAGGTTGTACACCCTCCTCAACATTAAATTTAAACTCCTTAGAAGGGGGCTCTGTGACTTAAGTTTCCCATGGAGGTTCCGCATCTCCTAAGTCTTCAACCACTTCTTCCTCTTCAATGGCAGGCATAGCTTCTTCCAATTGTTCCAATACCAATTTGTGCTGCTCACTGTCTACCAGAGTTTCTAACTTCTCCTTCATGCCACGTTCTTTAGTAGATTTTTCACATGAAGCCATGGGGGTTCCTTGAATGTCCGAACGTCGAGAAGGTAATCGATTTATCGCTTGATCCAGTTGGCGAAGGGTTGCATGAAATTTTTCCACTATTTTCTTTAGACGATCCCTTGATTCTTGTTGCGCTTGTCTATCATAATTAGGATCATAGTGCTCTTGGATTGATGGATATGGAGATGGTGTATATTGAGGTGGTGGTTCTTGGGAGTAATTGGGGTGGAATTGGGGTGGTTCTATATATGGTTCATACGGTTCATAGGGTGGTTGGTATGGTGGATTTGGGTTGGGGTCATATGGAGGTGAATGGCAGAAAGGGGCTTGTGAGTATGGTGGTCCAAAGTCATGTTGAGGTGGGGTTTCATAGGCATACGGTGGTGGTTGTTGATAATCAAAAGAGCGCCCGCCATAGCCATTGCCTTGATATGCATCACAGAATGGTTGTTGATAGTCCATTGGAGGTGGTTGTTGCCATGAGGGTTGATCAAATCCTTGTGACTCCTCCCATCTTTGATTGTTCCAACCTTGACACATGTTCTCATTGTAATTTCCTCTTCCTGCAACATAGTTCAAACCGGAATCATAGCCAAAGGGGTGAGAGTTCATAGTAGTAGGAGAAAATAAAAACAAAAACTAACAAAAAGAAAATATTTTGAAAAAAATATGATTTTTGAAAAAAATAGGATAAGATTTTGAAAAAGATATGATTTTTGGAAAAAGATAAGATAAGATTTTTAAAAATATATGATTTTTGAAAAAGGATAAGATAAGCTTTTGAAAAAGGTATGATTTTTGAAAAAAAATATAAGATAAGATTTTGAAAAAAATATGATTTTTTTTAAAAAGATTTGAATTTTGAAAAATAAGATAAGATAAGTTAAAAATTTTAAAATAAAAATCTGATTTTTTTTTTGAAAAATATTTACAATAACCAATAATAAGGCACACGTTTGCAATTCCCCGGCAACGGCGCCATTTTGAAGAACTAAAGATTGATGATTTAGAAGTTATAATAAATTCTCGTTGCAAGTATAGTTTCTAAACCAAGCAATCAACCTTTCTTACAAACGTTTGGTTGTCACAAGTAACAAACCCAATAAAATTTATAAACTGAAGTATTCAAACCTCGGGTCATCTTCTCAAGGAATTGCAGGGAAGTATGAATTATTATTGGTTATGTAAAATAGTATTTTGGGTTTTGAAAAGATTTTAAATAAGAGAAATAAATTGTAGGAATTAATAAATTAATAACTAAGAAAAACTCTTGGCAAGGTATGAAAACTGGAAGTCCTATCTTAGTTATCCTTATCAATGGTGATGAGAATTATATTTTTGCTACCACTAAGTCAACCTCTAACTATGAAGGTCAGTCAAGTGGATAAATTAATTCAACACCTAAAGTCCTAGTCAACTCCTTAAGAAAAGACTAGAGTTATAGGAATCTAAATTAATCAGCAAGAATAATAATTATCAATCACGATGAGTTTGACAACTCAAGAGTTACCAATTCAACCAAAGCCAATAGTAAAAAATCTAAATAAAAATCACATGTCTGAAATACCTCAATTATTAATAAAAGAAATCAAATGTAACATGGAAAAGTTCATAAATCAAATTGGGAAAATAAATAAAAGGAACATTAAACCTGGAAATTGAGAAGAAGAAATCCTAAATCCTTTAAGAGGAATCCTAATCCTAAATCCTAAAGAGAGAGCCCCTCTCTCTAAAAGCTACATCTAAAATTATGAAAAGTGAATTATGATCTAATCTGAAGTATGTCCTGAGTCTCTGCATGTTCCCTGACTTTAATATATGTTTCTGGGCCGAAATCTGGGTCAAAATGCGGCCCGAAACTGTCTCCAGCATATTCTATAATTTTTGCAGATCGCGCAGGTCACGCGTACGCAACATTTAGCGATTCTCGTACCACGTGTGTGCGTCGTCCACGCATTCGCGTCATTTGTGCAGCTTCCAATCCGCGTGATCGCGTCAGGCACGCGAGCACGTCACTCTGAATTCTTCCATTTCGCGCGGTCGTGTGAGCCATGTGACCGCGTGACTACTCGCTGGTCATCTCCTCAATTCCTTGTGTTCCTTCCATTTTTGCACGCTTCCTCTTCATTCCTTACGCCATTCCTGCCCTATGAAGCCTGAAACACTTAACACACAGATCACGAAATCGAATGGTACGAAGAAAGATAAAAATATACAACTAAAAGGTCTTTAGGAAGCAAGTTATCAATCGTAGAATATTTTTAGGAAGGAATTGTAAATACATGCAAATCATATGAATAAGTGGGTGAAGACTTGATAAAACCACACAACTAAATACAATATAAACCATAAAATAGTGGTTTATCACATAATACGATGTAGAAGAAAACATTTTTATATCCCTAAACTTGGCATATTCTATTACCTTTTTTCGATAAACATGGTTCCTTGATAAGTGGCAATTGATTGAGCAATTCCAAGCCTATGCACAATATGCTCCTCAATGAAATCAATTATTTCATTGTGAGTCACCTCCCTTAAAGGGAAGCCTCTACCCATTAGAAAAATAATCAACCCCAACCAAAATGAACTTATGACCTTTAAAAGAAGGTGGGTGAATTTGCCTGATCAGATATAAAGCCCAACCTCTAAACGGCCATAGTTTAATTATAACATGCAATTCTGACGTTGGAATATGTTGAAGGCTTCCATGTTTTTGCCATTCCTCACAAGACCGTGCATAATTTATATAATCTCTTTGAATAGTTATCCAATACAATATTTTCCTATTTATCACCCATTTCATCTTTTTCCCTGACTGATAGGCACCACAAATTCCCTCGTGCACTTCGACAAGAGCCAAAATAAGCTTTTTTATCTCCCAAACATGTCAAGAGATTTCCATCAACAGATTTCTTAAACAACACATTATTCATTAGAATATAACTTTGAGTCCTATATTTAAGTTTTCTATCGACACTAAGACTTGGATTTTCTAAATATTCCACAATTGGTATTTTCCAATCTTCTAGATCTAGTTTTTCTAATAACAACACTTTTTTTCTCTCAAAGTCATAAATATGTCCTTTATCCTTACCAATTTTTCTAGTGTTGAGGACTTGATCTTATATCTTGAAGCAATTTGAGCTAATTCATTTGCTTCTTGATTTAACTCCCTTGGAACATGCCTTACGATGACATTGTCAAACTTGCTCAAACACTTTGTAGCCACATTGAAATACTTTCTTAAATTTTCACTAACACACCTATACTCAAGTAATACTTGACGGACTACAAGCTGTGAATCTCCGAACATTTCTACATTTTTAACCTCTCTTTCTAATAATAATTTCAGTCCCATTATTAACACTTCATACTCTGCCTCATTGTTGAAACATGAATAATTCAACTCAAAGAGCAATTTACTTGACTCGCCACTTGGAGAAATAATTAAAATTCCTATACCAACACTACCCATATGGCATGAACTGACAAAATATAATTTCGAAGGCACCAAACCAACAAAACCTAGTAAACTTTTATCAATCTCAATACAAGGATGGTCAACCAAAAAATCAGCTAGAACCTGTCCCTTAACGGCTCTTGCAGGAACAAAATGTAAAGAAAATTCCATTAAGGCCAACATCCATTTTCCTAGTCTACCATACAAAATTGGAGAAGACAACATATATTTAAGAACGTCAAACATAGAAATTACATAAACATTCCTATGAATTAAATAATACTTAAATTTTAAACAAGAAAAATATAAAGTTAAACAAAGTTTTTTCATGGAGAATAACGGCTGTCAACATCATTTAGCACACGACTTAGGCAATAAGTTACTCTTTCGTTGCCATCATCATTTTCTTGAGCCAACATTCCACCAATTGTTACTTCAGAAGCTGACACGTAAAGTTTTAAAGGTGTTCCGTGCCTTGGAGGTGTCATAATAGGAGGATTAGTCAAGTACTGCTTGATGTTGTCAAAAGCTTCTTGATGCTCTGCTTTCCAGAGGAACTCTTCCTCTTTTTTCAACTTGATCAGAGGTGCAAAAACCTTAGTTTTCCTGGACAGATTGAAAATGAACCTTCTGAGGTAATTGACCTTCCCAAAAAATGCTTGCAACTATTTTTTGTTAGCTAGAGAAAAAGCCTCTAAGATAGCATTTGTCTTGATTTTGTTAATTTCAATCCCTTTTTTCTGCACCAAGAAACCAAGAAAATTTTCTGCACTCATACCAAAAGCACATTTTAAGGGATTCATTTTCAATTTATGCTTTCTCATTCTTTTGAATGCTTTTTTTAAATTTTCTAGATGCTCTGTTTTAGCATTTGATTTGACAACCACATCGTCAACATAAATTTTCATAAAATTTCTAATAAAGTTATGAAAAATTTTATTCATCATTCTTTGATAAGTTGCATCAGTATTTTTGAGCCCAAATGGCATCACAACCCATTTAAAAGTTCTTAAAGTACCTGGACACCTAAATGTAGTTTTTGACACGTCTTCCTCAGCGATGTATATTTGATTATAACCTGAATATCCATCCATAAAACTTGAAATTTCATGACTCGTAATAGAATTTATCAACATATCAGTTATATGTATCGTATATTCATCTTTTGGTGTTGTAGAATTTAAATCTCTAAAATCAATGCAAACCCTCAATTTTTCATTCTTTTTCATGATAGGAACAAAACTAGAAATCCAGTTGACATACCTTGTTGTTTTTATAAACTTAGCCTTAATAAGTCTTTCAATCTCTTCTTTAATCTTTTGCATGACTTCAGGAGCAAATCTCCTTAGTGGCTGCTTGACAGATTTGGCATTGGCTTTCAATGGAAATTGATGTTCTACTAATTCATGACTCAAACCTGACATCTCTTCATAATCCCATGCAAAACAGTCACAATATTCCTTTAATATCTCCACCATTTCTTTATTGAAATCATCAAGCAACATCTTACTCACATATGTTGGTCTAGGATGATCACCATTGCCAATATCTAACTCCTCCAAAGGATTCTATACCTCAAACTTTTTCACATTGTCAGAATTATTTTTTTCAAAACCTAAAGGACCCCTATCGTATATTCAATCATAAGGTACACTATCAATGCACCTTTCTCTGTCTGCCATATAGGCTGACAGCTGAGCTAGTTAACTCGTCAAACTCATCATCTAAGTCTTTCTTGAGGCCGTATCCACCTCGATCTTAGGGACCAAAATAAAACCATTCATATCTATTTTGCACATCTCAATATTTTCATGATTAAATGCCTTGGTATCAACCTTCAGTGGCTTGACTCCAAGATTATACATCCTGAACTCTAAATGCATCTCATCATAGTAATAGGTACTACTATCAGCAAGAACTTCTTCCACTCCTCCATCTTCATTCCTGAAAATCAACTTTTGATGTAAGTGGATGAAATAACACCCATTCCATGAATCCAATCATGTCCCAAAAGCAAGTTAAAACCAGCTTTAGATGGAACAACAACGAACAGAGTTGCCCTATTGACAGAGCCAACCTCGATTGACAGTAGAACCACACCTCAAATAGAAGAAGTCTGGTGCACGAATTCCCACACTTCGTATAACTGTACCAGCAAGTACACTGGGTCATCAAAGTAATACCGAAGCGATTCAGGGTCGATCCCACAAGGATTGTGGTTTGAAGCAAGCTATGGTTATCTTGTAGATCTTAGTCAGGCGGGTAGGAGATGTTGGTATGTTTGTTTAATTTCATAAAAGGAATAATAAAATCTAAACTAGGTTGCCTGTTTATAATGATAAGAAGATGGTTAAGGCCTGGAGATGCTTTGTCCTTCTGGATTAACTCTGGTCTTACTATCTTCTTCAATTGTGAATGATTTCTTCTATGGCAGGCTGTATGTGATCAACACCGTACGGTCGCCGTCGCTAATCTCCTCCATATCTGAACCCCAGGGTTAGTGTGGATCCATTCTGATTGAGGGTGAAGCTCCTGCAATCCATTCTCCTTAATGATCCTACTCAAAATGCCACAGATAAAGTCGAATCTTCCGGATTAGAGAATACTGCACCTTTAGGTTCTAGCCTCTACCACAGAGACCCTAATCACCCCATACCTCGGCTGAACTGGTGTCTTGAAAAGTCCCCAAGAAAGTCGTGGATTAGCCTTCTAAGAGATGTATAATCAAGCTGGTGGTTTGATGCTTTCCAGTTACGTATTCACACGAACACAAAAAGAACACGGGTGGTTGTCAAGCACCCGATCTTAGTATGAAGAACGGATATGATTGTCACGGGTCATCACATTCATCAAGTTGAAGAACGAAGATACATCTTAGAATTGAATCAAACACGAATTGGAGAGAAACAGTAATACTTTTATTAATTCATAAAACTCAGCAAAGCTCCTCCCCTCAACCTAGGAGGTTTAGAAACTCATACTGATAGGAAACACAATGATAAACAAAAATATGGCCTAAATGTCCTGATTATTATGTAAAATATCCCTTAAATACTAAACTACTGACTAAGGATTACATAAGAAGGGTAAAATAGTCTTTTTGGTGCTAAAATCCACTTCTGGGGCCCACTTGTGAGTGTTTGGGCTGAGCTTTGATGAGATCCACGTGCTATGAGGCTTCTAGGGTGTTGAACACTGGCTAGGGGGCCCTCTTTTGGCGTTTGGATGTTGATCTCCTAGTTTGGGTGCTAGACGCTTGGACTGGGGCAGGAGGCTGGCGTTGAACGCCAGTTTTGACCCTTTTATTCTGAAGCAAAGTATAAACTATTATACATTTCTGGAAAGCTATGGAAGTCAACTTTCCATAGCCATTGAGAACGCTTCATTTAAAAATCTATAACTCCAGAAAAGCTATTCCGAGTGCAAGAAGGTCAGATCCAGACAGCATCTGCAATGATTTCTCTGTCTCTGAATCAGACTTTTGCTCCAGTTGCTCAATTTCAGCCAAAAAATACCTGAAATTGTACAAAAACACACAAACTCATAGTAGAATCCAAAAATGTGAATTTTAAACTATAACCTATGAAAACTTAATAAAAATTAAACAAAACATGCTAAAAACTATATGAAAATGATGCGAAAAAGCATATAAAATATCCGTTCATCACAACACCAAACTTAAACTATTGCTTGTCCCCAAGCAATTAAAAACACAGTAGGATAAAAAGAAGAGTAAGATACAATAAATCTCAGAGTTTCCAATGAAGCTTAGTTTCACTTAGATGTGTGAGACTTAGTAGCTTTTTGCTTCTGAATAGTTTTAGCATCTCACTATCCATTGAAACTCAGAAATGTTGGTCTCTTTAGGAACTTAGAATCCAGATGATATTATTGACTCTCCTAGTTTAGTTCTTTTTTATTCTTGAACACAGCTTTTAGAGTCTTGGCCGTGACCCTAAGCACTTTGTTTTTTAGTATTACCACAGGGTACATAAATACCACTAACACTTTAAATGGCTAAACCCTTTCGGATTGTGATTCAGCTTTGCTAGAATCTCTAGATAGAGCTATCCAGAGTTCTTAAGCACACTCTTAGGATCTTTGGATCCTTTTTTCCTTGCCTTTTGGTTTAAAGGGTTACTGGTTTTTTGTTCTTGTCTTTTGGTTTAAAGAGCTACTGGTTTTTTCTATTTATTTTTTTTGCCATTTTTATTTTTTTCGCATTCATATATTACTTTTTTTTTGTAACATGCTTTTTCTTTTTCTTTTTGCTACTTTTTCTTGCTTCAAGAATCAATTTTTGGATTTTTCAGATTACCAATAATACTTTTCCTTGTTCATCATTCTTTCAAGAGCCAAAATTCTTAATTTCAACTTCAAATATGCACTATTTGTTCATACATTCAGAAAACAAAAGCAATGCCACCACATTAAAATAATTGAACTATTCTTATTATATAAGTTGGAATTCATGTATCTCTCAATTCTTTTAAAATAAAATTTTCTTTTAAGCAAGGTGAGAGACATATGGAACATTTTATAACTTTAAGACATAGATGGAAATGATCATGCAATAAGAACATGAGAACAAACAATACAACATAATAGAAAAATAACATAAGAAAAGGAGATTAAGAGAATAAATCCACCTTTAATGGTGGCGGCTAGTACTCCTCCTTGAGGGTCCAATGTAGTTCTTGATCTCTTCAATGTCACTCCTTTGTCTTTGTTGTTCTTCCCTCATAGCCCTTTGATCTTCCTTTATTTCATTGAGGATGGTGGAATGCTCTTGATGCTCCAACCTCAATTGCTCAACATTAGTGTTTAATTCTGCAAGAGAATTATGCAATTGGTCCCAATAGCCTTGAAAAGGGAAATGCATCCCTTAAGGTATCTCAGGGATTTCTTACTGAGGTGGTTGCACAGGATCACGTGCATGCTCTCTAGTTTTTTCCATCCTCTTCTTAGTGATGGGTTTGTCTTCCCCAATGAAGATGTCTCCTTCTATGACAATTCCAGCTGAATTGCAGAGGTGACAAATGAGGTGAGAGAATGCCAACCTTGCTTGGGTGGAAGGCTTCTCAATTATCTTGTACAGTTCTTAAGGGATCACCTCATGTACTTCCACTTCACTCTCAATCATGATGCAATGAATCATGATGGCTCTGTCAATGGTCACTTCTTACTGATTGCTAGTAGGGATGATAGAGCATTGGATGAATTCCAACCATCCTCTAGCTATGGGCTTGAAGTCAAGCCTTCTTAGTTAAATGGGCTTGCCTTGTGAATCCCTTTTCCACTGTGCTCCTTCCACACAGATGTCTGAGAGCACTTGATCCAGTCTCTGATCAAAGTTGACTCTTCTAGTGTAAGGATGTGGGTTTCCTTGCATCAAAGGTAAGATGAACGCCAACCTCACACTTTTTGGGCTAAAATCTAATATTCTCCCTCGGACCATGGTGCTCCAATTCTTGGGATTTGGGTTCACACTAATGTCATGGTATTTCGTGACCCATGCATTAGCATAGAACTTTTGCACCATTAAGATCCCAACCTCTTGAATGGGATTGGTTAGGACTTCCCAACCTCTTCTCCGGATCTCTCTTTAGATTTCTAGAAACTCATTCTTCTTGAGCCTGAAAGGGACCTGAGGGATCACCTTTTTCTCTACCACTACTTCATAGAAGTGGTCTTAGTGGGCTTTAGTAATGAATTTCCCCATCTCCCAAGATTCAGAGGTGGTGGCTACTGCCTTTCCTTTCCTCTTTCTAGAGGATTCTCCAACCTTTGGTGCCATAAGTGGTAATGGAAAGCAAAAAGCAACGCTTTTCCCACACCAAAATTAAAAGCTTTGCTAGTCCTCGAGTAAAAATAAAGAAAAGAGAAGAATAGAGTAGAAGAAGAAGAAAATAGAAGGGGATGTGCGGAGAAGGCAATTCGGCCAAAAGGGGCTTTGATATGTATGAGAGGTGTTTGTATGAAGGGTTTTGAAGAAGGGTATTTATAGGAGGGGGTAGGGTTGGGTGCGGTCATGGGTGCGGTAAATGGGAGGAAAATTTTATTTTGAAGTGGGTGGGCGTTGGTAGGAGTTATGATTGATTTCGGGAAGTGATATGGATGTGATTGAGCTAGGGTTTATAAGGAAGAGTGTATGGAGAAGTGTGAAAGTAAGAAGGAAGAAATAGGGTAGGTAAAGATGCTGTGGGACTCACTGGTCCTGAGAGGCTAGGGAATTTAGATTTTCTACCCTCTGCATTGGCATTTGAACACCCAGGATCTGCTCCCTAACTAGCGTTCAACGCCAGCAACACTCCATCCAGAGTGTTCTGTTTTCACTACTGAACATTTTTTTCTCTATTCTGACTGATGCACATGATCATGAACCTAAATAAATAAATTAAAGAAAAACAAAAATTAAGGAAAATAAAAATAATTAATTAAGGTTGGGTTGCCTCCCAACAAGCGCTTCTTTAATGTCACTAGCTTGATGGTTGGCTCCTTACGAAAGTGAGTATGGGCTCAGAATTTTGCCCCTTACAGTGAACTTTCTTTCTGTCTTTTCATGGATGAGCTCTACATACTCTAGGGACAGGACACAACTCACTGTATGTGGTATGACTGGCTTCTTGGTGAAGACAAATCTCATGCTAAGTGAGAGGCCTTCAGTGGGGACTTTCTTGTCCCTCCAGCCTTTAGGTACTTTCTTCCTAGTACCATTGTTCTCAGTGCTTGTTAATGGCTGCACAACACCAAATTTAGAATTGATGTTTGGGGGTTTAGTAAAGCTCTGCACTGAAAGAGATGGTTGAAACACTAAGTGTATCTCAGAGGGAGAGTTGGGGTGAGGCATCTAGAACAAGATGTAATCCTCCCCTAGTTGTAGAATTAATTCTCCCTTAGCTACATCAATGATAGCATTGGCAGTGGCTAGAAAAGGTCTTCCAAGGATGATGGATTCATCTTCATCTTCCCCAGTATCCAAGGTTATGAAGTTTTTAGGGATGTAGTGGCCTTCAACCTTTACCAAGACATCCTCTACTAAGCCATATGGCTTCTTCATTAACTTGTCTACCATCTCTAGTAAGATGTTTGCAGCTTGTACCTCAAAGATTCTCAGCTTCTCCATGACAGAGAGTAGCATGAGGTTTATACTTGACCCTAGGTCATATAGAGCCTTCTCAAAGGTCATGGTGTGTATGGTGCAAGGAATCAGGAAGCATCTAGGATCTGGAAGCTTCTAAGGTAGCTTCTGCTGAATCAAAGCATTGAGTTCTTTGGAAAGCACTGGAGGTTCTTCCTCCAAAGGCTTTGTACCAAATAAATTGGCATCCAACTTCATAAGAGCTCTTAGGTACTAAGAAACTTGCTTCTCCCTATATGATGAGTATTTACCAGAACTTATGCATTGTAAGAGTGTATGCAAGAGAACCTCTATGGTCTCTATATGAGCCTTGGCTTCTTTTAGTTCTTGGATTGGAATTTCTTGAGTGGGTATTGAGCACTCAGAGGGTGTGCCTTTACAGGCATTCAACGCAAGCTCTAATGGCTCTTTGGGCGTTGAACACCCATGTTGTATACCCTTACTTGTGTTAAACGCCAGTTCCCTTACCTTTTTGGGCATTGAACGCCTAGCAAGGATGTCCTAGCTGGCGTTCAATGCTGCTTCCCTACCTATTGGTGCATTGAACACCCAATGAGGGCTTCCTCACTGGCGTTTAGTGCCAGGCTCTTAGCCAGTTTGGGCGTTGAACGCCCAGTGTGATCTTTGTCACTGGCGTTCAATGCCTTCCCAGTCTCTCCAGATTTGGCCTCAACCTCAGTGGTGATGGCCTTGCACTCTTCTCTTGGGTTCACTTTAATGTTACTCGGATGACTGTCAGGAGGGGTCTCAGGGATCCTCTTGCTTAGTTGACCAAATTGTACCTCCAAATTTCTGATAGAGGACCTTGTCTCAGTTATGAAACTATGAGTGGTCTTAGAGAGGCTGGAGACTAGAATGGCTAAGTCAGAAAGGCTCTGCTTAAGAGTCTTCATGTTCCCTTGAGAAGATGGGAATGGTGGCCTGTTATTGAACCTATTCTGGTTCCTTCCACCTTGATTATTATTGAATCCTTGCTGAGGCTTCTGTTGATCCTTCCACGAAAGGTTAGGATGATTCCTCCATGAAGGATTCTAGGTGTTTCCATAGGTTTCTCCCATGTAATTCACCTCCTCCATGGTGGGTTGATCAGGATCATAAGCTTCTACTTTAGAAGAAACTTCCTGAGTGCTGCCAGTTGCAGCTTGCATTCCAGTCAAATATTGAGAGATCATATTGACCTGCTGGGTCAAGATCTTGTTCTAAGCCAATATGGCATTCAGAGTATCAACTTCAATAATTTCTTTCATTTGAGGGATCCCATTGTTCACAAGATTTCTCTCAGAAGTGTATATAAACTGGTTGTTTGCATCCATCACAATGAGTTCTCTTGCTTCTGTAGGCATTTTCTTCAAGTGGAGTGATCCACTTGCAGAGTTGTCCAATGATATTTTGGACATCTCTGACAGACCATCATAGAAAACTCCTATAATAGACCATTCTGAGAGCATGTTAGGAGGACACCTCCTGATTAGTTGCTTGTATCTTTCCTAAACTTCATAGAGGAATTCACCTTCTCTTTGTCTGAAGGTTTGAACTTCCACTCTGATTTTGCCGATCTTTTGAGGAGGAAAGAATTTAGTCAAGAAAGCATTGGCCAGCTTTTCCCAAGAGTCTAGGCTCTCTTTTGTTTGAGAATTCAACCATATCTTTGCTTTGTCTCTTACAGCAAAGAGAAATAGCATAAATTTGTAGACCTCAGGATCCACTCCATTGGTCTTAACAATGTCACAAATTTGCAAGAATTCAGCTAGGAACTGATGTGGATCTTCTGGTGGAAGTCCATGGAACTTGCAATTCTGTTGTAAAAGAGAGACTAACTGAGGCTTAAGCTCAAAATTGTTAGCTCCAATAGCAGGTATAGAGATACTTCTGCCACAAAAATCAGAGGTAGGCATGGTGAAGTCACAAAGAACTTTTCTTGCCTCTCCTTCATGTTCGGCCATGTCTTCAGCTTTTTGTTCAAAATTTTATGAGAGGTTTCTTTTGGAGTGTTGTGCTTTAACTTGTTGTAAGCTCCTCCTTAAAGTCCTCTCAGGTTCAGGATCAAGATTAAAGAGAGGTTCTTTATCCCTGTTCCTGGTCATAAACAAGAAAAGAAAAAAACCAAGGATAGAGGAGAATGGGAGCTCTATGTTTAAGAACAGAGGACTCCCTGTGAGATGTGATCAAGAAAGGAAAGAAGAATGAAGATAGAAGAAGAAGAAGAAGAATACAAATAAATAGAAGTAGAGAGGAGAAGAATTATAAGTAGAAAAGATAAACAAGAATTAAAATATTTTTATTTTTGTCTTTATTTATGTAATTTGAAAATAAAGGTTAATGAATTAAAAAGATTTGAAAATTTAATTATGAATTTTGAAAAAAAAAAAACAGAGAAATAGCGGAAGGATTTTCAAAAATTAGTAGAGAGAAGAATTAGTTAAGAAGTTTTGAAAAGAAGATAAGTAACTAATTAGGAAAGATTTGAAAACAAGATAAGATATAAGATTAGAAAAGATTTGAATTTAAAAATTTAAAATTTGAAAATTAAATTTTAAATCGTGAAATTTTAAATTTTGAATTTTTGACTTTGAAACAAGATAAGATAAAAATTTGAAAGAGATTTGATTTTTGAAATGGTTTGATTTCGAAATTTGAAATTTGAATTTGAAATAAGATAAAATAAGATTTTTTAATTTTGAAGAAAGATAAAAAGATAAGATAAGATTTTGAAAAAGATATGATTTTTTGAAAAGATTTGATTTTGAAAAGATTTGAATTTTGAAATTTAAAACTAAGATAAGATAAGATAATGATTTTGAAATTAAAATTTGAAAAATTGCTTGTGGTTTTCGAAAATTAATGCAAAGATAAGAAAAGATATTTTATTTTTTTTATTTTTAAATTTAATGAAGAAAGAGAAAAACAACAAAAAGACACCAAACTTAAAATTTTTAGATCTAAGACACCTACTATGCGAAAATTAGAAGGAAAAACACAAAGAGATACCAAATTTAAAAATTTTAAGATCAAAATAAGAAGAAAAACAAGAACACTTTGAAGATCAAGAAGAACACCAAGAACAAAACTCAAAGAATTCAAAGAACACAAGAACATGCAAAAGACACCAAACTTAAAACTTTTTTCAAAACCAAAGGCAAAATTTTCGAAAATTTAAAGAAAAGACACAAGAAGACACCAAACTTAAAGATTGACACAAGACTCAAACAAAATAAACTATTTCTGAAAATTTTTTGAAAGAAAGACTCAAAGAATTCAAAAATTTTAACCAAGAACACAAACAAAAGACTCAAACCAAAAACAAAGATTAAACAAAGAAAAGAAAAGGTTTTTGAAAAAAAATTTGAAAATTTCTTTTTGATTTTTTGAAAAAGGAAAAATCAAATCAAATCAAATAAAAGACTCTAACAAAATTAAAGACATACCTAATCTAAGGAACAAGATAATCCGTCATTTGTCCAAAATCGAACAATCCCTAGCAACGGCGCCAAAAACTTGGTGCACGAATCCCCACACTTTGTACAACTGTACCAGCAAGTGTACTGGGTCGTCCAAGTAATACCTGAGCGAGTCAAGGTCGATCCTGCAAGGATTGTGGTTTGAAGCAAGCTATGGTTATCTTGTAGATCTTAGCCAGGCGAGTAGGAGATATTGGTATGTTTGTTTAATTGCATAAAATGAATAATGAGATCTACACTAGGTTGAACTGTTTATAATGATAAGAAGATGGTTAAGGCTTGGAGATACTTTGTCCTTCTGGATTAACTCTGGTCTTACTGTCTTCTTCAACTGTGAATGATTTCTTCTATGGCAGGCTATATGTGATCAACGCTGTACATTTGCGGTCGCCAATCTCCTCCATATCTGAACCCCAGGGTTAGTGTGGATCCATTCTGATTGAGCGTGAAGCTCCTGCAATCCATTCTCCTTAATGATCCTACTCAAAACACCACAAACAAAGTCGAATCTTCTGGGTCAGAGAATGCTACGCCTTTCGGTTCTAGCCTCTACCACAGAGACCCTAATCTCCCCATACCTCGGCTGAACTGATGTCTCGAGAAGTCCCCAATGAAGATGTGGATAAGCCGTCTAAGAGATGTATAATCAAGCTGCTGGTGGTTCGATGCTTTCCAGTTACGTATTCACATGAACCCAAGAAGAACACAGGTGGTTGTCAAGCACATGGTGTTAGTATGAAGAACAGAGTTGATTGTCATGGGTCTTCCCATTCATCAAGTTGAAGAACGAAGATACATCTTAGAATTGAATCAAACACAGATTGAAGAGAAATAGTAATACTTTTATTAATTCATAAAACTTAACAGGGCTCCTCCCCTCAACCTAGGAGGTTTAGAAACTCATACTGATAGGAAACACAATGATAAATGAAACTATGGCCTAAAGGTCCTGAAGATTATATAAAATATCAATTAAATACTAAACTACTGACTAAGGATTACATAAGAAGGGTAAAACAATCTTTTTAGTGATAAAATCTACTTCTGGGGCCCACTTTGTGAGTGTTTGGGCTGAGCTTTGATGAGATCCACATGCTATGAAGCCTCTAGGGCATTGAATGCTGGCTAGGGGGTCCTCTTTGGGCGTTTGGACGCTGGTCTCCTCCTTTGGGCGTTGGACGCCTGGACTGGGGCAGGAGGCCAGCGTTGAATGCCAATTTTGGGTCTTCTATTCTGAAGCAAAGTATAAACTATTATATATTTCTTGAAAGCTCCTAAAGTCAGCTTTTTATAGCTATTAAGAACGCTCCATTTGGACTTTTGTAGCTCCAGAAAAGCTCTTCTGAGTGCAAGGAGGTCAGATCCAAACAGCATCTGCAATGCTTTCTCTATCTCTAAATCAGACTTTTGCTCCAGCTCCTCAATTTCAGCCAGAAAATACCTGAAATTGCAAAAAATACACAAACTCATAGTAGAATCCAAAAATGTGAATTTTACACAAAAACATATGAAAAGTTAATAAAAATTAAACAAAACATGCAAAAAACTATATGAAAATGATGCCAAAAAGCGTATAAAATATCCGCTCATCAAAGTCCTTCCATTAAAATCTGTCACTCCAATGATAATTTTGATTAAATCCTTTTCAGTCTTTCCAAGCCTTTCCATCAGTCTTTCAGGCATAAGATTGACAGCAGCTCCCCCGTCAACCAAAATCTTATTGACTATTCTTCCATCAACACGAGCCTTGATATGTAGTGGATGCAAATGCTCCTTGTCATTTTCAGTAGGTTTCTCAAACAATCCTCCACCGCATATATTGTCATCTAGCAATAAGAATTCACTTCTAGGAAAGACATCATAACAATCATCTTCTAATGATTCCACTTTTCAGACTTGACTATACTCCTCAGGTAGTATTGACACCACAACTATAGGTTGTTTAATGAGTAGAAGAATTTTTTATTTCTACAGATTTAGTCTTGGTTGGCGAAGGAGGAAAATCTGTACCATGCCCCTTGTATGAATCTAAAGGAACATATTCAGGTATGTTCTCTTTTTCCCCAAAAGTTGTAAAAGGAGAATACTTTAGAATATTTTGACAATTTGGCCAAGGAGAATAACTAGGAACCTGCTACATGTTAGGATTATAACAAGAATAAATTGGCTTTGAGGGAATAGGTATAATTTTTGGAATATATACACTACCTCCATCTTGTGCATGATTCATGTTCCACAACTGGGATACGTAGTACTTGGGCTTAAAAGGTTTAGGCCTCACTGATGAACGGATTTTTGTGTGGTAAAGAATTTCACAATAAATTCTCGTTGCAAGTATAGTTTCTAAACTAACAAAGAATCCTTTCATACAAAAATTTGGTTGTCACAAGTAACAAACCCCTAAAAATAATAACCGAAGTATTCAAACCTGGGGTCGTCTCTCAAAGAAATTGTAGGAAAGTGTTCTTGTTATTGGTTATGGACACGTATATTTTGGGGTTTTTTAAGATAAGAAACAAGAAATGTAAATGGCAAAGGAAATAAACTAACAACAAAGAAAAGGCTCTTGGCAAGGTATGAGAACTAGAAGTGTAACGACCCAATTTTTGGTAAGTCATGATCATACTAGAAACTGAGCGCTACCAACTTGTCTTCCTAATTATTATCTATTATTTACTATATGAGCCTGATTCATTGTTAAAAGCGTAGTTATTTTGCGAGGTACTTTTTTTTAAAAAAAAAACGTTTGGATTAACCAACAGTATCATTCATAATCAATTCACAACTAATAATATATAAAACAGTTACAAACAACCACACATAAACACATCACAAGTAGTTGACAACATTCGGTGATTCAGCCTTTATTAGAATATAGACTGTTAGTTAGAACACCCCTAGATATAGCTAGATAATAACTATATACATATATATACATACAACATCCTAGGCCCTGACCTGTTCAAGAAGTCCCTAAGCTGGCGCCTAGGCTAGCCAAGACTCTATACTCACTGGTGCACGAAATTGTGAACAATACTTTTTCACAACTCTCATAATCCCCGGTCATGAGCCCCAAAAACTTGGTAACTCAATACCATGGCATTACACAACTTCGCACAACTAACCAGCAAGTGCACTGGATCGTCCAAGTAATAAACCTTACGCGAGTAAGGGTCGATCCCACGGAGATTGTTAGTATTGAAGCAAGCTATGGTCATCTT
>NC_029778.3:35028702-35028939 GCF_000817695.3 Arachis duranensis | reverse complement strand
TAAGGTGTACAGAAATGAGTAAATGACATAAAAATCCACTTCCGGGCCCACTTGGTGTGTGCTTGGGCTGAGCATTGAAGCGTTTTTTCGTGCAGAGACTCTTCTTGGAGTTAAACGCCAGCTTTTATGCCAGTTTGGGCGTTTAACTCCCATTTGGGTGCCAGTTCCAGCGTTTAACGCTGGGATTTCTGAGGGTGACTTTGAACGCCGGTTTGGGCCATCAAATCTTGGGCAAAA
>NC_029778.3:35026274-35028439 GCF_000817695.3 Arachis duranensis | reverse complement strand
AGAATATGCAATGAATTCCAAAAACATCTATGAAGATCAGTATTAATTAGATGAGCGGGGCTTTTAGCTTTTTGCCTCTGAATAGTTTTGGCATCTCATTCTATCCTTTGAAATTCAGAATGGTTGGCTTCTTTAGGAACTCAGAGTCCAGATAGTGTTAATGATTCTCCTAGTAAAGTATGATGATTCTTGAACAAAGCTACTTATTGAGTCTTGGCCGTGGCCCAAAGCACTCTGTCTTCCAGTATTACCACCGGATACATACATGCCATAGACACATAATTGGGTGAACCTTTTCAGATTGTGACTCAGCTTTGCTAATGTCCCCAATTAGAGGTGTCCAGGGTTCTTAAGCACACTCTTATTTGCCTTGGATCACAACTCTTATTTCTTTCTCTTTTTTTTCGATTTTTTTCTTTTTTTTTTGAATAGAAATGCTTTTTCTTGCTTCAAGAATCATTTAAATGATTTTTCAGATCCTCAGTAACATGTCTCCTTTTTCATTATTCTTTCAAGAGCCAACATTCATAAACCACAAATTCAAGAGACATATGCACTGTTTAAGCATACATTCAGAGAACAAAAGTATTGCCACCACATCAAAATAATTAAACTGTTATAAAATTCAAAATTCATGCAATTCTTCCTTTTTCAATTAAGCACGTTTTTATTCAAGAAAGGTGATGGATTCATAGGACATTCATGACTTTAAGGCATAGACACTAAGATACTAATGATCACAAGACACAAACATAGATAAACATAAGCATAAAATTCGAAAAACAGAAGAACAAAGAACAAGGAAATCAAAGAACGGGTCGACCTTAGTGATGGCGGCTCTTTCTTGCTCTTGAAGATCCTATGGAGTGCTTGAGCTCCTCAATGTCTCTTCCTTGTCTTTGTTGTTCCTCCCTCATGATTCTTTGATCTTCTCTAATTTCATGAAGGATGATGGAGTGTTCTTGATGCTCCATCCTCAATTGTCCCATGTTGGAACTCAACTCTCCTAGGGAGGTGTTTAGTTGCTCCCAATAGTTTTGTGGAGGAAAATTCATCCCTTGAGGAATCTCAGGGATTTCATGATGAGTGAGGTCTCTTGTGTGCTCCATCCTCTTCTTAGTGATGGGCTTGTCCTCATCAATGGGGATGTCTCCCTCTATGTCAACTCCAACTGAATAACAGAGGTGACAAACGAGATGAGGAAAGGCTAACCTTGCCAAGGTAGAGGACTTATCCGCCACCTTATAGAGTTCTTGGGCTATAACCTCATGAACCTCTATTTCTTCTCCAATCATGATACTATGATCATGATAGCCCGGTCTATGGTAACTTCGGACCGGTTGCTAGTGGGAATGATTGAGCGTTGTATGAACTCTAACCATCCTCTAGCCATGGGTTTGAGGTCATGCCTTCTCAATTGAACCGGCTTTCCTATTGAATCTCTCTTCCATTGGGTGCCCTCTTCACATATGACTGTGAGGACTTGGTCCAACCTTTGATCAAAGTTGACCCTTCTAGTGTAAGGATGCTCATCTCCTTGCATCATAGGCAAGTTGAACGCCAACCTCACACTCTCCGGACTGAAATCCAAGTATTTCCCCCGAACCATAGTAAGATAATTCTTTGGATTCGGGTTCACACTTTGGTCATGGTTCTTGGTGATCCATGCATTGGCATAGAACTCTTGAACATTCAAGATTCCGACTTGTTGAATGGGGTTGGTAAGGACTTCCCAACCTCTTCTTCGGATCTCATGTCGGATCTCCGGATATTCACTCTTTTTGAGTGAAAAAGGGACCTCGGGGATCACCTTCTTCAAGGCCACAACTTCATAGAAGTGGTCTTGATGCACCCTTGAGATGAATCTTTCCATCTCCCATGACTCGGAGGTGGAAGCTTTTGCCTTCCCTTTCCTCTTTCTAGAGGTTTCTCCGGCCTTGGATGCCATAAATGGTTATGGAAAAACAAAAAGCAATGCTTTTACCACACCAAACTTAAAATGTTTGCTCGTCCTCGAGCAAAAAAAGAAAGAAGAGAGTAGAAGAAGAAGAAATGAGGAGAAAGGGAATGGCTTTGTAATCGGCCAAAGGGGAGAGATATGGTGTTTAAGGTGTGTGAAAATGAAGGAGTGAAGGAGGGTTTATATAGGATAGGGGGAGAGAGAT
>NC_029778.3:35025384-35026106 GCF_000817695.3 Arachis duranensis | reverse complement strand
GGGTTTTTGGGGAAGAGGTGTTGAGGTGATTGGTGAAGAAGAGAGAGAGTGGTAGGGTAGGTGGGGATCCTGTGGGGTCCACAGATCTTGAGGTGTCAAGGAAAAGTCATCCCTGCACCAAATGGCTCACAAAATCACGTTTTGTGCCATTTCTGGCGTTAAACGCCGGGCTGGTGCCCATTTCTGGCGTTTAACGCCAGCATCTTGCCCCTTTCTGGCGTTTAACGCCAGTCTGGTGCCCCTTTCTGGCGTTAAACGCCCAGAATGGTGCCAGACTGGACGTTAAACGCCCACCAGCTAACCTCACTGGCGTTTAAACGCCAGTGGGTGCGTCCTCCAGGGTGAGCTGTTTTTCTTCCTGTTTTTCATTCTGTTTTTGCTTTTTTCATTAATTTTGTGACTTCTTATGATCATCAACCTACAAAAAAGATAAAATGACAAAAGAAAATAGTTAATTATAAAACATTGGGTTGCCTCCCAACAAGCGCTTCTTTAATGTCATTAGCTTGACAGAGGTCTCTCATGGAGCCTCACAGACACTCACAGCTGTGTTGGGACCTCCCAACACCAAACTTAGAGTTTGAATGTAGGGGTTCAACACCAAACTTAGAGTTTGGTTGTGGCCTCCCAACACCAAACTTAGAGTTTGACTGTGGGGGCTCAGTTTGGCTCTATTTTGAGAGAAGCTCTTCATGCTTCCTCTCCATGATGACAGAGGGATA
>NC_029778.3:35021667-35023284 GCF_000817695.3 Arachis duranensis | reverse complement strand
AAAATGGAAAAGAAATCAAGTGATTTTTGAAAAAGATTTTGAAATTAGAAATCAGAAAGATTTGATTGAAAACTATTTTGAAAAAGATGTGGTTAAGAAGATATGATTAGTTTTAAAAAGATGTGATTGAGAAAATATGATTTGAAAAACATAAAAAAAAAAGATTTGATTTGAAAATTAAAAACTTGACTAACAAGAAAAGATATGATTCAAACATTAAACCTTTCTCAACAGAAAAGGCAACATACTTGAAATGTTGAATCAAATCATTAATTGATAGTAAGTATCTTTGAAAATAGAAAGAAATTGATTTTGAAAAAGATTTGATTGAAAAATTGATTTGAAAAAGATTTGATTTTGAAAAGATTTTGAAAACTTAAAAAAAAATTTGATTTGAAAACAAAATCTTCCCCCTTTAGCCATCCTGGCGTTAAACGCCCAGAATGGTGCACATTCTGGCGTTTAACGCCCAAAATGCTACCCTTTTGGGCGTTAAACGCCCAACCAGGTACCCTGGCTGGCGTTTAAACGCCAGTCTGTCCTTCTTTACTGGGCGTTTTGAACGCCCAGCTTTTTCTGTGCAATTCCTCTGCTGTTCTGAATCTTCAATTCTCTGTATTATTGACTTGAGAAGACACAAATTAAAAATATTTTTGGATTTTTAATAATAAGGAAAAATCAAAAGTCAACTAGAATCAAATAACAATGCATGCAAGACACCAAACTTAGCAGTTTGTATACTACTAACACTAATGAGAATGCATATGAGACACACAAAACTCTCAAGTCAATAGAATTTAAAGATTAGAGCACGAAAATCATCAAGATTTACTTGAAGATCCTTAAGACACATGCATGAATGCAATAAGAACATAAACATGCAATTGACACCAAACTCAACATGAGACACTAGACTCAAAAAAATTTTTTTTGGATTTTATGATTTTGTAATTTTTTTTGTGTTTTTCGAAAATTAAGTGGAAAAAGATATCAAAATCCTCAATGAGAATTCCAGGAATCAGTGCAATGCTAGTCTAAGACTCCGGTCCAGGAATTAGACATGGCTTCACAGCCAGCCAAGCTCTCAAAGAAAGCTTCGGTCCAAAACACTAGACATGACCAAAGGTCAGCCAAGCCTTAGCAGATCACTGCTCCAAAAGCAAGATTGACAAGAAATCAACAAGCTCTTGTGGTGATAAGTTGAAACCTCGGTCCAATGAGATTAGACATGGCTTCTCAGCCAGCCAGATTTCAACAAATCATCATGAAACTCTACAATTCATCTTCAAGAATTTCGAAAAAATAAATACCTAATCTAAGCAACAAGATGAACCGTCAGTTATCCAAACCAGAACAATCCCTGGCAATAACGCCAAAAACTTGGTGTTGTTGCCGGATCTTGGCACTGATGTTACCAAAAGCTTGCTCAAAACTTGAACAATCCCCGGCAACGGCGCCAAAAACTTGGTGCGCGAAATTGTGAACAATACTTTTTCACAACTCTCATAATCCCCGGTCATGAGCCCCAAAAACTTGGTAACTCAATACCATGGCATTACACAACTTCGCACAACTAACCAGCAAGTGCACTGGGTCGTCCAAGTAATAAACCTTACG
>NC_029778.3:35021215-35021434 GCF_000817695.3 Arachis duranensis | reverse complement strand
GCCTATACCACGAAGACTCTGATCTCACGGAATGGTTGGCTCGTTTGTCAGACGAGCACTCGGTTGTCAGGCGATCAACCATGCATCGTGCAATCAGGAATCCAAGAGATATTCACTACAGCCTTAGTTGCTTGTAGAACAGAAGTGGTTGTCAGTCACCTTGTTCATGGGGGAGAATGATGATGAGTGTCACGGATCATCACATTTATCAAGTTGAAG
>NC_029778.3:34997208-35021185 GCF_000817695.3 Arachis duranensis | reverse complement strand
AAGAACAAGCGGAATTGAATGGAAGAACAATAGTAATTGCATTAATACTCGAGGTACAGCATAGCTCCACACCTTAATCTATGGTGTGTAGAAACTCCACCGTTGAAAATACATAAGCATAGGGTCTAGGCATGGCCGAATGGCCAGCCTCCCAATGATCTCAAGATAGCATAAAAATGAAGATAGCTACCTCTTGATGTCTCTATCATGATCTAGAGATCTAAAGTGATCAAAAGATTAAAATACAATAGTAAAAGGTCCTACTTATAGAAAACTAGTAGCCTAAGGTGTACAGAAATGAGTAAATGACATAAAAATCCACTTCCGGGCCCACTTGGTACGTGCTTGGGCTGAGCATTGAAGCGTTTTTTCGTGCAGAGACTCTTCTTGGAGTTAAACGCCAGCTTTTATGCCAGTTTGGGCGTTTAACTCCCATTTGGGTGCCAGTTCCAGCGTTTAACGCTGGGATTTCTGAGGGTGATTTTTACGCCGGTTTGGGCCATCAAATCTTGGGCAAAGTATAAACTATCATATATTGCTGGAAAGCCCAGGATGTCTACTTTCCAACGCCGTTGAGAGCGCGCCAATTGGGCTTCTGTAGCTCCAGAAAATTCACTTCGAGTGCAGGGAGGTCAGAATCCAACGGCATCTGCAGTCCTTTTTAGTCTCTGAATTAGATTTTTGCTCAGGTCCCTCAATTTCAGCCAGAAAATACCTGAAATCACAGAAAAACACACAAACTCATAGTAAAGTCCAGAAAAGTGAATTTTAACTAAAAACTAATAAAAATATACTAAAAACTAACTATATCATACCAAAAACATACTAAAAACAATGCCAAAAAGTATATAAATTATCCGCTCATCACTCACCTAGTCCCTCTAAACTACTAAAGCGAGGGAAAGTACGTTCTATGTCTTCAAAACTCAAGTCAGGTGGAACGTCATCAAAAGATAGAACATCATCTGCTACTCCTCTGCACGATCAGACTTTTCCACAGGATGTCTCCCTGGTACCTCATGAAGTAGCCACACAATAGGAATCTCGTACACAGGATTTAGGTTAAAGTGCGCATACGAACGGGGTGTAGACGTTGGCTGGTTTCACAGTATATACATATAAACAGATAACGATATTCACCCTAGACTCAGAAAACTATCTAGAGCAAAATCCTCTTTACGAACAGTCATCAGCGAACTACGGAAGGGTACTCATGCTTCCATCTGGAGGGGGAAGGGAGAGAGAAGGGGTAAGAACTGGGGAGTTCTTAGTAGGGTCGGGGTTATTAGTTAAGTTCATTAATTCTATGTTGTTTGGCAGATGAATAACAGAATATAGATGAGCCGTAAACAGAAGATAGATAAATTAAAAAAATAGAGACAACAGAAAGCAGGACACAAACAAAAGAATACAAAAAAATACAACACAAATACAATGAATAGAATACAAACAAACAAAGCATACATTTACTCAACAATCATAACAGAGGAAATACACAACCAAGTATGATGCATGTCTGTCCTATGCAGGGCATGAGCTCACGTGTCGGTTTACACCCTGCATCCCGACATTACCTAGGAACAAGTCCCAGATATGGCTTCCCTTTGTGTCCTTAGTGCATATGTGTCGGTGGTAAGAATACCACTCCTTCGTGACTACCGGCAGTCGGCGCAAAGCCCGACCCCATAATATACGCACAAGGGGAAACAGTGATCCTCAGTTCGTGGGCGTCCCCGAGATCAATTCACAACAATAAAACAGAGATCTTCAGTTCGTGGGTTATTCCCCGAGATTAATACACAATAAAACACATATTCCTAAACCTTTCTTAACTTTCTCTTTATCTCTTTACTCTGCTCTAATTACTCTGTTTTCTGTATCTCTTTATTTTTCTCTGATTACTATTTCCTTTATATATATGTTACTCTTCTTCTCTTTATCTCTTTCCTCAACTCTGATTATTCTGTTCTCTGTGTTTCCCTACTCTGCTCTAATTTTCTCTGCTTAACATATATAGTTGAAGCTTATGTAAATTTCGGTATAAATAGTTAGCCTGTCCCAAGTATAGGTTCATTAAGTCTATACTGAAATAGTTTAACTTTTCATATAATACCTAACCCTAGTCGCAACTTAAGTACTATCTAAGTTGCCCTAATTCGTTCACTAATCTCTGTCTGTTTTCTGTCATTAAAACTTTACAGACTTTTTCTTTGACTTTTATCTTTTCTTCAACCTTTATCTTTTCTTTATCTTTTCCTCACTAACATGTTATTACCACTCCCTAAGTGTTTTATGAAAGTAATTAGGAGAATTCTGCACTTAAAGTTATCTTGCTAAAGCTTTTACGGAAAACTGCCTTTTTCGCATTATTTTATTATTTTTATTAAAATATTATTTTTATTTAAATATTATTATTTAATATTTTATTATTTTTATTATTTCATCATTAAATTTTCGAAAATTAACTTACCTTTTACTTTTAACCTTTAAAATTCAATTTTTACCACCCATAACTTTTAATATTTCTACTTTAACCACCCTACCTTTTCGAAATTACAAAATAACCCCTCAAACACCAAAATAATTACAACCTTGCCCTTTTTAATTTTTAGCACAGCCAAATAATACAACATTCACACATCTCAAACACAAATAATCAAGATTAATTTCGTGACACCCTACCTTGATTTGCTGCCTCAAATCCGGTTACTCTTTCAGGTGGTCCTTAAGCACTTTTTCTTCCTAAATCACATCAAGAACAACTTTGAATCCAAAAATCCTCAACTAACCAAATCTCACTCAGCATGTTAGGAAGTGATTTCTAACCTTATACTTTCTGGAAGTCACGTTTCTTGGCCCTCAAGTCAAGTTAAGCATGATTCCTAAGGAAAAACATCAAGAAAACACATGTTTACATGGTTTTCCTTGAAAACCGAATTGAAGAGGGAGGGAGACAGCCATCTCACCTTATTTCCAGCCTTGATATGTTATATGGTTATGTAGAGGAAGAAGAGAGGATCATTTTGGTAAAATCGGAGTTTTGATTTGAGTTTTAGTTCAGAAGAAATCAAGCTTTGAAGATTTATGAACCAAGAACTTTCTCTCCTTTTTCTCTTGGTGATTTTCGGCCACAATGAGCAAATGAGGCAGCCTTGGGGGTTTTGGGGGTGTAGGGTGAGTTGTGATTGGTTGGCTTGGAGGTGGATTAAACTAATATTAAAATATCTCTTGTGTACAACTACTAAAACTAGGTGTATCGGAACACTCGTAAAAACATCTCTAAAAGTTATTTTCTGAGCTACTAGCATAAATGACACTAGTAACATATTTATTATGATAATAGAACATGTATAATGAGGCCTTAGCATTGCTAAATTCATCAGAGAGTGCTGGTGCTAAACTGCACCAATAAACCGTAAACTCGGTTAAACCGATTTTCTGTTTTTAACAAAAATAGACCAGGCAACCTTATAATATCATTCAAGCATTTTATAATACTAATATAATGATAATATTATACTATTATCTCTCTCCTCTCATGAATCGAGTCCGGTTCATCAAACAGAGACTATTTACGAAAGTCAGAATCAAAACTACCAACCGATACGGTTCAAAAACTAGGTTCTTCGCGATCGAGCTTGCCTCAGAGGAGGTTCTAACTTAAGGATGACATAATGACAATGAGGATCGAGATACTTGTTGATATAGAAGAGGTGCTCCCTTCACTGATCTTCCGGAGAAATCCGTGCCTTTAGAAAATGTCTCGCGTACTCAAAAATCAGGGTTGTTACAAGAAGTCTTATCCTAGTTATTGTTATCAATTGTGATGAGAATTATCTATTGCTCCCACTTAGTTAACCTCTAACCATGGAGGAAAGTCAAGTGGATGAATCAATTTGATTCCTCAAGTCCTAGTCAACTCCTAAGGAAAGACTAGCTTTAGGGAAATCCAAATCAACTAGCAACTTTCAATTATCAATCAACAAAGGAGATAACTCAAGTGTCACCAATTACTCAACCAAAGCCAAGAGGAAATAAGTTTAATCTATAATCCAACCAAGAATTTTATCAAATACTTGGTAGGCACAAAATAAAAGCATAGAAAAGTAATAAGAGAATATGAAATCTAAACAACCAATTGCAAGCATCTATAACACAAATTAAAGAAAGCAACAATAACCATAGAAAGCATAAATTGCATTAATATGAAACCAAACGTAACAAGAGATCATAAACATAAAAATGGTGGAAAACGGAAATTAACAAGAGAAGAAGATAAACTAAAGTAATATAATAAATAAAAGTAGAAGAAAACTAAATTAAAGGAACATTGAACCTGGATTTAAGAAGAAATAAATCTAAAACTAAGATAAACCCTAAAACCTAGAGAGAGGAGAGAGCCTCTCTCTAGAAACTACATCTAAAACCCTAACTAATGTCAAAAGTGAATGAATGATTGAATGATTCCCATTCTGCTCCATTCTGCAACCTCTAATCAGTGTTTTTGGGCTTGAAACTGGGCTATAAATAGCCAAGAAATCGCCCCCAGCGATTTCTGACACGTACAGCACGTGGCTCCGTCACACGTCCGCGTCGCCCACGCGTACGCATCGCTTATCTGCCGCACTATCCACGCGTACGTGTCATCCACGCGTACGCATCGCCTAATAGCAAGGAAACTATGGCGAATTATATATCATTTCGAAGCCCCGGATGTTAGCTTTCCAGTGCAACTGAAACCACTTCATTCGGACCTCTGTAACTCAAGTTATGATCGATTTAAGATGAAGAGGTCAGGCTCGACAGCTTTGCAATTCCTTCAATTTCTTGTATTCCTTCCACTTTTGCATGCTTCCTTTCTATCCTCTAAGCTATTCCTACCCTAGAAAACCTGAAATCACTTAACACACATATCACAGCATCGAATGGTAATAAGAGAGAATTAAAATTAGCAAATTTAAGGCCAAAGAAGCCTGTTTTCAATCATAGCACAAAATTAGGAAGGAAAATATAAAACATGCAAATTATATGAATAAGTGTGAGATTAGTAGATAAAATCCACTCAATTCAGTACAAAATAAACCGTAAAATAGCGTTTTATCACTCATCCACTTGTTTTTTCCTCCTGAGAAAGAAGTAGGTTGATTCTGCATATTTGTCACATTTTGGACCCATTTATTGTTTGAAATTTTGGTGGGAAAAACCCTCGTGTTTTGAGAAAATCTATCAAGTTTTCCATCAATCATGAATATAGTCTTCATCTTCTGGTTGACGGGTTGTATCCTAGCGTTGTTGACACACTTTGGAAGTCAGACCACCCAACTTCTGTTTTCCCTCAGCTATCTTTCATTTTAGCCCATTAGTTTTATTTTCTTTTTTAGCAATCTTCTTTTTCAACTCAGCCTTTTCTTTCTCTTCAACTTTGTACTTTTCCAACTCTTTTGTAGATTCCTTTTCAAAATTGGCACTGCACTTTGGGCACATAGCGACGGTGCTATCAAATTCTTTAATTCTCAGCAAAAAATCTAACAAATCCTCATCAAGACAAGGATAAATTGGCTTCTTATCTCGCTAAAAAACCCTCAGGTATTTTTTTCATCTTGAGTACTAGTCATTGTAGCGTGAATTCCTACTATGTTGACTGACAAATTAAATAACTCAACATAATTTGAATCAACAGCAAACGGTTTAGTGTCCACCTTCATAGCAGTTTTATCCACAAACTTCAACCTTCCCTCCTCAATGGCTTTTTGTATCAAATCCCTGAAACGGATGCAATTATTAGTGGTGTGTGAAAATACCTAATGAAACTTACAAAATTTTTTATTCTTTATTTCATCAGCTGAAAGGCATCTTTTTTCCTTCTGGTAAATTAAGCTGCTTATCTTTTAATAAAACTTCAAATATTTGATCTGCCTTAGAAATATAAAAAGAATAAGTCTTATTTTCAACTTTGGAATATGAAGAAACTTTTTCTTTTCCTTTAACAGGCTTCAAAGGTTTGCATACATAAGGAGAACTCTCACGTAATTCATCAATATAAACTTCTTTCTCATCTGAATCACTACTATCGGAAAAACAATCAAATGCAACCATTTTAGAACCTTTTTTGAAATTTTCTTTTTCTTTCTTAATTTACTCTATTTGTCTTATTCTCTCAGCTAATTGGGAAAGGTATAAAGTATGTTGATTAACAAGTTTTTTCTAACTCCAAATTCTAGCCCATTAGTAGCCATTTTGACAAATTCAATTTCTGGGGTCGGAATAAAACACTTATTTCTCATGTTTCTAAACCGTGCCAAATAAGTGTCAATGGATTCTCCCTCTGCATGTTTGACAAAGAATAAATTCATAAGGTTATCTTTGAATTCACCTCAAAAAAATTGATCATAAATTCTAATTGCACCCAAGAATGAATGGAATTTGGTCTCAAGTTGGGGAACTACATAAATACATTTTTTGTTAAAGAAGAAGGAAAATATTGTATCTTAAGATATTCATTAGAAGCTACTTCTCTAATTTTAATAGTATATCGAGCAATATGCTCTACTGTAGACTCTTTTTCTTCAAAAAAATTTTGTAAGGGATTTTGGAATTTTTCAACCTTTTGAAAACTCTGCTTGTTGGACACATTGACGATCGAATTTTCTATCGGTAAAGAAATTCACAAATATGATCGCGTTGTGAGTATAGTTTATAAACCAACAGAAAATCCTTTCGTACAAAAGTTTTGGTTGTCACAAGTAACAAACCCCTTTGAAATTGATAACTGAATTATTTAAACCTCGGGTCGTCTCCTCAAGGAATTGCAGGGAGGTATGATTTATTATTGGTTATAGAAAAAGGTATGTTTTTGGAGTTTTTTAATGTATAAGATAAAAAGTAAGAATAGTAAATGGCAAAAGGAATAAACTAATAACTAGAAAAGCTCTTGGTAAGGTATGAGAACTGGAATTCCTATCTTAGTTATCCTTATCAGGTGTGATGAAAATTATATTTTTGCTCCCACTAAGTCAAGTGGTTAAATTAAATTAACATCTAAAGTCCTAGTCAACTCCTAAGGAAAGACTAGAGTTATAGGAATCTAAATCAATCAGCAAAGATATCAATTATCAATCACAATGAGTTTGACAACTCAAGAGTTACCAATTAATCAACCAAAGCCAAGAATGTAGAAAGCTAAATAAAAATCATATAACTGAAAATAACTCAAATTGCATTAATAAAAGAAAATCAATCCAAACATAAAGAGTTCATAAACCAAATTGAGAAAATAAGTAAAAGGAACATTGAACCTGAAAATTGAGAAGGAGAAATCCTAATTCCTTTAAGAGGAATCCTAATCCAAAATCCTAAGAGAGAGGAGAGAACCTCTCTCTCTAAAAACTACATCTAAACTTAAAATTGTGTGTATGATCTCATATCTTGAGTCTCTGCATGTTTCCTGACTTTAATATGTGTTTCTGGGCCGAAATCTGGGTCAAAACGCGGCCCAAAATTGTCTTCAGCGTATTCTGTAATTTCTGCAGATCGTGCATGTCACGCGTATGCATTGTCCACGCATGCGCGTCATTTAGCGTTTTTCCTTGCCACGCATACGCATCGTCCACGCGTTCACGTCATTCGTGCAGCTTCCAATCCACGCGTTCGCGTCAGGCACGTGAACGCGTCACTGCGATTTTCTCCATTTCGCGCAGTCGCGTGAGCCATGCGTCCGCGTCGCTTCTCGCTGGTCATCTCCTTAATTTCTCATGTTCCTTCTATTTTTGCAAGCTTCCTCTCCATTCTCTAAGCCATTTCTATCCTATGAAGCCTGAAACACTTAACACACAGATCACGGCATCGAATGGTATAAAAGAGAAATTAAAATACACAATTCAAAGCTTTAGGAAGCAAGTTATCAAATCATAGAATAAATTTGGGAAGGAATTGCAATATCATGCAATTCATATGAATAAGGGAGTGAAAAGCTGATAAAAACAATTCAATTTAGCACAAGATAAACCACAAAATAGTGGTTTTTCAACCTCCCCACACTTAAACATTAGCATGTCCTCATGCTTAGCTTAAAGAGATAAAATAAATGAGTAGGGAAAAGGCAAGACTCATGCAATGCAACCTATGAATGTGAAATCAACTACATGTAAAATGTTTCTACCTACTTAGTTAAAAGCAAACAAGTCCTCTAAGACAAATACAAACCAAATTCCACTAATTCAAATTATACAGTGAAAACAAGTAAACTTGTAAGAAGATAGCTTATGAAAGTGGGGAACATAGAATCAAGCACTGAACCCTTACTGGTAGTGTATATCGCTCTAACTCTCAAGTATCTAGGGTCAATCACTCTACTCTTCTCTAGTCATGCTTTCTCAACCTTGTTCTTCATCTAACCAATCAACAAATATTTAGCATACTAATGCAAATATCATGAGGTCTTTTTAGGGTTGTAATGGGCTAAGGTAAGGGTGAGGATATATGTATGGCCAAGTGAGCTATAATATGAATCTTTGACTAACCTAAGCTTTCACCTAACATACACACACACTCTATGTATTTCTAAAAATCACACCCAGCTACCCATAATTCCCACTTTTGTATAATTCCCATACTTATGTACCAAATGTTTGATATTTCTTTACTTTTATCACATGTGCATTGATCTTTATTAAAGCTTAACATTGGGGTAATTTTATCCCCTTATTCACTTACTTATTTATTGAATATTTTTGGATTTTTTTCTTCAAACATAACTTATCAAGGCACATGGATTTTCCATTATTTTTTGTTCTATTTTGGTTTTTCATGAGAAGGTTCCCAAATTCCCAATATTCAAATAAATTAGAAACATGATACATTCCCTTATTAACCCATGTTCCCACAGTTTCCCACACTTGGCTGATGCACAACCTCTATCTTAAGCTAACCAAAGATTCAATTGGGATATTTAATTTGTTTTTCTGTTTAAGGCTAGGGATGTGGTTATAGAACGGAAGGGGATTAAAAAGCTCAAAGTGGCTAACAAGGGTGACATAAAAGGGTGGACTTATTTGGGATAAGTGAGCTAATAATCAAATGATGGCCTCAATCATATGCAAGCATGTAAATACACTAAATAGTGGACATATAGAATGAAACAAAGTAAAGATTGCAATCATAGAGAAGAAAATACACAAGAATAAAATATTTATGGTTAAATAATGTAACCATATAAATAGGCTCAAAATCTCACAGGTTGTGTGTTCTTTGGCTCAAAAACCATGTTCCAAATACAACTTCAAACAAATTTAACATATAGAAAATTTTAAATTTTTTTAATTTAAATTAGTGAAATTTTTCAAAAATAGGGTTCTAGAAAGAAACTTATTATTTTTCAACCAAGTAGTATTTAAATGCAAAAGATGAGCGGATAATTTATACGCTTTTTGGCGTTCAACTCCAAGATAAACCTCAGCTCATGGATAGATCAAGCTCAGCCCAAACATACACCAAGTGGGCCCCAGAAGTGGATTTTGCATCAATTACTTACTCCTGTAAACCCTAGTAACTAGTTTAGTATAAATAGAACTTTTTACTAGTGTATTATTCATCTTTGGACGTTTAGTTCTTCGATCTTGGGGGCTGGCCATTCGGCCATGCCTGGACCTTCATCACTTATGTATTTTCAACGGTGGAGTTTCTACACACCATAGATTAAGGGTGTGGAGCTCTGCTGTACCTCAAGTTTTAATGCAATTACTACTATTTTCTATCCAATTCGATTTATTCCTGTTCTAAGACATTCGTTGCACTTCAACTTGATGAATGTGATGATCTTGACACTCATCATCATTCTCACCTATGAACGCGCGTGACTGACAACCACTTCCGTTCTACCTTAGACCGCGTGCATATCTCTTGGATTCCTTAATCAGAATCTTCATGGTATAAGCTAGAATTGATGGCGGCATTCATGGGAATCCGGAAAGTCTAACCTTGTCTGTGGTATTCCGAGTAGGATTTCGGGATTGAATGACTGTGACGAGCTTCAAACTCCTGAAGGCTGGGCGTTAGTAACAGACGCAAAAGAATCACTGGATTCTATTAATCATTATTTAAACCAATAATCTCTTAAATTAGTTAAATCCGCCTGACTGGGATTTACAACATGACCATAGCTTGCTTCATACTAACAATCTCTGTGGGATCGACCCTTACTCACATAAGGTATTACTTGGATGACCCAGTACACTTGCTGGTTAGTTGTGCGGAGTTATGACAAAGTGTGATTCACGTTTGAGAGCACCAAGCCTTTGGAGCCATTGTTGATGATCACAATTTCGTCCACCAAGTTTTTGGCGCCATTGCCGGGGAATGTTTGAATTACAATTACGTGCAACCACAGTGCCAAGTTTTCCTGATTCGGCAACAACACCAAGTTTTTGGCGCTGTTGCCGGGGATTGTTCGAGTTTGGACAACTAACGGTTCATCTTGTTGCTCAGATTAGGTAATTTTCTTTTATTTTCTTTTCAAAAAAAGTTTTCAAAATTCTTTCAAAAATTTTTCTTTATTTTCATTTTTCAAAAATATAATTTTCGAAAAAAATAATAAAAATACAATAAAAATTCATAAAATCTTAAAAACCAAAAATATTTTGTGTTTCTTGTTTAAGTCTTGAGTCAATTTATAAGTTTGGTGTCAATTGCATGCTTTAAAAATTTTTCTTGCATTTTTTGAAAATTCATACATTCATAGTGTTCTTCATGATCTTCAAGTTGTTCTTGGTAAATCTTCTTGTTTGATCTTGATGTTTTCTTGTTTTGTATCTTTTGTTGTTTTTCATATGCATTTTTTGTTTGTTAGAGTCCAAGCATTAAAGAATTCTAAGTTTGGTGTCTTGCATGTTTTTTTTGCATAAAAAATTTTTCAAAAATATGTTCTTGATGTTCATCATGATCTTCAAAGTATTCTTGGTGTTCATCTTGACATTCATAGTGTTCTTGCATGCATAATGTGTTTTGATCCAAAATTTTCATGTTTTGGGTCATTTTTATATTTTTCTCTCTCATCATTAAAAATTAAAAAAAATAAAAAAAATATTTTTTCCTTAATTTTCTCATAATTTTCGAAAATTTGAGTTGATTTAATCAAAAATTTTTAAAAATTAGTTGTTTCAACATAATTTTCAAAATTTTCAAAAATTTGAGTTGTTTTAATCAAAAAATATTTTTTCCTTAATTTTCTCATAATTTTCAAATTTAAAAATCTTATCTTTTCAAAATCTTTTTCAAAAATCAAATCTTTTTCATTTTTTTATAATTTTTAAAATATTTTTTTTCAAAAATCTTTTCTTAATACTATTTAAAATTTTCGAAAATTTACTAACAAGTAATATGATTGATTCAAAAATTTGAAGTTTGTTACTTTCTTGTTAAGAAAGGTTCAATCTTTAAATTCTAAAATCCTATCTTTTAGTTTCTTGTTAGTTAGGTAATTAATTTTAATTTTAAAATTAAATCTTTTTCAGCCATATCTTTTTATCATATCTTTTTCAAGATTTTATCTTTTTCAAAAATTTGATTTCAAAATATCTTATCTAATTTCTTATCTTCTTATCTTTTCAAGTTTGATTTTAATATCTTTTTCAACTAACTAATTAACTTTTTGTTTGTTTCTTATCTTTTTCAAAACTACCTAACTACTTCTCCCTCTCTAATTTTCGAAAATATCTCATCTCTTTTTCAAAATTCTTTTTAAATTAACTAATTGTTTTAAATTTTAATTTTAATTCTATCTCATCTCTAATTTTCGAAAATCATTAACTCCTTTTCAAAATTAATTTTCAAATTCTCTCTCTCATCTTCTTCTATTTATTTATTTATTTATTTACTTACTAACACTTCTCTTCACCTCTCTTCATCTCCAATCACTGCCTCTATCCTCACCCTTGTGTTTGGATTCTTCTTCACCTTTATTCCTTTCTTCTTCTACTAATAATAAGGATCCTCTTTACTGTGACATAGATGATTCCTCTTCTTTTCTTGTTCTCTTCTCTTTCATATGAGCAGGAACAAGGAAAAAGGCACTCTTGTTGAAGCTAATCTCGAACCTGAAAGGACTCTGAAGAGGAAACTAAGAGAAGCTAAATTACAACAATCCAGAGGCAACCTTTCTGAAATTTTCGAACAAGAGAAGGAGATGGCAGGCAAAAATAATAATGCAAGGAGGATGCTTGGTGATTATACTAAACCTACATCCAAGTTTGATGGAAGAAGCATCTCAATCCCTGCCATTGGAGCAAACAATTTTGAGCTGAAACCTCAACTACTTGCTCTAAGGCAACAGAACTACAAGTTTCATTGACTTCCATCAGAAGATCCCTACCATTTTTTAACTGAGTTCTTGCAGATCTGTGAGACTGTTAAGACGAATGGAGTAGATCCTGAAGTCTACAGGCTCATGCTTTTCCCTTTTGCTGTAAGAGACAAAGCTAGAACATGGTTGGACTCACAACCTAAAGATAGCCTGGACTCCTGGGATAAGATGGTCATGGCCTTCTTGGATAAATTCTTTCCTCCTCAAAAGTTGAGCAAGCTTAGAGTGGATGTTCAGACCTTCAAGCAAAAAGATGGTGAATCCCTCTATGAAGCTTGGGAAAGATACAAGCAGATGACCAAAAAGTGTCCTTCTGACATGTTTTCAGAATGGACCATAATAGATATATTCTATTATGGTCTATCTGAGTTTTCTAAGATGTCATTGGACCATTCTACAGGTGGATCCATTCACCTAAAGAAAACACCTGCAGAAGCTCAGGAACTTATTGACATGGTTGTAAATAACCAATTCATGTACACTTCTGAGAGGAATTTCGTGAATAATGGGATGCCTCAGAGGAAGGGAGTTCTTGAAATTGATGCTCTGAATGCCATACTGGCTCAAAACAAAATGTTGACTCAGCAAGTCAACATGATTTCTCAAAGTCTGAATGGATGGCAAAAGGCATCCAACAGTACTAAAGAGGCAGCTTCTGAAGAAGCTTATGATCCTGAGAACCCTGCAATAGCAAAGGTAAATTACATGAGTGAACCTTATGGAAACACCTATAATTCATCATGGAAAAATCATCCAAATTTCTCATGGAAGGATCAACAAAAGCCTCAACAAGGCTTTAATAATGGTGGAAGAAACAGGCTCAGCAATAACAAGCCTTTTCCATCATCTTCTCAACAACAGACAGAGAATTCTGAGCAGAGCACCTCTAACTTAGCAAACATAGTCTCTGATCTGTCTAATGCCACTTTAAGTTTCATGAGTGAGACAAGATCCTCCATTAGAAATATGGAGGCACAAGTGGGCCAGCTGAGTAAGAAAGTCACTGAAACTCCTCCTAGTACTTTCCCAAGCAATACTGAAGAGAATCCTAAGAGAGAGTGCAAGGCCATTGACATAGTCAATATGGCCGAATGCAAGGAGGAGGGGGAGGATGTGAATCCCAATGAGGAAGACCTCATGGGACGTCTCTCAAGCAAAAAGGAGTTCCCTATTGAGGACCTAAAGGAATCTGAGGCTCACATAGAGACCATAGAGATTCCATTAAATCTCCTTCTGCCATTCATGAGCTCTGAAAACTATTCTTCCTCTGAAGAGGATGAAGATGTGACTGGAGAGCAGGTTGCTCAATATTTAGGAGCTATCATGAAGCTGAATGCCAAGTTATTTGGTAATGAGAGGAAGCATGAACAGCCTCTCTCAATGCAGATTCAAACAGAGCCCCCACAGTCAAACTCTAAGTTTGGTGTTGGGAGGCCACAACCAAACTCTAAGTTTGGTGTTGAGAAGCCCCTACATTCAAACTCTAAGTTTGGTGTTAGGAGGCCCTCATCAGGCTTTGAACATCTGTGAGGCTCCATGAGAGCTCACTGTCAAGCTAGTGACATTAAAGAAGCGCTTGTTGGGAGGCAACCCAATTTTTATTTATCTAATTCTATTTTTATTGTTCTTTTATGTTTTATTAGGTTCATGATCATGTGGAGTCACAAAACAAATACTAAAATTAAAAACAGAATCAAAAATAGCACACCCTGGAGGAAGGGCTTACTGGAGTTTAAACGCCAGTAAGGAGCATCTGGCTGGCGTTCAACGCCAGAACAGAGCATGGATCTGGCGTCGAACGCTAGAAACATGCAGCAATCTGGCATTTCAACACCAGGATTGCACACTGAGGAAAGCTGGTGTTCAACGCCAGAAACATGCTGCAGATGGGCGTTGAAAGCCCATAATAAGCATAAAGATGGCGCTGAACGCCCAAAACAAGCATCAATCTGGCGTTTAAACGCCAGAATTGCATGCAAAGGCATTTTACATGCCTCATTGGTGTAGGAATGTAAATCATTGACACCTCAGGATCTGTGGACCTCACAGGATCCCCACCTACCTCACCCTCTCTCTCTCTCCATTCACGGTCATCCCTTCTGTTTTTCTTTCACCACTCACATCCATCCACTCTTCCCCATACACCCCACAAACCTTCAAAATTCATAATCTCTTCACCACCCATATAGCTGAATACACACATCCCTCCATCTCCTCTATATCCTCTTCTTCTTCTTCTATTCTTTCTTCTTTTGCTCGAGGGCGAGCAACATTCTAAGTTTAGTATGGTAAAAGCATAGTTTTTTTGGTTTTTCCATAACCATTGATGGCACCTAAGGCCAGAGAAACCTCTAAAAAGAGGAAAGGGAAGACAAAAGCTTACATCTCAAGGGTCCATAGCTCAGTAATAGAGCATTTGACTACACATCAAGAGAGCATGAGGAATTCCCTCATCAAGAAATCCCTGAGATGCCTCAAGGGATAAATTTTCCTCCACACAACTATTGGGAACAACTAAGGTTAGAAGCACCAAAATTACTAAGGCTCATGCAACAGAAGCAAGGAAGAAACATAGAGGAGCTCAAAGAGCACCATTGGTCCTTCAAGAAGGTGCCACCCTCACTAAGGTGGACTCATTCCTTAACTTCCTTGTTATTAATTCTCTGTTTTTTTATTTTTATGCTATATGTTTGTTTATGTTTTGTGTCTCTACTACATGATCATTAGTATTTAGTAACCATGTCTTAAGGATATGAATAATTCTATTAATCCTTCACCTCTCTTAAATGAAAAATATTTTTAATTCAAAAGAACAAGAAGTACATGAATTTCGAATTTATCCTTGAATTTAGTTTAATTATATTGATGTGGTGACAATAATTTTTGTTTTCTAAATGAATACTTGAACAATGCATATTTTTGATCTTGTTGTTTATGAATGTTAAAATTGTTGGCTCTTGAAAGAATGATGAACAAAGAGAAATGTTATTGATTATCTGAAAAATCATAAAATTGATTCTTGAAGCAAGAAAAACCAGTGAAAAAGCAAAGGCTTGCGAAAAAAAAGTGGTGAAAAAAATATAGAAAGAAAAAGAAAAAGCAAGCAGAAAAAGGCAATAGCTCTTAAAACCAAAAGGCAAGGGTAAAAAGGATCCAAGGCTTTGAGCATCAATGGATAGGAGGGACCAAGGAAGTAAAATCCAGGCCTAAGCGGCTGCTCTAACTGGGGACTTTAGCAAAGCTGAGTCACAATCTGAAAAGGTTCACCCAGTCATGTGTCTATGGCATTTATGTATCCGGTGGTAATACTGGAAAACAAAGTGCTTAGGGCCACGACTAAGACTCATAAAAGTAGCTGTTTCGAGAATCAACATACTTAACTAGGAGAATCAATAACACTATCCAAAATTCTAAGTTCCTAGAGAAGCCAATCATTCTAAACTTCAAAGGAAAAAGTGAGATGCCAAAACTGTTCAGAAGCAAAAAGCTACAAGTCCCGCTCATCTAATTAGAATTAATATTCATTGATATTTTGGAATTTATAGTATATTCTCTTCTTTTATCTTAATTGATTTTCTGTTGCTTTGGGATAAGCAACAATTTAAGTTTGGTGTTGTGATGAGCGGATAATTTATATACTATCTGGCATTTTTTATGTAGTTTTCAGTATGATCTAGTTACTTTTAGGGATGTTTTCATTAGTTTTTATGATAAATTCACATTTCTGGACTTTACTATGATTTTGTGTGTTTTTCTGTGATTTCAGGTATTTTTTGGCTGAAATTGAGGGACCTGAGCAAAACTCTGAAAAAAGGCTGACAAATGACTGCTGATGCTGTTGGAATCTGACCTCCCTGCACTCGAAATGGATATTCTAGAGCTACAGAACTTCAAATGGCGCGCTTTTAACGGCGTTGGAAATTAGACATCCAGAACTTTCTAGCAATATATAATAGTCCATACTTTGTTCGAGATTTGATGACGTAAACTGGCTCTCAATGCCAGTTCCATGCTGCATTCTAGAGTCAAACGCCAGAAACACGTCACGAACCAGAGTTGAACGCCCAAAACACGTTACAACTTGGTGTTCAACTCCAAGATAAGCCTCAGCTCGTGGATAGATCAAGCTCAGCCCAAATATACACCAAGTGGGCCCCGGAAGTGGATTTATGCATCAATTACTTACTCCTGTAAACCCTAGTAACTAGTTTAGTATAAATAGAACTTTTTACTAGTGTATTATTCATCTTTGGACGTTTAGTTCTTCGATCTTGGGGGCTGGCCATTCGGCCATGCCTGGACCTTCATCACTTATGTATTTTCAACGGTGGAGTTTCTACACACCGTAGATTAAGGGTGTGGAGCTCTGCAGTACCTCAAGTTTTAATGCAATTACTACTATTTTCTATCCAATTTGATTTACTCCTGTTCTAAGATATGCGTTGCACTTCAACTTGATGAATGTGATGATCCGTGACACTCATCATCATTCTCAGCTATGAACGTGCGTGACTGACAACCACTTCCGTTCTACCTTAGACCGAGCGCATATCTCTTGGATTCCTTAATCAGAATCTTCGTGGTATAAGCTAGAATTGCTGGCGGCATTCATGGGAATCCAGAAAGTCTAACCTTGTCTGTGGTATTCCGAGTAGGATTCCGGGATTGAATGACTGTGACAAGCTTCAAACTACTGAAGGCTGGGCGTTAGTGACAGACACAAAAGAATCACTGGATTCTATTCCAACCTGATTGAGAACCGACAGATAATTAGCCGTGCTGTGACAGAGCATTTGGACCTTTTTCACTGAGAGGATGGGATGTAGCCATTGACAACGGTGATGCCCTACATACAGCTTTCCATGGAAATGATTAAGAAGAATTGGATGAAGCAGTAGGAAAGCAGAGATTCAACAGGGACAAGCACCTCCATGCACCTATCCGAAATTCCCACCATTGGATTACATGAGTAACTTTATCTTTATTTTCTATTTATTTTATTAATCATTATTTAAACCAATAATCTCTTAAATTAGTTAAATCCGCCTGACTGGGATTTACAAGATGATCATAGCTTGCTTCATACCAACAATCTCTGTGGGATCGACCCTTACTCACGTAAGGTATTACTTGGACGACCCAGTACACTTGCTGGTTAGTTGTTCGGAGTTATGACAAAGTGTGATTCACGTTTGAGAGCACCAAGCCTTTGGAGCCATTGTTGATGATCACAATTTCGTCCACCAGCAAACAATCAACTACACATGCAATCTATTATGTAATGCAACAATGAACTAATAAAGAAAATAAGACATTGGTGTTGAGAAGAAAATAACTAACACGTGGAGATCGGCATCGACCTCCCCACACTTAAAGGTTGCACTGTCCTCGGTGCATGCTAAGGTGTACAAGTGGACGGGCTGCTCCAACTGATGCCTTTCTCTATAGATTGTGCAGATTGACTTGCCTGTCTCCCCATATAGAAGTTTTTCCTTTTTCCTTCCTCGGTGGCCATCCTGAAAGAAGAGGAAAAGCAAGAAAAGTAACCTAGAAATAAAGGTAAGAAAATAAATAAAATATGGGTTGGAGAATGCCAAATAATAAAGGTCTCAATTACATGGTAGCTACAACATGCAAGTGAGATAACAGTGATAAACCATTATTTTATGATTTATATTGTGTTTAATTGAGTGGTTTTATCAAGTCTTCACCCACTTATTCATATGATTTGCATGTATTTACAATTCCTTCCCAAAATTGTTCTATGATTGAAAACTTGCTTCCTAAAGATCTTTTAATCGTATATTCTTATTCTCCTTTATACCATTCGATGCCGTGATTTATGTGTTAAGTGTTTCAGACTTCATAGGGCAGGAATGGCTTAGAGAATGGAGAAGAAGCTTGCAAAAATGGAAAGAACACAAGAAATTGAGGAGATGACCAGCGAGAAGTGACACGGGCGCATGACTCACGCGTCCGCGCGAAATGAAAAAATTCACAGCGACGCGAACGCGTGCCTGACGCAAACGCGTGGATTGGAAGCTGCACGAGTGATGCGAATGCGTGGATGACGCGCATGCGTGGCACGGAAAACACTGAGCGACGCGAATGCGTGGGCGACGCGGTCGCGTCACTTGCACGATCTGCAAAATTACAGAAGTCACTGGCGTAGATTCTGGGCCGCGTTTTAACCCAGTTTTTGGCCCAGAAATGCAGATTAGAGCCGGGGAACATGCAGAGACAAATGACAACATTCATTCCATATAATTTTTAGTTTTTAGATCTGATTTTAGTCTTCCTATAGGTTTTTTCTTTTACACTCATAATTTAGGATTTGAAGATTTTGTCTTTTGGTTATTGAGAAGAGTCTACCTCCGGAACTGGTCATTCTAGTTTGTTCACCTACTTTTCATTTACTCTTCCATATTCTTAATTTGTCCAGAGTTACAATTGTATTATTTTTAGAGTTTATTAATAAAAGACTATTTTTATTTTTAATTGATCTCTTTGATTATTATTTATCATGTCTCTTTTTTTTCCCTCTTAATATTGTGAAGTCTACATTTATGATAATGGAGTAGTTGCCCAACTTGATTGGGAGTTGATTAAAAGGAGAACCTTGAGTTGGAACACTTAAGAGTTCAACTGTAATTGGTTCGTTGTTGGTTGGCTTGTTAGTCTCTAACTCTAATCCTTCCCAAGGGAGAGGATTAGGACTTGTGAATAGAAGTTGACTTTTAACTTGACTTTCCTTCATTCGTTGAGGGTTAACTAAGTGGAAACAACTACTAATTATTAGTTGATCTTGAGAAAATTCCAACAAGGATAGAACTTCCGATTAATCTTCTCCCGGTCAAGACTTTATTTAAATTACATAAATTCTCTAATTTAATTTCCTGTTTATCAATCTCAAAACCATTTTGAAAAACCTCTGATTAGTAAAATAGCACTTCTCTCTGCAACTCGTTGGGAGACGACCTGGGACTCATGCTCCTAGTATTTTATTTATAAAATTTGTGATAACTCTTTTCTAAATTGACAAGTGGATTTTTGCTGGTTAAGAACTGTACTTGCAATGCCATTTTTCTTGATAATTCTTAATCTGCCAATTTCTGCCACGTCAATTTTTGGCGCCGTTGCCGGGGAGTTGCAATAGAGTGCTAATTTATTGATTGGAATTTATTTATTTGCATTTTTTCTTTTTATTTTGCTACTATGAGCTGCATGTTTCTTTCATTGAATGACGCGTTCACTACCTAATCCAAGCTTGCCAGTATTTGATCCTGAGATTGAAAGAACTATTTCACGTATAAGGCAAGCTCGGCGTCGGTTAGTCCTCTCCGAGGACGAATCTGAAACGTCACTTAAGGAAGAAACAAGCTCCCTTTCTACTGATTCGGTTGATTCACGTGCAGATAATATGGCAGCACCTAGGAGAATCACTATCCAGGAAGCTGGAGCCCCATATTTCACACTGCAGCCGTTTTAGGCGCGTCACCCAGTGGTGGCTGTAGATTTTGAAATAAAGACTGCACTACTCAACTTGATGCCTAAGTTTAATGGCTTACCTGCTCAAGAGCCTATCAAGCACCTTAGAGATTTCCAGACAGCTTGTTCTACTATTAAGCATGATGGTGCTGATGAAACTTCTATTCTGTTAAAAGCCTTCCCATTCTCTCTTGAGGGAAAGGCGAGAGAGTGGTACTACAATCAACCCGGAGCAACTGTTTCTAACTGGGATATGCTTAGAAGAGAGTTTTTGAAAAAATTCTTTCCAGCTGAAGTTATTGATAAACTAAGGAAAGACATTTCCATGATTGTTCAAGATGAATCTAAGACTCTATACGAATATTGGGAGTGCTTCAACAATCTTCTGGAAGCATGTCCCTACCATATGATTGGCAATATAGTGTTGCTCGGCTACTTCACACAGGGCATGAAGCCCCAAGATAAGACCACATTGGAAGGTGCTAGCAATAGGTCTATGAAAAAGTACAACACCACCGAAGAGGCGTGGCAATTGATCAGTGACTTAGCTGAATCTACTAGGAATCACAGGCAGAAACAAGGCCGGTCAAAAGCTATTACAGAGGTATCCTCTAGCAAGGAGACTGCTACTCTGACTCAGAGCATATGTGAAATGACCAACTTACTGAAGCAGATGCAGTTGAATCAACAACAGGTTCAACAAGCTCAGCCTCCCCCACCACCACAAGGCCAACAGTTAGTTCCACAAAGAGTATGCGGGATTTATGCTGATTATAGTCATTATACTGATGAATGCCCGTAGCTCCAACAGGAAGACAACACTGTGGCAGCCACTCATAACTTCTATGACCGCCCTAATCAAGGATACAATCAGGGTGGTAGCTACAACCATGGGTGGCAGGACAATTCCAGCCAAGGTTGGAGAGATAATTCTAACTAGGGTTTGAGGGACAATCATAACAGAGGAGGCAGAGATAACAATGAAAACCAGAGGTGAAATAACAATAACAACTTCAGGCAGCAGAATCAGAATCAGGCCTACAGAGCACCTCATCTAAGACAGCCTCAAGCATCTCAGCAAGCCCCTCATATCACTCATTCTAGTTCCTCATCACATGACAAGATACTCCATTCTCTTGCACAAGGGTAGCAAGACATGCATACATAGCTGAACTCCACTTTAAATGGTCTGACTGCAACTTTACAAAGCTCTCGTCTCTCGGTTAGATTCACCACCTAACTCCGCCAATCAACCTTCAAGCTCCAGTGGACTTCCCTCTCAACCCTTACCTAATCCCAAAGATGGCATTAATGCCATCACTCTGAGGTCCAGAACCACATTGCAGGAGAGGAACCAAGAGGAACTAAGTCTGCTAGAACAAACCCCAGCTGATGATATGGTTGAGGTAGAGGATGTTGAAGTAGAAGATGAAGCACAAGGCATGGCTGAAGCAGAAGCAGCCCAACCAAGGAATGCTGAACCCCAGCAGGCTGAAGCCATAAGAGATGCCACTCCTATACCATTTCCACACCTTGCTAAGAAAGCCAGAAAGCAGATGGAACTTGATCCCAAAATGGTAGAAATCTTCAAAAAAGTTAAGGTAACCGTTCTCCTTTTTTATGTTATTTAACAAGTACCTAAATACGCAAAGTTTCTAAAAGAATTGTGCATACATAAAGATAAAATTAATGAATTAGAAATTATTCCTTTAGGTAGCTCTATATCTGCTTTAATGGGAAATATACATGAAAAATGTAGTGATCGAGGCCCATGTATGGTTAACTATACCATTGGAGGTGTGATATTTTCTGACTGTATGTGTGATATAGGAGCGTGCGTGAGTATTATGCCCTTGTCTATATATAATGCTTTAAGGCTCCCTCCCTTAAAAAGGTCGGCAGCTCATTTTGTGTTAGCAGATAAAAGCATTATTACAGTGGTTGGGATTGCTGAAGATGTGTTAGTAAGCATTAAGGGGCTCACGTTTCCCAGTGACTTCTATATCTTGGAGATGCCCAAAAATGACTCAGGGAAGCCTTCATCAATCCTGCTTAGAAGACCATTTTTGAAGACTTCGAAGTTCAAGCTGGATGCTTTTTCGGGAACCTATTCCTTTGAGGTAGATGGCAGAACAGTGAGCTTCAATCTGGATAAAGCTATGAAGCATCCCCCAAAAGATCAGTCCATATTCCAATGAGACATCATTGATGAAATTATAGCTGCAACTCACCAGGAAGAAATGGAAGAGAGTCACATGGAGCAAGATCCAAGTGTGGGGACACCTTCTGAACATACTGAAGATTCGTTACCATTTTCACCCGCCCCGGATGATCCAGAGCCAAACCATGAGCAGAAAATGGAATTAAAGCCCCTCCCTCCACACCTCAAGTATGCTTACCTTGAGGACAAGCAGAATTTCCAGTTATCATTGCGAGGGAGCTCACTTCCCAACAAGAGGAATAACTGCTTAGTGTATTGAGGACGCATAAGAAAGCAATTGGATGGAGCTTGGCGGATATAGTAGGCATCAGCCCTCAAGTTTGTGAACATAGAATATTCTTAGAAGAAGGAACAAAACTTATCCATCAACCTCAGAGAAGATTGAATCCAACCATCTTAGAAGTTGTCAAGAAGGAAGTGACCAAACTACTTGAAGCAGATATTATTTACCCCATCTCAGGTAGCGAATGGGTCAGCCCAGTGCAAGTGGTGCCCAAGAAGTCTGGAGTCACAACAATAAAAAATGAGCAGGTAGATCAGATGCTTGATCGCCTGTCAGGTAAATATCATTACTGCTTTTTAGATGGTTATTCAGGTTATTTTCAAATCCATATAGCTCCTGAAGATCAGGAAAAGACTACTTTTACATGTCCTTTTGAAACTTATGCTTATAAGAGAATGCCCTTTGGCTTATGCAATGCACCAGCTACTTTCCAAAGGTGTATGATGAGTCTTTTCTCTGATCTCATTGAGACCTATATGGAAGTTTTTATGGATGACTTTAGCGTATATGGTGATTCATTTAGCCTTTGCTTGGATAGTTTATCTAAAGTATTGGACAGGTGTGTTAGTTCAAACCTTATTTTAAATTTTGAAAAGTGTCATTTTATGGTGAAATAAGGAATTGTTCTAGGATATGTTGTGTCTGATACTGGTATCTCTATAGACCCAGCAAAGGTGGATGTTATTTCTAGTTTACCTTACCCCTCCTCTGTGAGGGAAGTCCGTTCGTTCCTTGGCCATGCAGGTTTTTACAGGAGATTCATTAAGGACTTCAGTAAGGTAGCACTACTGGTGGACAAAATTGTGATACAAGAGTTCCAGGCACTGTTAGAGAAGCTCACAACTCCGTTCAACTTAACCAGCAAGTGTACTGGGTCATCTAAGTAATACCTTACGTGAGTAAGGGTCGATCCCACAGAGATTGTTGGTATGAAGCAAGCTATGGTCACCTTGTAAATGACAGTTAGACAGATTAAATAGTTTATGATGAGTTCGAAAATTAATAATAAAAAGAAAATAAAATAAGATAGAAATACTTATGTAAATCAATAGTGGGAATTTCAGATAGGCGTATGGAGATGCTGTGCTCCTCTCGAATCTCTACTTTTTTATTACATTCATCCAATCCTTCCTACTCCTTTCCATGGCAAGCTGTATGTAGGGCATCACCATCATCAATGGCTACTTTTAATCCTCTCGGGAAAATGGTCCTATGCGCTGTCACTGCACGGCTAATCATCTGGAGGCATCACCCTTGTTGATAGCTACATCCCATCCTCTCAGTGAAAATGGTCCAAATGCTCTGTCACAGCACGGCTAATCATCTGTCGGTTCTCAATCAGGTTGGAATAGAATCCCTTGATTCTTTTGCGCTTGTCATCACGCCCAGCCTTCAGGAGTTTGAAGCTCGTCACAGTCATTCAATACCGGAATCCTACTCGGAATACCACGGACAAGGTTAGACTTTCTGGATTCCCAGGATCCTACTCAGAATACCACATACAAGGTTAGACTTTCCGGATCCCCATGAATGCCGCCATCTATCTAGCTTATACCACGAAGATTCTGTTGGGGAATCTAAGAGATATGCCCGGCCTAGAGTAGAACGAAAGTGGTTGTCAATCACGCGC
>NC_029778.3:34996031-34997115 GCF_000817695.3 Arachis duranensis | reverse complement strand
AGAGAATTGAATAGAAAGTAATAGTAATTGTATTGAATCTTGAGGTACAGCAGAGCTCCACATCCTTAATCTATGGTGTGCAGAAACTCCACTATTGAAAATACATAAGTGAAAGGTTCAGGCATGGCCGAATGGCCAGCCCCCCTGGTCTAAGGACTAGGCGTCCAGAGATATCTCATACACTAGTAAAAAGTCCTATTTATAATAAACTAGCTACTAGGGTTTACATGAGTAAGTAATTGATGCATAAATCCACTTCCGGGGCCCACTTGGTGTATGTTTGGGCTGAGCCTGATCTATCCACGAGCTGAGGCGTTTATTGGAGTTGGACTCCAAGTTATAGCGTGTTTTGGGCGTTCAACTCCGGATCATGACATTTTTCTGGCGTTTAACTCTAGACAGCAGCATGTACTTGGCGTTCAACGCAAAGTTACGTCATCAATTACCGAAGAAAGTATAGACTATTATATATTGCTGGAAAGCTCTGGATGTCTACTTTCCAACGCCGTTGAGAGCGCGCAATTTGGAGTTCTGTAGCTCCAGAAAATCTATTTCGAGTGCAGGGAGGTCAGACTCCAACAGCATCAGCAGTCCTTTTGTCAGCTTTTTTCAGAGTTTTGCTCAAGTCCCTCAATTTCAGCCAGAAATTACCTGAAATCACAGAAAAACACACAAACTCATAGTAAAGTCCAGAAATGTGAATTTAACATAAAAACTAATGAAAACATCCCTAAAAGTAGCTTGAACTTACTAAAAACTACCTAAAAACAATGCCAAAAAGCGTATAAATTATCCGCTCATCACAACACCAAACTTAAATTGTTGCTTGTCCCCAAGCAACTAAAAATCAATTAGGATAAAAAGAAGTGAATATACTATAAATTCCAAAATATCAATGAATATTAATTCTAATTAGATGAGCGGGACTTGTAGCTTTTTGCTTCTGAACAGTTTTGGCATCTCACTTTTTCCTTTGAAGTTTAGAATGATTGGCTTCTCTAGGAACTTAGAATTTCGGATAGTGTTTTTGACTTTCCTAGTTAAGCATGTTGATTCTTGAACACAGCTACTTATGGGTCTTGGC
>NC_029778.3:34994751-34995949 GCF_000817695.3 Arachis duranensis | reverse complement strand
ATAAATGCCACAGACACATAACTGGGCGAACCTTTTCAGATTTTGACTCAGCTTTGCTAAAGTCCCCAGTTAGTGGTGTCCAGAGCTCTTAAGCACACTCTTTTTGCTTTGGATCACGACTTTAACCACTCAGTCTCAAGCTTTTCACTTGGACCTTCATGACACAAGCACATGGTTAGGGACAACTTGATTTAGCCGCTTAGGCCTAGATTTTTATTTCCTTGAGCCCTCCTATCCATCGATGCTCAAAGCCTTGGATCCTTTTTACCCTTGCCTTTTGGTTTTAAGGGCTATTGGCTTTTTCTGCTTGCTTTTTCTTTTTCTTTCTATTTTTTTGCCTATTTTTTTTCGCAAGCTTTTTACTTTTCACTGCTTTTTCTTGCTTCAAGAATCAATTTTTATGATTTTTCAGATCATCAATAACATTTCTCTTTGTTCATCATTCTTTCAAGAGCCAACAGTTTTAACATTCATAAACAACAAGATTAAAAATATGCACTGTTCAAGAATTCATTCAGAAAACAAAAAGTATTGTCACCACATCAATATAATTAAGCTAAATTCAAGGATAAATTCGAAATTCATGTACTTCTTGTTCTTTTGAATTAAAACATTTTTCATTTAAGAGAGGTGCAGGATTAATGGAATTATTCATAACTTTAAGACATAGTTACTACATACTAATGATCATGAAGTAGAGACACAAAACATAGATAAACATAACATAGAAATCGAAAAACAGAAAGAAATAAGAACAAGGAATGAATCCACCTTAGTGAGGGTGGCGCCTTCTTGAAGAACCAATGGTGCTCTTTGAGCTCCTCTATGTCTCTTCCTTGCTTCTGTTGAATGATTTCTAGTAATTTTGGTACTCCTATCCTTAGTTGCTCCCAATAATTGTGTGGAGGACAATTTATCCCCTGAGGTATCTCAGGGATCTCTTGATTTGCAGTCAAATGTTCTACCATTGAGCTATAAACCCTTTACATGAGCCTTTCCATCTCCCATGACTCAGAGGTGGAAGCTTTTGTCTTCCCTTTTTTTCTCTTCTTCTTTTTCTTTTTTCTTTTTTTTTTGGATGTCTCTGGCCTTAGGTGTCAGTGATGGTTATGGAAAAGCAAAAAGCTATGCTTTTACCACACCAAACATAGAAAATTGCTCGCTCTCGAGCAAGAGAAGAAAGAAAAGATGAAGAATA
>NC_029778.3:34992741-34994634 GCF_000817695.3 Arachis duranensis | reverse complement strand
GAAGGTATAGGTGGTGTATGGGGAAGAGTGGATGGATGTGAGTGGTGAATGGAAAACAGAAGGGATGACCATGAATGGAGAGAGAGAGAGGGCGAGGTAGGTGGGGATCCTGTGAGGTCCACAGATCCTGAGGTGTCAAGGAATTCTATCCCTACACCAAATAGGCATGTAAAATGCCTTTGCACACCATTCTGGCGTTTGAACGCTGAGTGGTGCACATTCTGGGCGTTCAACGCCCATATGTAACATGTTTCTGGCGTTGAACGCCAGTTTCATGCTTGTTACTGGCGTTCAGCGCCAGCTTTTCCTCTAGGCACATTCCTGGCGTTCAAACGCCAGAATGTTGCTTGTTTCTGGTGTTCAGCGCCAGATTCATGCTCTGTTCTGGCGTTGAACACCAGCCATATGCTCCTTACTGGCGTTGAACGCCAGTCTGTCCTTCCTCCAGGGTGTGATTTTGTTGAACGCCAGCCTGTGCGTCCTCCAGGGTGTGGAATTTTTTCTTCTGCTGTTTTTGATTTTGTTTTTAATTTTTATGATTTTTTCGTGACTCCTCATGATCATGTACCTAATAAAACACAAAATAACAATAAAATAAAATAAAATAAAAATTAGATAAATAAAATTGGGTTGCCTCCCAACAAGCGTTTCTTTAATGTCAATAACTTGACAGTGGCTCTCATGGAGCCACAAAGTGATCAGGTCAATGTTGTATAGTCCCAACACCAAACTTAGAGTTTGGATATGGGTTCTTAACACCAAACTCTAAGTTTGGTTGTGGCCTCCCAACACCAAACTTAGAGTTTGACTGTGGGGGCTCTTCTTGACTCTGAACTGAGAGAAGCTCTTCATGCTTACTCTCTTTTTGTCACAGAGGGATGGCCATGTGCCTTAAACACAAGGTAGTCCCCATTCAATTGAAGGACTAATTCACCTCTGTTGACATCTATTACAGCTTCTGCTGTGGCTAGGTAAGGTCTTCCAAGGATGATGCATTCATCCTCTTCCTTCCTAGTGTCTAAGATTATGAAATCAGCAGGGATGTAAAGGCCTTCAACCTTCACTAACACGTCCTCTACTAATCCATAAGGTTGTCTTACTGACTTGTCTGCCAATTGTAATGAGAATAAGGCAGGTTGTACCTCAATGATCCCCAGCTTCTCCATTACAGGGAGTGGCATAAGATTTATCCCTGAACCCAGATCACATAGAGCCTTTTCAATGGTCATGGTGCCTATAGTACAAGGTATTAAGAACTTGCCAGGATCTTGTTTCTTTTGAGGTAGAGTTTGCTGAATCCAGGTATCTAGTTCATTAATGAGCAAGGGAGGTTCACTTTCCCAAGTCTCATTACTAAACAACTTGGCATTCAGCTTCATGATAGCTCCTAAATATTGAGCAACTTGCTCTCCAGTCACATCTTCATCTTCTTCAGAGGAAGAATAGTCTTCAGAGCTCATGAATGGCAGAACGAGATTTAATGGAGCCTCTATGGTCTCTATATGAGCCTCAGATTCCTTTGGATCCTGATGAGCGGATAATTTGTATACTTTTTGGCATTGTTTTTAGTATGTTTTTAGTATGATCTAGTTAGTTTTTAGTATATTTTTATTAGTTTTTAGTTAAAATTCACTTTTCTGGACTTTACTATGAGTTTGTGTGTTTTTCTGTGATTTCAGGTATTTTCTGGCTGAAATTGAGGGACCTGAGCAAAAATCTGATTCAGAGACTGAAAAGGACTGCAGATGCTGTTGGATTCTGACCTCCCTGTACTCGAAGTGGATTTTCTGGAGCTACAGAAGCCCAATTGGCGCGCTCTCAACGGCGTTGGAAAGTAGACATCCTGGGCTTTCCAGCAATATATGATAGTCCATACTTTGCCCAAGATTTGAT
>NC_029778.3:34989803-34991852 GCF_000817695.3 Arachis duranensis | reverse complement strand
ACGGTTCATCTTGTTGCTTAGATTAGGTATTTATTTTTTTTCGAAATTCTTGAAGATGAATTCTAGAGTTTCATGATGATTTGTTGAAATCTGGCTGGCTGAGAAGCCATGTCTAATCTCATTGGACCGAGGTTTCAACTTATCACCACAAGAGCTTGTTGATTTCTTATCAATCTTGCTCTTGGAGCAGTGATCTGCTAAGGCTTGGCTAACCTTTGGTCATGTCTAGTGTCTTGGACCGAAGCTTTCTTTAAGAGCTTGGCTGGCTGTGAAGCCATGTCTAATTCCTGGACCGGAGTCTTAGACTAGCATTGCACTGATTCCTGGAATTCTCATTAAGAATTTTGATATCTTTTTCCACTTAATTTTCAAAAAACACAAAAAAATTACAAAATCATAAAATCCAAAAATATTTCTTGTTGAGTTTAGTGTCAATTGCATGTTTATGTTCTTATTGCATTCATGCATGTGTCTTAAGGATCTTCAAGTAATTCTTGATGATTTTCATGCTCTAATCTTTGAATTCTATTGACTTGAGTGTCTTGTGTGTCTCATATGCATTTTCATTTTCATTAGTGTCAGTAGTATACAAACTGCTAAGTTTGGTGTCTTGCATGCATTGTTATTTGATTCTTGTTGCATTTTGATTTTTCCTTATTATTAAAAATCATCCAAAAATATTTTTAATTTGTGTCTTTTCAAGTCAATAATACAGAGAATTGAAGATTCAGAACATACAGCAGAGGAATTGCACAGAAAAAGCTGGGCGTTCAAAACGCCCAGTGAAGAAGGACAGACTGGCGTTTAAACGCCAGCCAGGGTACCTGGTTGGGCGTTTAACGCCCAAAAGGGTAGCATTTTGGGCGTTAAACGCCAGAATGTGCACCATTCTGGGCGTTTAACGCCAGGATGGCTAAAGGGGGAAGATTTTGTTTTCAAATCAAATTTTTTTTTTGTTTTCAAAATCTTTTCAAAATCAAATCTTTTTCAAATCAATTTTTCAATCAAATCTTTTTCAAAATCAATCTCTTTCCATTTTTAAAGATACTTACTATCAATTAATGATTTGATTCAACATTTCAAGTATGTTGCCTTTTCTGTTGAGAAAGGTTTAATGTATGAATCATATCTTTTCTTGTTAGTCAAGTTTTTAATTTTCAAAATCAAATCTTTTTAAAATGTTTTCCAAATCATATCTTCTCAATCACATCTTTTAAAATCAATCATATCTTCTTAACCACATCTTTTTCAAAATAGTTTCAATCAAATCTCTTTGATTTCTAATTTCAAAATCTTTTTCAAAAATTCACTTGATTTCTTTTCCACTTTCATTTTCGAAAATTAAGTAATGTTTTTCAAAAATGTTTTCAAAATTTTTACTTAATTTTCGAAAATCACTTCCCTTCTTTTTACATCCTTCTATTTATGGACTAATACTATTCCTTAATGCAAAATTCGAACTCCATCTCCATTGATAAGTTCGAATTTTCTACTTCTGTCTTCTACTCTTCTTTTCCTCTGACACTTCAAGGAATCTCTATACTGTGACATAGAGGATTCCACATTTTCTTGTTCTCTTCTCTTTCTTATGAGCAGGAGCAAAGACAAAGGCATTCTTGTTGAGCCTGATCCTGAACCTGAAAGGACCTTGAAGAGAAAGCTAAGAGAAGCCAAAGCACAACTCTCTTTAGAGGACCTGACCGAATTCTTCAAAGAAGAAGAACACATGGCAGCCGAAAACAATAACAATGCCAACAATGCAAGGAAGGTGCTGGGTGACTTTACTGCACCTACTCCCGACTTTTATGGGAGAAGCATCTCTATCCCTGCCATTAGAGCAAACAACTTTGAGTCTATCCCTGCCATTGGAGCAAACAACTTTGAGCTTAAGCCTCAATTAGTTTCTCTAATGCAACAGAATTGCAAGTTCCAATGGACTTCCATTGGAAGATCCTCATCAGTTTTTAGCTGAATTCTTGCAAATCTGTGACACTGTCAAGACTAATGGGGTTGACCCTGAGGTCTACAGACTAATGCTATTCCATTTTG